>NC_088202.1:142870725-143189748 GCF_037126465.1 Ornithodoros turicata | reverse complement strand
TGGTAAGTCACTCGCAAGGCAGCGTGGTTCTTCGTAGTGAATATTGTCCACTGCGTTTCGCTGCCATTTTTGTCAATTCGGATTTTGATCGAATGACGTTCATTCATTTCTTAACTTCTCGTGTCAGTTGCAAACATTTTGCCCATTGATCCGTGGCCTATTACTTTTGGCTGTGTGCCGCACCAAGAAGAAGTAGTGCTTGGGTTCTGTTTCAGTGTCGTTCCACCGCTGACACACACCGTTGAGTTAGAGGAGACACGGAGTCGTCTGCATCACGGAGAACAATAGAGCAGACAAAGTTTCGTGTTCATTTTGTTCAGCAGGATGACTCTACAACCTGGTGCTCGTTTTCGTGCAGTACAGTGTAGTGTACCTCCGCTGCGGTTTCAGTGTAGGAGTGAACGAAGTGTGAACGGAACAACCAATGAAACGCGGTGCTATGTGCACCGAAGCGACCTCTGTGGCATGCACACTCAAGCCAGTGTGTAAGATGTTCTGCACTGCAACGACTAGTGGAAGGAGTTCGCCATTAAAGTAGCACAGAAGTCATTTTTAACACCCGGTTTTCTTCCTATAAAACTGTTAAGTAGACCAGTAAGATGCACCATGAGAAGTAATTCACACCATAGAGTCATAATTATCGCAGAAATTGAGTTTAAAGTACGCCGCAAAAAGCGACCGTGCGCAACGGTGGTGGGGAGCAGAACCAGCAAATGATCTGCCGGGGACCTCCCGCTGACGTTGTAGGGGGGGCGCTCGCTGATTGGTACAGAGAAATGCTGTCTGCTACTCAGCTGTCGTCTGCTACTCAGCTGTTCGGGGCTCTGAAAAAGCATTACTCTGGCTCGGTCATGATTTCCTAAAATTCACGGTGCCTTGTTCTACGAAACACATGATTCATTTATCGCTATCACTAACGCTACGGAATCACAAGACTGCAGAACAGTGCAACAGTTGCGGTAATACCGGCCGCAGCAAACAGCTGTTTCTTTATCGTCGAAGGTATTTAGAAGAGATGACTGTATTTTGTTTCCGTATATTTTTAACGCGAATTTATTGCTTCTATCGCCTCAAAGAAACGTCCTTCAAAAGAGATCTTACAGTAGACGGATCACCGCGCACACTGCTATATAAACCCTAACACAACCGTCACTGGTCCTCTCATTTCAGCTAGTTTTACGTAAGCGCAACGCGGCTGAAACTGTGTGTGGTAATCGGTGCCTTGCCTGACGCAATCCGCTGCAATCCTGCGTAATGCGTGTGTGCGGCGTTCGTGGCTGTGTAAACACCAAAGAATCCCGCTCTGGTGGACGAAAGGGACCGGGTATTCGCTATCACAAGGTTCCAAAGAACGAGCCCGCACGGACCACATGGCTGAGGTTGATAGGACGTGATGCCGTCCCACAGGACTTCGAAATCTCCGTGCACTTCCGATCGGACGATTACGTATTGAACATGGCACTCGCGGACGCGTCCGGAGTTGGGAGATTCCGAGGTAGACTGACGCCTGGCGCGACGCCGTCGTTGAACCTGCCGACGGGCGATCAGCATGCAGTGCAACAGAAAAACAAGGTACGTATTACAACGCGTCGTGTAATATAGACACCCATACCACATACGTATATGCACATACGTATGTTTTCTGTCTTGCGGGTTTGAGCCTTCTTTGTGTCAGTCACTTTCTCCAATTCAGGTCAGCCTGTGTATCCCAGAAGGATGTGACAGCCAAGCTAGTGATGGTAACACTGCATGGACTGGCTCCATGGTTCTTGTGAGTATATGGTGGCATTGGGTTTTGTAGGAGACATGATTTTACGGTAACATTTATTGATGTTGCACTGCCTCACAATGTTGTTTACAGGCTTCCCAACCTGGTAACGAAGAAAGCAGCCACGCATCTGAAACAGTGTGTGCTTCCCCTGCACTTCTGTCTCCCAATGTAAGCAACTTATCAAGTTTACGGTGCTCCAGCGTGCTCAGTTATAACATATACACTGTTCGGTAACTGAACGGTATTCTGCAAGACGTTATCTGATATCTAAGAGTGCATGTCGTGTGTATGTGCAGGTACACATGCCTTTTACAGTAACATTTATTGATGCTGCACTGCGCCTCGCAATATTATTTACAGGCTTCCCAACATGGTAACGAAGAAAGCAGCCACGCATCTGAAACAGTGCGTGCTTCCCCTGGATTTCTGTCTCCCGATGTGAGTGTCGACTCTTACATTGTAATATTACTTAGATATGACATGCATACAAATTGTCACAAAGTACTGCAAATAACATGTGACTCTACGTGATACATGGTTTCCAAAGAGAAATCGGGTTCAACTGCAATTACTCCTATCCTGATCCGGGAAGGAATAATCTGGTTTACCATGGAGATGTCATGTAACGTTCCTTCTCGAAGGAACCCAGTAGTCCAAAACTGTGTCCTCTTCTTTCTTCCTCGTGACCCCACCCTCTCGTCCTCCTCGTTGGCACCTTACATGTCATACCATAATGTACAGGGCTCAAACCTTCCAACCAATCTCCTATTACCATGACCTAGCTCCAATACTAGCACCAGCACAAATCTGGCGGAGAACACTGCATTCAGTACCGAATCTGACCCATGTTCTTTCGAGGAGTGGCAGGATGTTGACATGCTGTAGCTTGTTGTCATTGTGGGTGGAAATGACCTGAGCAGAAAATAAAATCTGGGGCAATCTTCGGGACGCCTGTGCTGAATCTGTCTGTTGAGTCTGCCTCCACATGTCTTGACAACAAGCAACACCATGTCAACACCCAGCCCTCGAAAGAATGGTGTCAGACCCGGTACAGTCTGTGATGTTCACCGCCAGTCGGGCCTTATCGGAGTGAGATCATGGTAATGGAAGATTGATTGGAAGTTCCGAGCAATGTACATTAGCACAGTCTCTGGCATTTTGTTTCTTCAATGCAGCTCGACACGACCCCTCCAAACATCCTGGAGTGCATGAACTGTGGATGCAAGCAGCTCAAAAGCACATGTTCAACCGAAGAGAAAGGCACACAGTATTCTCCACCGAAGGAGTCAAGATGGACTCAAACAGTACTTACGAAGACTAGAACAACTGGTATGAGCAACATAACGACATAAGTGTAACATGTGGCTCATAGGATTTTGTACCTCTAGGCACACAAGCAAATCGTAATGTTGCGGCGCTGCAGACATCATGTACTCAGACAAGTGAAGAGCTTTGTCAAACTCAGCTACAGGACAGTGGGCTTCCTTGGCAGTCAATGCAAACATCCTGCAACCGGACAAGTGAGGAGCCCCATCAAGCTAACCAACAAGACACCGCAGTGCAATGGGAACCAAAGCGTTGTTCCACACCAGTTATGGACGTGACAGAGAGCAGTATCGGTGACACCGAAAACCCAGCAGACACTACATATGTACCGAGTAACGACAGTGTTCTCAGGTAATTACAGTTGTACTTCAAGATCTTGGGTTTTTCTCTGGGTATATTTATATATGTTACATGCAAACTCGTTGCAGTGACCGCCATCAATACCGGTCTGTGGATCCACAGGAGGAGCCAAAATACATAGTGTTTGAAAGCAAACTGAAGGAACTCTTTCGTGTATGTACCACATGTTTGAGTCCATGCACTTCGTCATTCAGCTGTGTCGGATCCCTGCTTCGAGTGAAGTGCTACTGTCCAGATGGCCACATTTTCTGTTGGGAAAGCCAGCCGTACATAGCCAATAAGCCTGCTGGGAATGTGCTTTTGTCAGCTGCCATTCTATTCAGCGGAGCCAGCCCAATACCAACACTGCGTATGCTTCAACTGATAAATGTCAAGGTATGTCCATACTCTGCCCCTAGGAACTAGATGTATCTAGACAAAGTTTAGCGGTTATTTTTACCCTTTAGGCCATCTGTGACAACACATTTTTCTGCTACCAGCGAGGCTACCTTCTTCCCGCAATAACAGAGGTATGCGCTGTTAATATTTGTTCTTTCACGGATTTAGTAGATCATGAAAAGTAGCCCCATTACTAATGTGCTTTCTACCTGCTGCAGGTATGGATACAACACCAAGCCACACTCCTGGTTGAGATGCAGGGCAGGAGAATCAACTTAGCTGCTGACGGACGGTGTGATTCACCTGGACATAATGCAAAATACCTTTCCTACAACTTCTACAACTGGGAGTTGAACAAAGTCATCCACACTGTCCAGGTCCAGGTGTGTGGCTGCTTTGTAAATATCTGTCTGGAGTATTTGGTGTGACCAGTAGCTAATGACAAAAAAATCAACAGTCCAATGAAGTGGCGTCAAGCTACCACATGGAGCTGGAAGCATTGAAACGTGGGCTGGAAGAGCTGAAAGACTTCAATGTTGCGGTAGACACCCTAACAACAGATAGGCATGCCAGTGTCAGAAAATACATGCGCACATCATATCCAACTGTGAAGCATCAGTTTGATGTTTGGCATGTCTCCAAAGGTAGGTGCTTAGGGTACTGGTGTACTGAAATGGTGCTGAGAGATCAGTTTATTTTCTGTTAATTTTGAAATATAGGCATCCGCAAGAAGCTCATGAGTGCGAGCAAGACAAAGGGGTGTGAAGCACTTGAGCTGTGGACAAAGCCTGTTGTCAACCACCTTTACTTCTGTGTCACTCACTGTGAAGGGGACACAGAGCAAGCTCTCTCAATGTGGAAGAGCCTCAACAACCATGCTTGCAATGTCCATGAGGGTCACGAGGGTTCTTACACGCGCTGTTTGCACCCTCTCCTCGACGACACGAAGCGACCATGGCTCATTCCTGGTGAGTATTTTGCTATCAAATTACTGCGCATTGGCACTATTTATTCCTTTCTGCAGTAGCCATAATATAGTGTATGCTCTTTTGAAGGATCACAGCCGCAGAAAAAGCTAGCCAGTATAACATTGTCAAAGTACCTCCTCAAGGACATCCCGAGCCTTTCTCCTGATGTGCAGACTTCAAGCTTGGAGGCATTCCACAGCCTCCTCATCAGGTTTGCTCCAAAGTCTGTTGGGTATGGCCCCAAAACCATGAAGTGCAGGTATGTAGGCATCATCAGAGAATGTTTATTGGTTGTTAATTGGTTGTTAATGTGTAGGACATATCTCGGAATCCTGCATTTCAATGAGAACTCTGCCAGGGCGCATGCTTTCACGGAGGACGGGGAACTACGCTATCTCCTGAAACGGTCCAAGGTGTACTCTGGAGAGTATGTTGCACTGCCCATCAAGGAGGAGCCTACCTTCAGTATGTAAACCATACATAAGTCAGACATCACTATTAGTTAAGTCAGTGGCATGATATCCAGCTTTACTCTTGCATTCTTGTTGCTTTCAGACTATGTGCACAAGCTTCTCAAGAAAGTGGTAGAGCTGTGCGATAGGTGGCCTACGTTTGATGCAGCATGGGCTGCAAACCCTCCTGAGGAGCTCCCCAGCCTGACAAGCAGCCAGCCCCCCATGGATAAGCAGGCACTGATAGAGGCCAGGCAACACCGCTTACGGCCTTGTGCATGCTGCCTGTGCTGCAAAACTCCAGGTATGAGACAAAAACAAGCAACATTGTACTGAATAGGTTAGAGTATCGTATTTATATATACATCCTACTACTATTGTGCAGGTTTGAACCCTGTATAAAACGTAGACGGAAACTTGTCCCGGATGGCCCACACTACGCAGGATGGCAGCACACGCCTATCTCCCTCTTCGAGGCGCCCCCAAAGCCACGATGCACATTGTTTGTAGGCAACATGGCGGTATCTCCTGTAATGGAGGAAAGGCCATATCATTAGGTGAACAACAAATTTGTTTCCTTTATAGCAAGGAAAGTGTTTGACGATCACACAAGAAGCAGCACAATTTGAGATAAGACATGTAAGGTGAGTGATTGCTTCGGTAGTCGGATACTCAGTGAAGAGGGAAATTGTACTTCATGCTGACACACTCACTCTTCAAGAACAAACTCAAGAAAAAGACTGCATAGTGACAACTCAAAGAATAAATACAGCCACCGATGAGGAGCAAAAAGCAAACTTTACTCAAAGGTAACTCAATGGCATTTCTTCTCTCAGGCAAATATTGGTAACTGCTAATTTTGTTTTCCACTTTCCTCGAGCGTAAGAGCCCCAGAATTCCAGCAAGGCATCAGTACCAAATTTGTGCCAAATTATTTTGGGGTAGGCACTTTTCAACCACGTTGCTTGTTACGCTTCCCCTTCGCAGTGCAACTGTATGTCCCTAGACTTATGATTATCAATACCAGATTTCATCAGGTGTCACTGCAACTAAGGAACAGCATTTCATTGCCTGGAGAAAGGCATACAGCCACCGATGAGGAGCAAAAAGCAAACTTTACTCAAAGGTAACTCAATGGCATTTCTTCTCTCAGGCAAATATTGGAAACTGCTAATTTTGTTTTCCACTTTCCTCGAGCGTAAGAGCCCCAGAATTCCAGCAAGGCATCAGTACCAAATTTGTGCCAAATTATTTTGGGGTAGGCACTTTTCAACCACGTTGCTTGTTACGCTTCCCCTTCGCAGTGCAACTGTATGTCCCTAGACTTATGATTATCAATACCAGATTTCATCAGGTGTCACTGCAACTAAGGAACAGCATTTCATTGCCTGGAGAAAGGCATACAGCCACCGATGAGGAGCAAAAAGCAAACTTTACTCAAAGGTAACTCAATGGCATTTCTTCTCTCAGGCAAATATTGGAAACTGCTAATTTTGTTTTCCACTTTCCTCGAGCGTAAGAGCCCCAGAATTCCAGCAAGGCATCAGTACCAAATTTGTGCCAAATTATTTTGGGGTAGGCACTTTTCAACTATGTTGCTTGTTACGCTTCCCCTTCGCAGTGCAACTGTATGTCCCTAGACTTATGATTATCAATACCAGATTTCATCAGGTGTCACTGCAACTAAGGAACAGCATTTCATTGCCTGGAGAAAGGCATACAGCCACCGATGAGGAGCAAAAAGCAAACTTTACTCAAAGGTAACTCAATGGCATTTCTTCTCTCAGGCAAATATTGGAAACTGCTAATTTTGTTTTCCACTTTCCTCGAGCGTAAGAGCCCCAGAAATCCAGCAAGGCATCAGTACCAAATTTGTGCCAAATTATTTTGGGGTAGGCACATTTCAACCACGTTGCTTGTTACGCTTCCCCTTCGCAGTGCAACTGTATGTCCCTAGACTTATGATTATCAATACCAGATTTCATCAGGTGTCACTGCAACTAAGGAACAGCATTTCATTGCCTGGAGAAAGGCATACAGCCACCGATGAGGAGCAAAGAGCAAACTTTACTCAAAGGTAACTCACTGGCATTTCTTCCCTCAGGCAAATATTGGAAACTGCTAATTTTGTTTTCCACTTTTCTCTAGCATAACATCCCTGACATTGCAGTCTTCCAGCAAGGCATCACCTGCACTATCACCTGGAGTTGAATTTATTCTAATGTGCTTGACGTTAAACATACCTTATGACGGTACATTTTGTTTGTTGATAGTGTAACAAAGTCAAAGTAGGCTTTAGGAGCAACAATAAAAAATACAAGTCAATAGTCTCTTGCACTCAAACTACCAGCGAAATATCTATGAACCTTCATATAATTCGTGGCGTTATGTTTTGAGGGAAATTTGATCTGACTTTATGCATCCAAACAAGCGAAAGCGATGCTGACAGCAGCACAACATAAGTATCGTACCATAATGATAAGATGAGCAACCTACTTTACATTGAGAACTTACTCATGCAGTGGGGTGTTCCTGAAAACTCCCTGGTTTTCAAGCATCTGCAGTGCTAATTGCACCACAATTTCTGTGAGGCACGACGCCTGAAATTCTGCGGCTGTTGCGACGCACCCCACGGGCATTTTTTGCATTGCTGCCGGCACGTCCCGACAGCAGACGTCTTCGCGTCCCGTGTCCATTGAGCGGCACGAACCGCATGTGCACCTGTGACGGAGATGAGAAATTACATATAAGCCAGTATAAAATGCACGTATGTCACGTCGACTTACCACTCGGCCGCGCTGTCTCGGCGTTTTCGCTTCGTAGCGGCGGCCGCGCGGTCGCTGTCGCGGACGCCGGCAAACTGAACCTGTGCCGGCATCACAGGGGTATCGCCGTACGGCCGTGTTTTTTGTGCCGCACACCGCCGCAGTGTGCGAATTTCCCAAAGGGAAAGAGGCATTAGATGCCGGTACTCTGGCGGGACCTCGAAGTCGTCCATTGCTGCGGCCGCTCCTTCCGTCCCCGATTCTCCAAAGGGACTGTCAAAACTGGTTTACGCCGGCAAAGGGACAGGGCGCTGACCCCCATTGACCAGCGAATCAGAACGAGCCCCCCCTTTCGCGTCATGATCACCTCCTCATCCTCGTTTCACCCGGAGTAGCGAGTTAAGGGTGAACGCGCGCAGCTATGTTTATGTGAGTTTTTTTCTGGGAAACAAATTGCACACATCAAAACTTTTCGCGCTGTTCGGTAAAATGACACACACACTTTCATCCGACGTCTTAATCTGAATTTTTTTTGGATGGCCCTTTGTACTCCTTTAAATATCCGTTTGCAAGGACGCCACGCTGTCGTATCACCGCCCGGATCTATCACCGCACTCTAAGAAAAGAAGGAGTAAAATGGGGAGTAATTGCAGCTTCGTAGTCCTCCTCTACTGCATTTACTCTCCCAGTTTAGTCCCCCAACCACGACATTTACTCCCCAAGACCGCAAATTGTTAGGGAACTTCGCAAATGGTTTTCCGAGTGCAACAGTCTACGTATAAATACCCGTATTTTCACGCGTATTAGCCGCGGCTTATGCGCGATTTTTTTTCTCACGGGCGCCCTGCGGCTTATCCACCGGTGCGGCTTATCTGATGACTATTTTTTCCTGGTATTTTCCCCATACGCCGATTTTAACGAACGGGCCGACAGTGTCTCTGTAACAGCACTGCCCTGCCGATGCACGAACAGTGCGTAACAGGGACGGGTCCACATTCGAGTAGATTGATCTTCCTGGTGCATTCGGAAAGTGGTGACAGTGATTCACGTCTTTTGGAAGATCACTGACCCATCAGCCGACGAAAAACACCCGACAAGGGCACAATCCGATCTTGGTAGAACTCCAGAACTGACCTCCTCTGTTGTGCACTGTGCCGATCCCGGAGTATGGACCACAGGGTTTATGGCCTTCTCTATGGTCTCCTTTGTCGCACAAAACAGTCGTCTCGTATTGCCCGCGGCTTATCTGCGGGTGCGGCTTATCTGCCAGAAAATTTTCAAAACGTCCCAAAAAACGCGTCCTGCGGCTTATCTGCGGTGCGGCTTATACGCGTGAAATTACGGTATGTGATTTTCGTGACTTTGATGGAAAAAAGCTATATAACTTAGCCAACTTAGCAATTTTCACTCACCGCTCGCTGTGGATGGTCCACTATTCAGCGGACGTTTCCCCACGTTACTTAACGCGACGCTCGCGTTGCGGGTGCATTTTGCAGGGACCCCCGCCGAATGCCCCTCTCGCAACTGTACACTGCAATCAGCGGGGGCACGAATAACTTTACGGCGTCGTTCTTGCAGTGCGACAGCGGTAGTCCGGTAGTCCGGTCGTCGGCCCGTCGACCGGTACACGGGTTCGTATGTCCATGGCGACGGTGGTATCACTGCGATGACTGCGGGTTGACGATCGTTTGCATACTTTTCCTGGCGCCCTGGGCCTCGTCCTTCAACTTTCAAATAGCGATCGTTGTCGTAATATTTAAAGTTCGCGCGCCCGAAAGCTGCTTCGATAGGCTCGCGCGAGAGATCGTGGCGAATCACGGGTCACGTTGAGACTGGTAGGTACCCGGGTTCGAATCCCGCTACCGGCTGTGCTGTCTGGGGTTTTTCCTGTGTTTTCCTCAGACGCTTTCAGACATATGTTGGCAGAGTTTCCTTAGAAGTCGGCCCAGGGAGGAACATTCCCCCAGGGTGTCAGTCGTGACGTTGCCCACCTATGTGAGGCCGACAACGGCGAGCCCTTTCACCGCCACCACCATCATCACCACCACCACCACGGGTCCTTTCACTAGCAACACCACGAGCCGTTGAGATCCATTTAACGCGCGTTATGCGATAGCGACAAGTTGAAGATCGAGCCCCTGCTCGTTATACAAATGTCCTTTGCCGATGCGCCGAGACATTACAACATGAGTCTGTGGCGCCCTCTGTGAGGCGCGGGCGGAAGCACTGTATGGCAGGCCTCTCCCAACGTTAGGGTGCCTCAATACAAGTTGCCTCTGCATAGGGTGAAGACAACAGCGTCTTCTGCTACGAATTTCACCATCTTGAGTCCCATGCATAGCTCGCGATGCGCTCATAAAAATGTAACTATACGCTTAGCGACACACTACATTTTGGAGTTGAGCGAGTACGTAGCGGAGGAGGTTTGAAAAAGTTGGTGCAATCGGTACACAGCATTAATGCATGGTAAGCGTGGGCGTCAACATGGCGGCTTCGCGGTATTCGCTTCTACAAAGGGTGGCTCCGCCCACTTGGCCGGGATGAAAGGCGAGCCGCGGCAGCACGGGGGGATTTCAAGGCTGTGCCTCTGCTCCAAAATGGCGGAACGGGAGATTTCAAGGCGATAGCTCGAATCCAAAATGGTGCCACTGGCCCTGGCACTGCCCATCGTGTGACGTCAAATGGCGCGCTTTGAGACAGGCTCCTCCCAATGGCCAAACTCTCCTAATAAGTGGCTCTGCCCAACGTCAGCATGAGGCGCCATCTGTCAGGCGCGGGCGGAAGCGCTTTGCTGGATGCTTCAGGCTTTAGACACTCTTACGCCAACTCCAGAATATGCCGCTTTATAGCCCCACTCAGAGCCGTTTATGTGCCTCCATTTCACAGCTATCGCTGTAAAAAAAAAAAAAAAAAAAAAAAAAAAGAAAGAAAGACAAGAGACTGCTGTGTATTCCTCCTTGTGCGCTCAGGTACTGTTTACCTTGCTCTTTGTTTGTTCTTTTTGTTGTGTGTGTGTACATAATCAAGCGCGATACGGTCGTTTATACTACACTGCCCAGGCTGCTGGTTTCCGATTCCAGCCTCTCCGAGCACCTTTGCGCTGCGGCGTGGATGGAAATTGTGCGGCGAATTATTAGGGACAATGATTCTCGTCGAGTTCAGTCTCCTTCTTTCTAGACCGTGGTTACGACTACCTGTGGGAAGTAAACAAGATCTGGTAATTGTTTAAAAGCACTTCCCTCCGACATCCGAGCTGCAGGGAACACCTCTATATCCTCACTGGCATTGAACAGTTGAGCACATGACGTGATTTCCTCTCGTCAGTTGCCGTGCTGCCGATCTCACGTGACTATGAGACAGCAACGGCAAAATGGTCTAGTCAATCGTCTGAGTCCAGGATCTGAGACTTTACTAATTTGAGTTCGAACTCACCGTAAGATCGTACTCACCTGCGGTTTCTTTTGCAAACGACCATAGAGCCATATACGTTCTACTTCCTCTGTTCTTGCAATTGCCCCAAACCATTTAAGGAAACGTGTTGCGGACCAAAGTGCACGTTTCCCTCATCGTTTCTACTTTTCTGAACCCATTCAGGTTCATTCCTTGCTCTGTTGTCATGTTTTCGTTTGCTTCTGCATTTGTGAACGTAGTACGTATTATAAAAGGTTATCCGGTAATAAGGAATCAATTTCACCATAGACTGCACCACTGTCGGACATTTAGGAGACCTTTAGAGGACACTTATCACGCTTGAGTATAGAAGATTGCCTTTAGATAAAAGGCGACAGAGGCTGCGTTCCAATACCCCGGTTAGTCGACTGCCTAGCGGTCTAACCGGACGTGCCGCCATATTAAGTCTCGTTCCAAATCTCGCCAAGTCCGCTATTCAGTCGGCTACCGCCTAGTGCGCATCGATGCAGTCTAGTTATACGCCTGACCATCTGACAGCCGGGATGGAGACGCGCGTTGACGGTACCAGCGTGCCCGCTGTTTCTGCTGGCTTTAAATGTAAAGTTGCACATAGTGGTATGTTTTTTTTTTAAACTGCGTAGAGAGTTGCAACACATGTTTAGTTGTGAAGATGACAGTTCATGCACGATGTCCTACAAACTTAGCGCATTAAAGTCCTGCTGCGCTTGCGCCGTACGCATTTCTTGCGTGAGCAACGAGATGGCGTCACAGGCGCTTCGGCTAGGCAAGCCTGTTCCAATCATGGAGGAAGGAAACACAAGGAGCGGCCCCTCTGACAGTTTTCTAACCGGACGAGCGTAGCCGGCCTCGCATTGCATTCTGGGATGCTCCTGTCTACCACGTGACCGCTCACGTGACCCTCCAGACAGCATGGCTCCAGCAAAGCAGACGACGCGAGCTGTAGTTGTGTCGCAGTTCAGATGGCAATATTACGTTGAACGCGTGCTTGCACTTCATTTCTGCGTGTTCGAATGTTTACTGTTCTATTAGAAGACCAGTGACAGTGCGCAGAACGCAAAAGGAGTACGCGGGACCGGAAACATCACGTGTGGCAACGGTTACTTCCAACGTATGTACTTTTCTTGACTAAGTGGTAAAGAATGCCATTCCATTAATCAGATTTGTATCTGCGGCAGAGTTTGAGGTCCCAAATGAACAATTCAAGATGACTCGAAGACACACGGGCGACTAAAGCAAGTTACCGTGTACTTACGAACAAAACGCGTTCTGTGACAGAGCTGATTTCAGTTCAACGAGAGCCGCAGCCGGGACAGGAACACATTACCATACGTCGTTTCTACGACGGTGCTCACATTTTCACAATAAATTACTTTCAAAAATCAAAATCATACGGAGAACAGCGCGAGAAATAAAGCCTTGCGAAACCGAAACTTTAGAGGGGATCATGTGGTGGACAGGAAGCAATGGCGATTTTGACTCGAGCGACCGCTAGAGGGTGGCTACGCTTGTCTGGAGGGAAGAGCCGCTCCTTGTGTTTCCTTCCTCCATGGTTCCAATAGTGACAAGCATACTCAGCTGCCTAATCAGGCGGCTTCGCGTGCGCGAGGTATTGGAACGCAGCCAGAGTCATCGTGTGTCTGCCTTGCGCTAGACTGGAAGAGCACTTGAAACGAATGTCGCTTAAACCGCGCCCTATGTTCGCTGGCTGAGCGTCAAGATGTCTGGGTCCCTGGCGGCGAGTCGTTAGTGGTTCATCGAAAGTGCGTTATCTCCCCGCGTCTCCCAATCGGTTCTGCAGCCGCTGGGCGGAGAAACACTCCGGTGAAGTTGTTCGACGTGCCTTAAGTACTTGTCGTGAGGCTCTGACCTTTTCTCTTGTGAGCGATCATTTCGTTTGGAGCGATGCCTCTTGCGAGTAATCTTCCTGCAGCAGCGCACGCCACTTTCTGCAAGAGCAGTGTCCGCGGGAAAGGGAGAACCAGTGGGTTATCGAGGATAAAGATGAAAACCTCAATCTTGCGGTTCCTGTGCAGCTGTAATCCCCGGAGAAGGAGGACAACCCTTTCGATTGCGGCAAGGAAAATAACTGGTTTGGAACAACAACAACAACAACAACTTTATTTCGAGATGATGTATGGGGAGTTTCATCGCCAGGGGGCGATACTCTACCCCATTGCTGGTGGTGGTGATGCGGGGAATGAAATAATGAGCCCCTTTACAATGAGGATCGAAGTCCTATGGTGAAGTCCAGAAAGGTGAAGGGAGCTTTGAAGGCAGAGCATTGGTGTACTGGTTGTGGCCAGGGACCAATCAATTTTGTGAGAGAGAGGGTGCGAGAGTCTAGCTCGTTAAGGGATCCGGAGAGTACGGTACCGGAAGGTTGGTAGTGTGGGCAATGGAGAAGAATGTGCTCTAGATCTTCTACAGCACCGCAGTGACTGCATTGGGGAGAGTCAACTTGTCTTAAAGGGAGACTTCGGAAGGATTCGAAAAAAAAAAAAAATTAGGTGAGCATCATGCCGAACACGGACCGCTCCCTTGGAACCGAATACAACATTCGCATTCATTTTGTGTGTTCATTCTTCCCCCCTCTATGTTGAACAGAGTTGATCCCACGCTCGCTTGCCGCATGCCACGAAACACATCTCGTCAAGATGCTGCATTAATCCACCGAATGCGCCTCGATTGTGGCCTTTACAGCTCAGTGGCGTTACCGCTCGAGACAAGTTGACTCTCCCACCTGCTGCCACTGTGGTGCCCTTGAGGATCTGGAGCACATTCTTCTTCATTGCCCTCACTACGAACCTTCCCGAACCACACTCTCCGAGTCTCTTCCTCAGCTGGACTCTCGCCCTTTCTCCCTATCGAAATTGCTTGGTCCCTGGCCCAATCCAGCCCAGCAACGCTCTGCGCTCAAAGCTCTTCTGACATTTCTGGACACCATCGGACTTCGATCGTTATTGTGAAGGGGCTCGTTATTTTATTCCCCTCATTCCACCCAGCAATGGGGTAGAGTATCGCCTGTGGCGATGAAACTCCCCACTCTCCAAGGTCGAAAATAAAGTTGTTTTTTTTGCATTTTGTGCGAGTAATTAATTCGTAAATGACGAAAATACCAAACCGAAACCAACATGCAAAGCGCACAGCGGTTCGCACGGAGGAAGATACTGTGACGTTACCCGGCATTGTCGTCTGCTACGAAGCTTGCATATTCTTCCATGCAGGATGACGTCGGCAGTGTTGCTTTCAGCGCCCTCTTGCTTCACAGAGGCGAAGCGCTCACTTCGTAATAATTCGTTCGAATACAATCTGCGCACTTTCGGGAACGCGATATTTCGTATGTATGTTCCTGACACCGCAAGGGTTAAGGCCTGTTCACGACATATAGCAGCACATTAATATAGCGCTACAAAGTAGCGCACAAAAACAGCGCTCGGTGTGATCGGATGGTTCTCACTTGCAAACCGGCGGTAGCACTATAATTTAGCGGAAGTTGGGTGGTTGTTTCTGGTCTCTCCCATCATGGCGCTTCAGGTATTCAACGGCATGCGGACGAACAAGTTCCATCACATGACAAAACTGAAAATTGCCATACATTTTGGATGACAAACTCACCGGTTCCAATGCGGTCGCCGTGACATGAAATGCGGAAGCAAAACAACCCCACGACTTCCGCGACGTCACCTCTGAAGGGCCTTCTCATTGGGCGCACGAATGCAGTGCTAATATTAGCGCTGAAAAAGTTGACAGGAGCTCAACTCCGCCACGCTCTAATTTTTAGCGGTTTGGAGCACTGCGAGGAGGAAAATATCGCGCTATTTTCGAGCGCTATATAGCAAATCGCTATATGTCGGAACAGGCCTTTACTGTTATGTCACAATCGTTGTGGTGATTATGTTGCGGAGTCCCACTTTAAGCGGTTTTGAAGATGTAAATTCGCCAAGCTAAGGCTGGCATACAAAGGCAAACACAACACAAATTAGTCGTTGTGCTCTACATGTGGTGTGCGCGAAGGTTATAAACATATTCTCCTCCAATGTGTGCGGTTTCACACTACCTGTTTGCAATTTCAGGGATCCCTGGACCGTCTTGATAGCCCACCCTTTGACGCCGTGAAAGTGCTGGACGAATGGCCTGCGATTCATCGACAGGGTGCACAGCGCTCACTCATCACCTTCGTTAATACCATAGTAGAGCTCTCGCATATTTAGACGTTTTTTCTTCTTTTTTTTCCCCTCTACTACACTCTAAGAAGAAAATGAGTAAAACGGGGAGTAATTGCAGCTTCTACTCCCCTAGTCTGCAATTACTCCCCATTTTAGTCCCCTAACCCAACATTTAGTCCCGACATTTACTCCTCAGGACTGCAAATTGTCACCAAACTTCGCGAATGGTCTCCTGAATGCAACAGTCTACGTAAATATGTGCCCATGGTCAATTTGAACGACATAAGGCTGTATAACTCAGACAACGTAGCCATTTTCCGGCTACACAGAGTAAGAAACAGTTAGCGCATTTTTCTTCGCAAATTGTGCCCTAGTATGACGCAAGACTTTATATCACTCAATATATCACCGTTGACGGTTTGCTTCAAAGTATTTTCATGCATGCGCACCAATTATGTACCTGGGACCCTTACAAAAGCGCGTGAAATGCGGTCTTCACTCTGTGACATTCATTTACTCTCGTGCATTTACTCCCGAAAGGGACTATTTTTTGTGGCAATGCAATTACTCCCCAAAAGGAGTAAAAGTACTCCTTTTTTTCTTAGAGTGTAGATCTGGAGTAGCTTGTCCCGCGGTGAGCGGGCTCACATCCCCAAATTTTTTTTCTTCTACCACTATCATCATCAACAAAGCCTCCAACGCCTCAGAAGATTGACAGATTTTTTTTATAAGGCCACCGTCAAAAATACCAGACACGGGAGGGACTGGAACCAATATTTCTTGAGTGTCGGCCAAGCGCGCGCTACCAATCACATCATGCGGGCACAACTTCCTGGCGGCTTACCAAGATACCTTTGGGGGATGGGGTGGAGGACAGAGCACGCACTCACTCACTTTTTACGATTTGCTACATGTTTTTCTCAAGCACTCATGTCCGTGTGTATACACAGTTTTCCAGCAGGCCTCACACGCATCTATTTTGTAGTCAGCGCAAGGAAGAGAGGAGGAAAGCGATACCAGGGAGGAAGCATATTGGCGGCGAGACCCTCACTAGGGGCGCCACTGTGCCGCCTCTTGGTGGGGATCCCCGTTTCGGTTTCGTTTCTGTTACTTACAGTAAAAACTGTCATATTGGAACGAAAATGCGACTTACTTGGAACACATATGTCGTTTTCGTCATGAATCACCAGGAAATATCAACGCTGGACAGCCTCTTACACGTGCAATGCCTTGATACGCAATGCAATATGCGAATACTGCCCGGGGACATCCCCACGACACGGTTCGTTCAGTGAACACCAGGGGGCGTCACCCAAACTTCTCGGCGCCAATAGCCCGTGTGCTTTCCTTCTCCCTGGCTTGGTCGGTAAACTGTTTTCAACGTGCTTCCCGGGATAGACGGCGCTGCGCTTTCAACATGGCGGCGTCCACGGCAAAACGGTGTAGAGCACCAGGGCGGTGATGTCTGTTGAACATGAAGGAACTTATATAAGGCAGTAAACTTAAGGCTTAAAGGCATGCGATAACGTTCCTCACAATCGACTGATGGACAAAATCAGTTGACTGAACTTTGACCCGCTGTTCAGAGTGGATCCGCGCTTTCCTGAATTATACAACTCAGTCCGTAATTATATTAACCCCAAAACTTCAGCAGCTATATCCCGTAAAATCTGGAGTACCTCAAGGATCTGTCTTGGGCCAAATTCTTTTCCTTATTTACGTAAACGATCCGCACAGAAACATCTCTTCTTCAGTCAAGTTATACGCGGGTGATTGAGTCATATACCGCGAGATCCAGACCCTATCAGATTGCATCGCTCAGAATAGCAAATGGAAATAAACACAGGAAAAACAAAATGTATTTACTTCACCTCCCGATGGTTCCCTCTCACTTGCAATTATGAAATATCCGCGTCAGCCATATAAAAGGTTCATTCTTATAAATTCCTAGGGGTCATCCCATCACACGACTTGTCATGGACAGACCATGTAAATAGCTTGTCAATAAAACGCAGCGAGTCGTTGGGCTATTTACGTCGCCAGCTTTACCTTGCCTCTCCAAGTGTCAAACCGCTAGAATACTGCACATTCGTAACAGCCTAGCTCGAATATGCTAGCATCGTCTGCAATCCATATCAGAATTACCTATCGCAAAGATTAAAAACCACACAGAACAAAGCTGCACGTTTGATAAGTAGCGATAACTGTCCTTACTCCAGTGTGTCCCAAATCAAAAAGCGACTCAGACTCCCGAATTTAATTGACAGAAGGGTGCTTGCCATCTCTATCTTCTTTCATAAAATGTTCTTTTGCAGCCGAGATCGCAGCCTTCCCGACTGTCCCTCTCGCCCTGAATATCCTACTCGTTCTGCCTACCCATGCAAGGTCTTTCCTACAGCGGTCCGGTCATAGAGGTTCCTCATTCTCCACACCAGCTCATGATCACCCTATGGAATTTTTTGCCGTGTGATATCACCTGTGTTGAAGACCTTGTACTGTTCATATCCTTATGCCCCACCCACTTCGGAATGAACGAACAACGAGAACCCGACTTAACATGAATCACTGAGGAGGGTCCTTCAGTGAAATTCCTTGTAAATTGAAAATAGTTTTATCTCCCTCTTTTCTTGATTTTAGTTCTGTGAGTGCCTGACAAATTGGTTGTACCTCTAATTCCAAGTCTCCTGGCTTTTAAGGTTTAATAAAGTGACAATGAAAATAAATATAAGCTCTGACACTATGGCCCAAGTTATGTCATATTGTGTACGTAAAGGACGGTTATGTGAACCTGCAGTGCAAATATTACCAAGGGCATAGAAAATCTGCACCGCGAATGTGGGCACTAATGGGACGTTTAGGAGAGACGTCATGTGCTTAATGGAACTATTGGGAATGGCTTTATATCTTGAAGAGGGCGTATGCCATATGGTGTGTATCTCACTAGGTACGATACTCAGGAACATAATTATTTTGTCCTTCCATATTCTGTCGTACTGTATAATGCGCGAACGATGAAATCAGCGACATCTATCAAAGTGCCACAACCCCCCATTTAAGGACACAAACGGTCGACCCAAACCCAGTGGCGGATCCTCATAATTGTAACTTAAGCTGCATTACACCACCAAGCTTTGCGCATTATGACCTTCGTTGTCACTGCGCCGAAAAAAAAAAAATCCCAATCGTCATCACCAGTGGCGGATCCAAGGGGGGGGGGGGGGAGGGCGATTGGAGGATATCTACCCCAAACCATTAGGTTAAACATATTTTCCGCTCTCCCTTTCCTACTAAATGCTTCGACAAAGAACCCCCCAATGGTGGTCTGGACTGGCCCTTGCTCACCAGTACAATCAACTTGTTCTGTCGTGCCTCACCTTCTTCAGAGCTCCAGAGGTGCGAGCCCATGGTGCAAAGGGTGAACGCCATACTACACAGGAGACATCTGACGGATAGAAAATCCGTGCTGCATTGTCCAGAAATGCGGGCCTCAGTTTATTTCCAATCGAACCACGTATATGAGAAATCTTTATCCGAATGGTTTCGCGTTATCTAGATTACGGAGGCTCGAGTGCTCGACAAGTGTAGTCCGTACGTTCGTAGGGAAAACGTATTAGATGTTGAGTGGAGTTCGTTTGGACTGGATGGAACGGGCGATGATTTCGTGCCATTCCTTGATTTCCCTCAGGGTCATAACTCCACATTACAGGGCCCTTCACGCAACGCCCATAAAGGGAAATGGCTGTCGTGATTGTTCCAGACTGGTGGTTCATGACAACACCTCTCCCGACTCCGATTTAGGCAGGATTGAGGTGTCAGCATTTTCTGTCGAAAGAGACCTTCGAGACACTGTAAGACTTGGATTCTCACAGTGAAGCTCATCATTAAGGTTTCGCGGAATTACCGTGAGCAATGCGGTACAGCCCGTCTCTGTGAAACATCCACTGATCATCGACAAAATAATGTGGTTGACCTTCGATATTCCCAAATGTTCGAGCAAGATGCTTTGTATATGACACCCTAACTGTCCTTCGAGACTCAAGAGAGAAACTGATGTTCTGAGGCTGGAACACATAGAAGGGACAGATACAAACAAAGCCTCAAATACAGTGAACCCTCGTTATTATGACCATGGTCGTTCCCGAAAATTTTGGTCATAATGCGGAATTGTCATATTAACAGGGGTGATTTGCAGAGATTTCACTGCATTGTTCCCCAGGAGTATGGTCGTAAAACGCGTATGTCAGATTAACTGGGGTCATATTAACGAGGGTTCACTGTAGCCTCAAAAGCCTCAAATTTGAGGCTTTGTTTGTATCTGTCCCTTCTATGTGTTCCAGCCTCAGAACATCAGTTTCTCTCTTGTTCAACAGGTGCCGCTTGCGTCGATTTCCGTCGTATGAATGTGCGTATGAGTGAGCAAAAATGTAAGAGTGTGTAAAAAGGAGGGTGAGTGAGAGTGAGTGGCTGGTTTGTCGTCCCTTCAGATGACGCACCCCGAAAGTCGCTGGAGAGGCGTGTGAGCTTAGCTCAATTGATAGAGCCCTGGACCGGTAATCCAGAAGATGTGAGTTCGATCCCTACAGCTGGCTAACCTTTTCAGTGACTTTCATCTTTCATCTTCGAGACTCAGCGGCACGACAGTAAAGCGTTGGAAGCGACGACATGACACAGATGTATTACAGAGGCGCCGGTGTCGTCGGTTTCTGCCACGTTTACCACTTTTGGGTCGCTGCAATAGGATACTATAGACTTGACTACACAGTGGCAACAAAGTGCATAGCAGTTTTGGAATCGAAATTGGCATTGGAAAGGAAGGGAAAATATGGAGATGTTAGTCTCCTGACCCAGTCAGAACTGGCTACTCCAAAACGTGTTTGTGGGTGGAAAAATAGAGCCAGAAAAAAGAGAGAGAAAGAAACAGGAAAGAGGCATAGTAGTTTTAGTTGGTAGCTATACGTAGAATGTGCTCCTTGACATACATGTGGACGTACTCGCACATTAATCACTCATGGGTTTTTACTTCGCGTAGAGGAGACGCCGCAGTGCGAGCACTTTGATGATCTTCTCTCTGTTATACACATACTAATTTCACGTCCTCGTTCTGAAGCCCTACCGTCAACATCACTTTAGAGACACATCATTTACCTCTTCACCCAGCCCTATTGCTTGGTGATGACGCGATAATCCCTTTTAAAACAGAGTTTCTAACTTTTTGACACATATTGGAATTTTAAACGTTCCGTAGCTTTAGACTGGTGTTCTACATCTTCATGTTTTTTCACACTAGTTTATATTTAATCTTGGTTATTCTCACTAGTTATATTTGCTTGGTAGTCACTTCAACACTGTTTTCACTCTTAACTGAGGATATCTGAGGATAGTGCGGATTACGTTAGGGAATGTAACGCGAGCAGAGAAACCGTCAGTTGCCAGTTATGTCTTCGTTTGATGATGATGATGATGATGATTTGTACGTTTATGGCGCATTAGCAACTTGCGCCATCATGCTCCATCACTCTTAAAAAAAAAGGTGTACTTTAACTCATTTTTTTGCCACATATATAACACCCTTTTGGAGAGTACAATTACGCTCAAAAGGGTGTCTCCTCACTCCCCCAAGGGAGTAGCATAACACATTTCTCCCTACTGGAGAGTAATATTACTCCCCGGCAGGGAGAAGGTGTTATGCTACTCCCTTGAGGGAGTGAGGAGACACCCTTTTGAGCGTAATTGTACTCTCCAAAAGGGCGTTATATATGTGGCAAAAAAAAAAGGAGTTAAAGTACACCCTTTTTTTTTTAAGAGTGATGGAGCATGATGGCGCAAGTTGCTAATGCGCCATCAACGTACAAATCATCATCATCATCATCATCATCATCAAACGAAGACATAACTGGCAACTGACGGTTTCTCTGCTCGCGTTACATTTCATGACGTAATCCGCACTATCTTAGATAGTCTCCACAAACAGCGAGCACTGGATAAATAGGGATCGAGTACGTGTAATTCGACAGGGTCGATTGGCTGTCACTGTATTCTAATGGAACGCAACGCATATAACGCAGAAAAAAATTGATATATCACAAATTACTTCGAATGATTTCATAAGCTGCTTATCACTTCCTTCTGCCAAAATGGAACCAAGATCATCCCGTTTAAATTCGCGTCGGCTCACAGTTACGGAAAACATGTATAGCATAATCGGATTAAAGCACTTCTGCCATTACCAATAAATCCCGCTGGAGTTTTGACTCATTCTATTTGGCTGAAACGCGCGCGACAACTTTGCTTTGATGTTCCCGGATAAAATGAAAAAAAAAAGGGGGGGGAGGAGAAAGTGGAAAGTGTTCGTACTGCATACCGCCGACTATTTTCTCCCCTGTATGTCGTGCATTATTCATTGCTTTTATGCCCTTGCTGTTGGTTCAAGGTCTCAGCTTTCGTTTCCGATGAAGGCAAAGAAAATATACTTACCCCTTTACTGTTTTTATTTGAATACTTTTTCCCCAATCTTTCAGCGCGTAATTTCGTAAGAAAGAAACGACCTAATTCTTGGAAAGCCTCGCGCAGTAGTTATTTTTATTTTTTCTTTATTTTTTTTTCGTTTTCAACGTAAAGTGAATGTTTACGGACGATATTGGAAACTGCGCTCGATTCAATTTGTGTTTTTCTTTCCAAAAAAACAAAAAACCAAAAACGTTCCGCGAAAAGTTCCAGAAAAGGAGAATGCTTTCAGCTATGTCGTGCGTGTAGAGCGTGTCTTGTTTTTCTCATTTTAAAGGGGCACTCAAGTGCAAAACATTCGCCTCACGTAATGAAGCATCCCGTCACGTTGACGTCAATACAAGAGGAACAATATGTTCGTCGCTTATACGCGAACAAAACCGAAACTTATTATCGGCGTTATAAATCTTTTGGAATCCATATTATCTGATGTTCCCGCGCTAAGAGACGTACGCGAGACGTACGTAAGACGTCGGTCTCACGACATTCTGACGTTCCGAAGGTGTTCCCTTTACGCCTTTTAACCGGGCCTCAACAGTATAAAAGTTTGATTTGGCCGCCCCCATAGAACGCATACGAGAATTACAATGTGGGCCGACTTGAGGAGGAACTGTGTACGTCCGGAAGGCTTGCCACAAAACCCAAGAAAAGCCACACGCAAAGGGTCGACCTCGACCTCGCTGGGACATGTTGTGTCCACTCAGTCGCGCCATATTTTCCATGATAACTGGGGTTGTGACTATTTTCAAATGTTGACAAGTTAAGGGCTGCAAAAGCACTCCGATAGACAATGACCAAGCTAACGCGCACACACACATACATTGGGTGATGATGATGATGTGAGTGGATCACCACCGTTGACTCGTTGGATTCCTACGCTCTTAAAAAAAAAGGTGTACTTTAACTCATTTTCCTTGCCACATATGTCACTCCTTTTCGGAGATTACAATTCCAAAAGGAGTCTCTCCTGAACTACTGGAGAGTAATATTACTCTCCGGTGGGGAGTAAGGGAGTAACGTTATTCCATAAGGGCTGTAACGGTAACCCTTTTTGAGAGTAATTGTACTCTCCAAAAAGGAGTGATATATGTGGCAAGAAAAAGGACAATGAAAAAATGGCTAGGAAACAAGCGAGCTGGTGAAGATGATGCTTGATGTAATAGCCCGAGACTAGGGAACACGAAGGGACGGTGTGTTTGTGTCTGTCCCTTCGTGTTCCCTAGTCTCGGGGTATTACATCATGCAAGAAAAATGAATCAAAGTACACCCTTTTTTTTAAAGCCCTAACTCGACATAATTGTCAAAATCCCATCATGCAATTCCTGCTGGTGGGCGCGTGTGCTCGTTCCGCCCGCCCGGACGAGCGAGTGAGAGGCGGATCTACACCAGCACTCTGTGTAGCCGGTGGCATTTCGAGCACAGAGGCTTATCCGTCCTCGCATCGGCCATGTATTCAGCCGTGTGTCCCTGTACTGTGGAGAAACAGGATACGGGACAGTTGACGACGATGACATGATGTACTGTCTCCGATATGCTTTTGTCTGCGGAGCGACCCCCTGTCGGCCGCGTCCAGCGCGACGGACCTGCGCCACTATTGCGTGTGAGGGGAGGCCTGCTCATACACTCTTTCCTGCACATAGCTCTAGCAGACGATGCCGAGGCAACGGACGGTTATCTCTCCCGGTAGGTGGTTAGGTGCGGCGTGGGATTGTGCGCGGCCTCCCCTCACACACAATAGTGGTGTAGTTCCGCGGCGCATAAAACTGCCGATAGGGGATTGCTCCCCCACGGACTCGATATTTCAGACGGCCGTGTCGCGCACAGTAAAATGCAACTGAAAGACACGGACCCAAAGCAATAAACAAATAGGGGGGCCGATAGGAGGGCTATCGGCACGACGTCACATACTCAGCGCATGCGTATGTATGGGCATGCGTGCCGCTGCCTTATTCACTAAATAAGTTTCCACCTAGTTTGCAGTTGTTCCCTCCCTGCACGGCTAACACAAATGGCGACGAAGATGGTGAAGCGACACTAGGACGGCTAGGGAGGCGGATACCGGGACCAACGGACGCTCAAGGCGGCTACCATGACCAGGATGTGGGAGTTTGACGCCTTCGTTGACGAAGGAGACGAAGACTTCGCTTCGTACGTGGAAATATATGGGTACTATTGCAAGGTAGCCTACGTACAAGATGAAGAACTTAAGAAGCCAGCCTTAATCTCCGCCATCGGGATGAAAGCGTACAAGACGTTCTAGGACCTTCTCCTACCATCGAAGCCAGAACAGACTATTACGGTCCCACAAGCTAAGTCACCGCAGAGCGATTCATATTTAACCGGCGCTACCAAAGGGAAGGGGGCTCCGTTGCAGCTTTTACGGTCGCGTTGAAGCACAAGGCTGCAAAATTCGAGTATCGCCAATTTCCGGACGACGCGTTCCGGGACAGTTTCCTCGCGGCACTGCGGAACCGAGCCATCCAGCCAGGACTGCTCAAGCAACAGGAAATGAAGTTCGAGACGGCGTGCAAGTTTGCCAAGACCGTCTAGTTGGCCGAGCAAGAGTAGAGGGCGTTCCGACCAGGAGGTCTAACGATCGCTACGGTCGTTAACGGTCCACGTCTAACGATCGCTAACGAAGGCCGGTTCACTCGTCGAGAGGTGAAGAACATGTGCACGGCCCTCTTCACGCGGTATGTGAAAGGCTCAGCATATGTCAAATACGATCTGTCACTTGCTTGTCTTTTTTAATTTCTAATTTAATTTAATTTATTGTATAATTTAATTTTTTAATTGTGAGTAACGAGATCCGCCAAGAAAACATGCTAGTTATCGGCGCGGCGAAAAACATGACGCTGATTTGTGTCGCTACCGAAAGACGAGATCACTGCAAGCGCACGGGGAATCTGTCTTGCGTGTGCAGATCTAGGCAGACAACGGCCGGCGTAATTCATAACGTGGAGACTACGAACAGCATGCTAGCGATCTGTTCTGTATCACGTCGGGACAGCGAAGCGAGATGGAAGTGCGGCTCGAAGGCATGCCAGTGAAAATGCAAGTTGGCACGGGCACAGCTATTAGCTATTTCGCCGCTGTCGGAAAGCCTGATCAAGTACCTCAAACAACCGCCGTCGCTTGCACAGTCACTACTGAAGCTCAAGATGGGAACGCCGCTTAGAGGCCAGACTCAAGGCCCTTTAGAGCATAACGGGCAACGGAAGGTTCTGCAAATCATCGTGGTACCCGGAGACAGACCAGCGCTGCTTGGACGCTACTGGACTGAGAGCCTCAGGGACGACTTGAACAGCATTCACCAGGTCCACACGGAGCCAGCTCCCGATGGCCTCGTCGGAAGGTATGCAAACGTGTTTCCACCGTGTTTAGGCCCGATAAAAGACTTTCAAGAGAAGCTTGTGCTTAAGGAAGGCAGCTTACAGGTTGCTTGCAAAGCACGCGACCTGTACCGCCTGCTATTCGCAAGGCCGTTGAAGAAGGTCTAAGGGACCTGCAAGCTGACGCACATTCCCCAGGGCGTCAGTCGTGACGTTACCCACCTCTGTGAGGCCGACAACGGCAAGCCCTCTCGCCATCACCACGGCGTTCTTATGGCCGTCAAGCGAAGCGATTAGGCTACACCGTTAGTAGCGGTACGGACGCCAGCAGCAAAGTGCTACTTTGCGGAGATTACAAAGTGACGGCAAACCCGTGTATCAAGAGCGATAATTAGGCTAGGAGCGTGCTATGCGGTGAAGTTCATTTTTAAGAGAGCAGTTTAATCTTTCCGCCCAAAGAAACAACCGTATGCTGCGGCAAACTTATTTCACATCACGAATTGCAGCGCGTTGACCATAACAGAAACGTGCGATTTTGTTTGGAAGGCCTTGATCCATTGTCGTCAAGGAAGACGCAAAAGCGTGGTCGAATGAAGAAGAGAAAACTAACGGACGGACCCGTTGGGATCATGGGATCCGTCATCCCTTGGCGTAGAACTTGCGGTTGAACATCAGTTGCAGTACGTGTGTGTATTGTCAGTACTCTGAAGCTATTCGGTGACTCTAGGTCTACAGAAAAAGGAGAGCAAGTGGCAAACGCTGACGCATTATCAAGATTGGCGCTTCGAAACGACGGTGACAAAAACAATATGTTGCAGCAAAGTTTGCAGAGCGCCATTCGGGCCCAAGCGGCCACGCATCAAACAGGTCTATGCGCAGTTCCTTTCCGCAGTGCAGGCAGTACCGTTGTCAGCGGACAAGATACGAGTAGAAATACAAAGGGATGTGGCCCTTGTCAAAGCTAGTCCTTTTGTTATTATTGGTTGGGAATATGACCGGCCTGCGAAAATGTCGGACGACAGCAAGGCATCATTTTTTGTGCGAAAAGATGAACTATCGGTGGACTGTCGTTGCGTCACGTGGGGCAACGGGGTCGTCATCCCAGGGCGCTGCCATGGGAAGTGTTACGGCTTTAGCACGAAGGGCACTCGGGCGCGGCACGCATGAAAATGTTATCGAGAGGCCACGTCTAGCGGTCCAGTTATCCACGCGTATCGAGTTATCCGCAAAGTCTGTTCAACCTGCCAGCTCACTCAGAATGCAGCACCTAGAATACCATGGTTGTCGTGGGGTTGGCCGACCAGGACGTTGGCAGAAGGGTCATTTGAACTTTGCACACTGCAAGAGCCACTGGTTTTTAGTTCATGTTCACGTCCACTTCCAATGGGTGGTTGCCTGACACATGAATTCAACCACGGCGACAAACACTCTAGAGACGCTGCGCACCATACTCGCAACTTTCGGACTTCCGGAGAAAATTACGATGAACAATGGTCCTCAATTTGTGTCTGACGAGTTTTGAAATTTTGTCAGAGCGAACGCTGTGTAGCACGCGAGGACGCCGCAGTGCCACCTAGCCTCCAATGGAGCAGCGAAATGACTCGTTCAGACAGTCAAGCGAAGTCTCGTACGCCAACTTCAGGACGAGGAGCGCACAGGAATGACCCCAAAGGTGCGACACCGGTCAGATCAGTTGTTCTTCGCATACCCCGACACTCTGTGTTCGACAACTGGTGAGACGCCAGCTAAACTTTTCCTCCCTTGGATGCCACGCACCAGACTGAGCATCTTGCACCCAGAATCTGAAAAATGAAGGATGTATTACTCAAGGTCACCAAAACGGAACTTAGTGGAGGGATGTTGAGGTAAGCGACATCGTTCGAACAAGACGGAAGAGACCGTGCGATCCAAGTTGGTTGGAAGGAAATGTAGTGCGGCGCGTCAGCCTGTCTACGTACTTAGTCCGGGTTCAAAGCTCTGAGCGTTTTGTGTATGTACTTTACTCACATATCCTATTCCTGCCCCAGAACGGTCCGGATTCCATGGGAGACCAATGCAGCGCAGCCGCCTGACTGCTGACGGCTTCAGCAGACCAGCCTCAGGTAGAAGACAAAACAAGGACTCCGCTGGCATCGCCAGCGTCTACTGAAGATGACAGCAACACGCCAAAAAAGAAAAAAAAGCCATCCGGTACTTCAACTACAACGAAGCACAAGAACGGAGGCAACCCGAACCTTATGGCTTTCAAACAAAATAAAAGGGAAGGAATCTAGTAGCCAATAGGGGGCCTATCAGCATAAGGTCACATATTCTGCGTGGCACATATGTATATATCGGCATTCGTGCCGCTGCCGTATCACATTACACAAGTTTGCTCCTAGACAAGTTTGCAGTTGTTGTCTTCCTGCACGGCTGCTACACAAACAAACCGTTTCGAATGCCCTACCTTCGAGTACTGCAGGAAGAGGCTATAGTATCCACTAGGCGTCATAGCGGACAACAACAACAAATAAGTTAATGATAATGAATGGGGAAATTCGCCACGTAAGGTGCGGCCCACTACTCCAAGGCACAATGGGGCAGGATGAGATGTGTCCTGATGATGAGGTGATGAATGAACGATGCTAAATAGTCAGTGGAGTCAGTAAGACATCAGAACGGTAGGCAGAACCACAGCACACAGAAACACATACACAGCACACAGGTAGATCATAGGGCAGAGAAGAGACCAGTGTCCCGGAGAAAAATCTTGAGCGGAGTAGATACAGCATTCACTGGTTGGTAGTAACTCACAGGTCGTGCTGAAGACTCGGTGGTGGTAAGGTCGAAACTTACCATCGGGCTGCGCTGTCTCAGGTCTTCATTGACTTTCCCAGCAGAACTTCCAGACTTATTGCCCTGTCCGCTGTCCTCTGTGCATCTATGCAAGCCTGTATGCCACGCACAGCCGTATTTGCTTGGCGATACTAACGTGCGGATGAATAAACGGAGACGTGTGTCCGATAAGCAACCCTTCACTAGTGAATCAGCTGCCGTATACAATACCAAAGCGAATGAGAAGGAAAAAAAAGTACCGATCGTAAAAGTAAATAGATCGTAAAAAAGTAAAAGAAGACCGTAACGGCAAGAAACGTGAACCTCAACGGAGAGTTTCATTGATTGAAAGTTGCAGAATTCCTCCACGCGTATCGGATTTCGTACTACCCGTACACACGGATCTGTTATTCTTTGCGCTCAGTATTTTCGTAGGAAGTGAAAGGACGACTCCGGAGAAATTGCAAAGTTTTCGTATGCATCGTCTTTCAGCTGGGCTATCCGATATGTAAAGAACTATTTCGCACGAGAGGTCCAATTTCCAGGGCTCGTCTCAGGAAACACATCTCCAAAGTGGATGAGATCCATCTGACATCTGGAGACTTTCGCCCACATATTGCGCGCATGTATTTTTTTTTATCTCTCCGTATCGCCGCATTTGTAACTCGACCTCCTTTAAGAGCTATAGTGCAAGAGTCTGTAGCGTTTAGTCCATATGCGACATGGCCTATCAGGCAAGCTGTGCGATCGTGCGGCTTTCTTGAAATTGCTGACATACGTGAGACCCCCACAGGTTCAACCGAGTTTGTTGCATTGGACGGCACGCCACTGTATTAAAGAAAAGAAACGAAAACAAATAAGTATATTTTACAAAAAAAACAAAAACATTACATGTTCCTGGCAGAAAGTAATGCGAAGCGTCACAACCTCTACTTTTATCCATGATATACTGATGATGATGATGATGATGATGACGATGGATAGACGGAAAAAAATGGGGAGGTGAGTCACGACTAAATCGGACTGGCTACTTCAGTACGCCTACGTTGAGCAAAGGGAAAGGGGAATGGCAATAAGAAGAAGAGTGCCGTCTGTGAAAGAAAACGTAACGCCACAGCCAAGCAGGGGAGAGTAAACACCATGGAGGAAGGAAACACAGGAGCGGCCGTTTCGAACAGATTTCCGTGGGACCCCTCTGGCGGTCGCTCCTGTCAAAACCGCCATTACTTCCTGTCCACCACGTGATCCTCTCTAAAGTTTCGGTTTGTTGCTCGTGCTGCTTTTCGTGCTTGTATGCTTTTCCAAAGTCATTTACTCTTAAAATGTGAACACCACTGCAAAAACAACGTAGTGTTAACGTGTTCTTACCGCGGTTGCGGCTGTGGTTCAACAGAAAACAGCTCTGCCACGGGGATACGTTTCATTCGTGAGCACGTACTTGACAAGTTGTTTCGTACCCATATCGTACCCCTTGCAATAAACCTATATCCCCCCCCCCTCTCTGTGAGAGAGTCATCTTGAATCGTTCCTTTGCAAGCGGCTGCTGTGCTACAGCTGCAGATTCAATTGATTTGCTCCATCGTTGTACAAATTTTATTACTGGCATGCTTTACCACTTCAGCAACAAACACACAAAACGTGGCCCACGTCGCCAGGCAAACATCGCTGCCACGAATGATGTTTCTAGTCCTACGTGGTTGTCCTGCAGACCCTGACCGGTCTTGTAGTAGAAGGGTAAAACCAAGAGTAAACCTCCGAACCCACACAAATAAAGCTGGACGTCCGGAGTTCATCACAATGCAGATATCTGAACGGCAAGGCAATCACGACTCCCGTCGTCTGCTGTGACAGCTGGCCTACGCATGCTCTTGGGGTCACGGGAGCGGTCACATGGTAGACAGGAGCATCCCAGAATGCATTGCGAAGCTGGCACGCCCGTCCCGATGGCAAAAAGTTGGAAGGGCCGCTCCTGTGTTTCCTTCCTCCATGGTAAACACCGCGTGAGTCACAACATAGTGTCACGGTTGTCGAACATGATCAACGGAATAGTCCCCTGGTTCTAATGTATAGAAGTCACAAGTTACAAGATAATGACCAACTTGGTTGACTCAAGAAACTGACAGGCAGAGCCTGCAATGCGACTGCTCGTTGGTGTGCTGGCCAAGGACCTAAAATTTTTCGCAGCGTCGAAAGACGCCAAGCCAAGACGAGCCAAGCTCACTTCTAGGGCCCTACGACTGTCGGAATACTTTGGACAATCGAGGAGGATGTTCCGAGTCTTCCGATGCGTGATATACTCTACCCTTGATTTACACTTTCTTACTTTGTTGCTCAGTATAGGCCCTGTACCGAATATTTCGTTGTGACAGCGAGTTCGTCGAACTAATGTTAAAGGAACATTGAAAGACACGTCCATATGAGCTTTCTCGTTTTTGGCTGTTGCGAGTTCTACGAGAAACAACGGGCTACACAAAAACATTGGTCTACCTTATCCTGCACGTTTTGGCCATCCTATATAGACACTGTGTGTTAATCGCGGTGAAGGTTTCGCCGAAAACGACAAGACGTGATCGCAATTGGCAATGGTTGTTGTGGTCGCTCACGTATACGTATAGAGCTCGTGTTCGTTCATCGACTGCTTCACGGTTTACGCCTGTTGCATGAACCAGGTCCCCCAAGGTCGCCATTTTCCCATGTATTTGTTCCTATCCCGATGCGTGCAATGCCGGAGGCCGCCCTTAGATACCCCATTGTTACCAGACGTTGGCTTGCGTTTGATTGTAGCGCGCTAAAGATCCAGTTGAAGCACAATTCAAGCCAGGCCAAGTCACCGAATGAGAAATGGACGACTGCGCCTGCGGCGCCCACTGGCGGCGCCTGGTACGACAGGTACGCTATGTGATGCACGCAGCCGTGCACTAGATCCTTCCGATCGCTCAACACGTTTCAAAACGGGACCAAAAAGTGAAACACGACACAGAAAGTTGTTATACGCGTTTTATTTGGACATATAAAGACTAGATTCATTCGCAGAAATAACAAAAACATTTTGCCGCTAAACTTAGCGCGCTGAAGTGATCCGGAACGGCAACAGTGGGGTATCTAGTGGCGGCCTTCTTCGTTGCACGCTTTTACGAGGTGAGTTTGGGGGACCTGGCATGAACCTCCTAGTGGACGCGTATCACATCACATGACACAAAGCGTTTTCGTCACTGTCACGTGGTTTCTCTCGCAGAAAGAATGGGATTTTGCTGGTAGTCGGTGATTGGCGCCACCACGGCCTCAGTTTCGAGATCAGTATATCGTGCTGAGGTGATCAGTATCTCAGTATCGCGCTGAGGAAGAGAATGAGAAACGCCTCTAGCGTGACCTTGCACCTATATATCGTCAACCAGGACATACTGCTTCCATTCCGACACGCCAATGGTTGCGGGAAGATCCTTTCCCCTAAATTGATTGTTAATACCTGCCCTCTACCGGTTAATACCTGCTCCTGACAGGACAGTTTCATGACTGCTTGTGAGAGTGATGAAGTTTGGGAAACGTAACTATGGAAACTGTGGGTCTGAGCGCCACAGATTTGCGTTTAAAATCTCTCCTCCAACAGAAACTGACATCGATATCTCCTGCTAGGCCTGCTCATCGGTGTATAAAATGTGGCGAATTTTTTAAAGCTACTCTCAGGTACAATGCAGTTACAAACGCTTCAAACTTAGAAGTGTTCTACATTACGTAGTTAGTTAGTTAGTAAATTAGTAGAATAAAGTAAACCTATGAGCTTTTAGCAACCGGTAGCCATTGCTGCTACCTGCTCCATCACAAGAGCTGTATAGCTATTACACACTATATGATTCAAAATACAGCAATCAAAACAAATCACAGCGGGATCCCTCACATACTCACAGGCACTCAGTAGAACGGGAAAACAATATAGCACACTGCAGATCTACAAAATATGGTGTCAGCAGTTCACACTAAAATGGAGTTGGCACTTGGTCTTCACAATACGGTATCGTGAGACGAGTCTCACTCAGGAAGGCTACCAGCAGACGGATTGCCTTCCGTTGATTTCGCGGAGTATCCCAAAGACCCAGTAAATCAATCAGCTCCACTGGGCGATTCGTCATGCGTAAAATGCTGGCAAGGAGTGACTGTCTCTCTGGTCTGAAGTGCCGGCACTCCAGCAAGACGTGACCGCTGTCGTCTACCAGATCACACTCGGGGCACAACGGAGACTCAACCATACCCATCCTGTGCAGCAGAGAACGGCAGAACGGGACGCCAGCTCGAAGACGGTGAATAAGAGTCTCAGCAGCTCGGGGTACGCCACCAGGCATGAAAAAATCTTAGGTTTGGGTCCATCTGTCGTAGAACATTCAGGTTACGGGTACTGGAATAGCACGACATCGGCGCATACTGTGTGCCTCTGTAGCGAGACAGTGGGCCTTTTCGTTACCAGGGATACCGCAGTGGCTGGGTACCCACTGGTACCCACTGGAACAGTACGTATTTTTTGTGGTTTCCTTAGGATGATCGAGAGATTAGGTGAGATCAAGCAAGGTTGTGTGAGCGCGTCAGTACATGAAGATGTCAATCCAGTACTATTTCAAAAGTATTCCAGTGTGACGCAGCATATGTTCCTATACGGGCTCGATATTATTTATGTATTCCATTTATCATTATCATATTATTTATTCTAATAATATTATGAGCATTATTTAATTATTATATCATTATGTATTTTGATTGCATTTTTTATTTTTTTTATTTTTGTGAACGCTCGCTTCACCTACGACAAACATGAAATGAAAGCCAAGTTTCTTTACGCAAGGTAGGACAACGTAACACTGTTTCGTCGTGGCCATGTAGCAGATATGTGTTCTGGGATCTGATATATTCAGTTGCATATTCCTCATAATGTCATGTGATATTCATCACGTAATTTGTTTCAAACGAGGTCGTCTTCCCGCGATTCACGCATACATTGAGACGTCCGGTCTAACTACGACGGCACAGAATTGTTGTCTTCCCAACAAATTATCTCGAAGTTGTTGTCCCACAAAAAAAATTTCCACCACCTATTATTCACTTGTGACACGTCACTGCAGTCACGAACTGCCTGTGCAGTCTCGTTCAAAATGAAGACTTACTGCTTTCAAAGGAAGAAGGATCTTCGGCTCAAATATCGTTGCTTGATTTTTTTCCGTCTATACTAAGTGCTGCTCCGTGCCTCCCTCCCAGGGGGAGCTGCAGGAGGAGCTGTACGAGTGTTTTAACAATACCGTCCCGGTAGTTAGGACTTCATCTCTTTCGCGCTTGCGTTCAATTTGTCTTCTTTTTCTTCTCTCTCTCTCTCTCTCTCCCTCCCTTTCTAAAGTGATATATGCGAAAAATCGTGCGCTTACTGGAGTATTGGCTTCGCTTTTCATGGCTTGGCTATATGTATGTTCCGTTCGAAATCATTGCGTGTCACATGGTGTATTGCGTTGTTTTGGCTGGGTTATTTCCTCGACGCTTCTAGGAAGCGATTAGCAACGATTCGTGACCGCCGTTACTGTGCGCATATCTGGTAGCAATGTTTGCAAAATATTTGCGACTTCATCTAGAAAGTAGCTAGTGCTGTTTCCAAAATATAAGGCTGTCAGACAATTTCATATTCATTTTGTTTGTTAGTGATCTATCTAGCCAGAACGCACCGGTTCATAACATTGCTAGTAAAGGAAAACAGAAACTGGGTGCTTTTCAATGCCAGCAAACACAGGTTCCAATGATCGTAGTAGACGATCCATGATGCCATTACCATGATACAGTCGACGAAAATGACATCAATTTCATGCCTAATCCGAACATTCAAATATCATAGCTTTCCTCCTTATAAATGCTTATCAGAGAGCTTGTCACTGTATATGTGCGAAAGAATCCGGCGTAAGCGTTCGCACTATTTTATTTGAGAGGGCCATGACTGCGATCTTGAACTCTCACGTAGCGAGAGTTATCGTTATTTTCGCCATTTCGTATCGTTATCGTAACGCGGTGGCATTTGGAAAGCATCTAAGTGCCGCGATTTCAAATAAACGGTGCGACTGAGCTTCGCGCGGGAGCTCCTGGTGAAATCACGGGTGAAGTGGTGCATTTAACACGCGTTACGGAACAACTACAAGTTTAGATCAGAGCCCGGGTCTGCGCCTGGGGCCCAACTTGTCGTTATCCCATAACGCGCGTTAAAGTAGCACAGAAGTCTTTTTTAACACCCTGTTTTCATCCTATAAAACCGTTAAGTAGGCCAGTAAGGTGCACCATGCGAAGTAATTCACACCACAAATTCATAATTATCGCAGAAATTGAATTTAAAGTACGCCACAGAAAGCGATCGTGCGCAACGGCGGTGAACAGCAGTACCAGCCTGTGATCTGCCCGGAAGCTCGCGCTGACGCTATAAGGAGAACGCGCGTTGATTGGTCTAGAGGAATGTTGTCTGCTACTCCTCTGTCGTCTGCTACTCGGCTGTTCGGCGTTCTGAAAAAGCCTTTCTCCTGGCTCGGTAACGATTCGGCCGCTCCTTCTATCCCCAATTCTCCGGGAGAACTTCAAAACTTGTTTACGGCGACAAAACGACAAGGCGGGGCTGACCCCCACAGACGAACCAGAACAAGTTCTCCTTATAGACCCTTTTCACTGACCTCATTTCGTCCACCATACTTTTGTGTTCGCACGTGCTCGCACCACAGTTAATGCTGGTAGCGTGCACGCGCCATGCACAAAAGTATGGCTGCCACTAGAGTCACTAAATAAACTACGCTTCGCGCTGAAGCGTAGCTTATTTAGTGACTCTAGCTGCCACAAGCAGGGGGAAAGGCTATGCCGTCTGCGACAGCGACGTCAGATGAAAAGAGTCAATACCGTCATCGGTGACGTGGCATCATATCTTCTCCTGCTCGTAATACCCGGATTGGCGATTTAGGGGTGAAGGCGCGGACCTATGTTTATGTGAGTTTTTTTTTCTGGGAAACAAATTGCACACATCAATACCTTTAGCGACATTCGGTAAAATGACACACACACATTCACCGGACGTCTTAGTCTGATTTTTTTTTTTTTTTAATAATATACATGATGTTGCGAACGAACATAGTGCGCTTTGGCGCCACCCGTACGCAGACAGTGAAAAGTGGGAGAAGAAGAAACCACTATATTCAAATCAGAGATCCTTCACTGCCGCCTTGACCAGAATTCACATGAGGTGTTTACAGCAGGACGTAGCTCCTTCCCGAAGTCCTTGAATCTCTTCAATGGACCATCCAAACTCAACGTAAGCAAGCTTCCCTGCTCTGGAAGCGTTTCGAAAAAGCATTATCTGGAAGGGCCAGTTTTGCTTTGAGGGGCATCATTTCCATCGTCCATAATAAGGAGACTCGTTCTGGCTTAACTGAGGGGCAGAATGCGCCGTTTCTTTTTTCGTTTTCATTTTAGAGCGTACGACGAATTCTAGCCCCCTATGACAGTTTTTGTGACCGTCCATGAGACCGTTGAAGTTGTCGCTCCAAGCTGATCTGTTCGCCAGGAGAAAGCGGTCACGCAGATGAGGAATCAGACGTGGACCCGAAGTCACACGTACTAGCAAGTTGCCGAAGTGCTACGGCACAGCCATCATTATGCTACGAGCTGTTACCGGCGTTGGCGAAACCGATCTTGTTCTGCAATGGGGTTCACGGATGTTCAGTGATGTGCATCCAAGATTTCGAGAGTTATGTCCCCGACATCCTCATCCGTAGTATTGACCGACGCAGCAGAAAATGAAATGAAAAGAGGAAAGCTCAGCAGTAGGTAGCAGTCGAAAGGTGCTTACCAGGAACAGTAGAACTGCAGTTTTTCGAACTGAACCAAATTATTCTGTGCTGTCGTAATATTAATAATGGTAATGGTAGTGTGTATTACGCGTAGGGTTTTTCTGCCTGTTCGTAGTATTACCCCAAATGTCCAGATAGGATATACGCCAGGTACAGTACCACTGTTCTTCTTCTACCTCTCTAAAAATAGCGTGAACCACTAAGGGAGGTTGCCCAAGACCATTGGGTGATTGGATGGGACGACTGGATGATTTGGTAATCTAAGGCACGTAACAATGCAAAAGCACGTACGCATGACGTATGTTCGTGCATATGTGAGTAGGTATGTATTTGCGTATGTGTGTACGTGTGTGTGTGTGGGAGAGGATGGAGAACATGTCTACAAGCGGTTCGAGATGTAAAATTCGAGACCTGCAACTACCATTCTCGTCTTCTTCTGCACATCGCACTTCCGCGGTCCCTAGCAGCAACATTTGCCAGCCGAGTGTTTCGTTTACTGCGAAACGGTTGCGGTTCCTTCACTGCGAAAGTGTAGCGGTCGTAAAATAGTTTCGTTGAATGGTAGTAATGTGAGTGACATGGCTGGCGAGGAGGGGGGAGGGGGGCAGCCGGGGGGCCCCTTCATGGGCCCGTTTGACTCAAGGCCCGACGGGCATTTGCACAGCAGGAGACGCGAGGAGAGGTGCCCGGCCAGGACTAATCCGGAGTGATCCCACACTGTAAACTGGAAAACACCCTTATGGGTGTAAATGGCTTGTCCTATAACTGACACCTCTTTTTACACCGTACATGGTCTGGAACACCCTTTTTAGAGGGTGTATTCCGTGTAAATCACCCCTGGAAAGGGCGCTTTTCTTTGAAAATGCCCTCTTTTGCACCCTTTAAACACCCTTTTAGGAGGGTGTAAGATCGTTAAACACCCTCCTAAAAAGGTGTATAAAGGGTGCAAAAGACGGCATTTTCAAGGAAAAGCACCCTTTCAAAGGGCGTTTTACACGGGATACACCCTCTAAAAAGGGCGTTCCAGACCACACGGTGTAAAAAGAGGAGTCAATTATAGGACAAGCGATTTACACCCATAAGGGTGCTTTTCAGTTTACAGTGCAGGAGCCCGTAATTTCCCTCGCCGGCCCCGGTGAGTGAAGCAGTAGAGTGTGGGAATGTTAAACATTGCTTCCGGTACCGCGTGTTGCCCATTTCCTGCGCACGTTAAAGAAACCCTTGGTGCTCGAAATTATCCGCGGTCTTACCCTATTTTAACTAAACCCTATTGTTGATTTTACTAAAACTTGTCCTATTTTAACTAAGCATCGTCTTCTTCTTTAACTAGTCGTACCTTGATCACTGTTGCGGCGCATTATGACCTTATAGTTGGCGATGCGCCGTAAAAATTTGAATTGTCATCACTGTCATCATCATCATCGTCATCATCATCACCTACACTGCGGAGCGTCCAGCATGTAGCCACACAAAAGTGGACGGACGCGCCTTTTGTGTAAATCTGCTCCCTATCATTATTATTATTATTACTATTTTCATTTTGTATTCATTGAACGTATGTTACCACTGCACAATACAATTAACAAAAATGCACAGAAAAAATTAGCGTTGTTGGGAGCGGCTTCACCTTGGAGATGCGGCCCTATCTGCTGGCGTGACGTAAAGAGAACAACAGTGGGGACGGAGCAGCGTTGCCAGCACCGCTTGATCAGCACCCCCACGACGTCCTCTCCGCGTCAGGAACCGACTCCTTCTCATACGAACTTTGTAAAGGAGTCCATTGAGCACCAGTCCCCGATCAAAGCCCTCTGTCGTGCGCTACGGGTCATGTATGATCACTGTTCTTGTGCAAGAGCTCTTGTTGTCTCTCGTGTGACCAGGCGGCGGCAAAGGACGAACTGCCTACGGTTTAGAAATTGACACGGGCCGCTATTTTTCGGCACGGCCGACCCTGGACATTCCGAAATTAGTCCCGGCCCAGTCCGAGACCGTCAGAGATTGACCGGAGCCGCCCGCCCGCTAGGAGCTCCCAAAGAAATCACTCCGGAATATCCAAGGACGCCGTCCAACCACACACAGACCAACGTACGACAACCTGTATTGGCTGTTTAAAGAGTATTTGCACACACACAAAAAAACTGTGCCTCTTGTTTTCGGAATAAAGAATATTCACGATGCATAGAACAAATCCAAGCGCTGCCCGACCAAGGCCCCGAGCCGAACAAGTATGGGTGTCCCGAACCCGGCCCACGGCTCGAAGCTGAGGGCCACAAACAATCGCCTCCCATAGCTCGTCGTTTGAACTTTGCTCGTTCGTCGTCCGGACGAAAGTCCTTCACGACCCTCGTCCTCTCAGGCTATATTTAGTGATCCTCCTTTACTCATTCTTGAGCACCTTATTGGCTATCCCTATTCGCGTTGACTTATCCTCAAAGTGTCCCCTATCGTGTGGCGTACAGATACCCTTCTTGTCCTAACAGCATTTCTAACAGCAGATCTCCCTCCTATGCTCTTGATTACTTTTTCACACCTCAAAGCAACTGCGAGCATCAGTGATGCAGAAGCCACCCAGATGTGCAGCTTGCGTCTGATGTGCAGCTTGCGTGCAGCTTCCTGTCTGAAATCTACAGGTATTTGGAGAATGCTTCTTCCTACTACTAGAAACGCACGGCATGGTACCCAGTACGTGTTTATTAGTCGAAACGAACAATACCAGCTGCCGTGGATCGCCTTCCACGACGAGACACGGGTTCGAATCCTGTCACCGGCTGTGCTGTCTGAGGTTTTCCCTGGGTTTTCCGAAGACTTTCCAGACGAATGTCGGCACAGTTCCCCCTGAAGTCGGCCCAGGAAGCATTACTAACCCCCTGTCTCCCACTCCTTCCTGCTGTCCTGTCTCCATCTGTCCACGTCTGTACGACGCGCATAGCCACAGTTGCTTCGCGGCGCTAACACGCAATTTAAAAAAAGAAACAAACAATCTTGCAACGCCTGGAGATTCCAGGCCGAATAAACCACAAGCTGTCGGTTCCAGACAATTATGCCGCGAGCTGTACAGAGCACAGTAGCAAGGAGTGATTGGTATTCGAGCGCTGCACTGACCGCATTCTTAGGCCCAGGCTCGGCCCCAACCCGGCCCGCGTTTAGTTTACTCGCCCGGGCCTGCCCCGATACATGATGCGGGCCCGGCACAAGCCCGAAGCATTTATAGGTTTTCCAGCCCGGGACGGGCCCGAGAAATGTCTATGTAACCTGGCCCAGCCAAGTCCAGCCGAGTTTATAGAGAGCCCTAAGAGTTGACCGTGGCTAATTAACAGTAGGGTAACACAGGCTCGAGCCCGATCTAGGACTGGTAACGTATATTAGCCCGGGCCCATAATGTGAAACTGACTAACCTACAAGTTACAGAAATGTAGCTTTTTTTTTTCCTGGGGCCACCGCCATCTTGTAGATGGGAAACGGACAATAAAGAAAAAAAACAGTAAAAAAGAAATCTCAGGCCCCAACCAGTCCCACAAAAAGTAGGCTTTACCCGGGCCGGCCCCTGCAATGCTCTAATTGGTACGCCTCGTATAGTGCGAAGCTCAATAAAAACGATGTTATCGTCCTGCTACGAAGTCTGTGGGAAACCCCAGGGGAAACCTCAGACAGCACAGCCTGTGGTAGGACTCTAATATGGCGCCTCCATGTCTTCAGCGTGACCTTGAAGCTCTACTACCAAGGCCACTGTGGTGTTCTTGAGTATCTGGAGCATATTCTTCTTCATTGCCCCCACTACCAATCTTCCCGAACCACACTCTCCGAGTCTCTTCGTCAGCTGGACTCTCGCCCCTTCTCCCTATCGAAATTGCTTGGTCCCTGGCCTAATCCAGCCCAGCAACGCTCTGCGCTCAAAGCTCTTCTGACATTTCTGGACACCATTGGACTTCGATCGTTATTGTGAAGGGGCTCGTTATTTTATTCCCCACATTCCCATCAGCAATGGGTTTGAGTATCGCCTGTGGCGATGAACCTCCCCACTCTCCAAAGCCAAAATAAAGTTGTTGTTGTTGTACTACCAAGGAGCGGCTGCTATATCCACTGGGACACGCAGCTGGGTCCTGGACAGCCCGCGGAAAACATAGCACATCTGTCTTTGTAGGAAACTTGGAGACCCGTAGGACGATTAGCTGCTAAAGAGCCACTCACGTTCACCGCGACAAGTGTGTATATGGCTGCCCGAGTTAACGGCCCCAAACGAGTCTCCAGATAATTTATTTAATTGCCTAATGATTCCCAGAGTGAGCATTAAAGCTTCCCCTCTAAAATAATTGCCGTCATCTTTCCAACAGTCGCGCGTCAAGCGGAGCACAGCCTGGAATCTTTGTCATCCCCTCTGGTACGACCCTCGAAGTCCTAGCGTACTCCTGCTCCCTAGCGTGATGAAGTTTTTCAAGCGTTATTATAGGGTCGGGTCTGAGTAGGGTTTTACGTTGAAAAGCTCCCCTCACTCTGAAATTGAGAGCAATAACACGCATTCTGCCAGGCGTGCGTGTCGATGTGCGAAGCTGCGTGGAGGGACAACATGCGGCTATAAACGCTCAATTTAGAAGGGAATCTACATAGTATATTTTCACGTGTAGTGTTTTGGATGGAGGGGGGGATATGTTTATTAAGAAAAAAGAAAGGAAAGGTTAGCCAGGCAAAGAGCCGGCTTGCTATTCCGAACAAAACAGGAAAAGGGGGAAAAGGGGAAGGGGGAAACTGAAAAAGAGAAGGAAGGAGAAGGAAAAAACAAAAAGGGGAATCGAAAAAGAAAAGGAAGGAAAAAGAAAAAAAGGGGAATCAAAACACGGAAGGAAAGAAAAACAAAAAGAAACAAAACGAAAGGAAAGAAAGAAAGAAGAGAATAAACACTAGCAGAACGTTACATGCAGTTCACAAGTCCTGAGACTCCTGAACTCAGGACTTTTGGATGGGATGGGATGGGATGGGATGGGATGGGATGGGTTGGGTTGGGTTGGGTTGGGTTGGGTTGGGTTGGGTTGGGTTAGGTTAGGTTAGGTTAGGTTACCCGGTCCGGCCCCTGCAGTGCTCTAATTGGTATGCCTCGTATAGTGGGAAGCTCAATAAAAACTATGTTCTCGTCCTGCTACGAAGTCTGCGGGAAACCCCAGGGAAAACCTCAGACAGCACAGCCTTGTGGTAGGACTCCAATGTAGCGCCTCCATGTCTTCAGCGTGACCTTGACGCTACTACCAAGGAGCGGCTGCTACATCCAGTGGGACACGCAGCTGGATCCTGGAGAGCCCGCGGAAAATATAGTACCTCTTGTCTTTGTAGGAAACGTGGAGACCCGTAGGACGATCATAGCTGCTAAAGTGGCACTCACCTTCTCCGCGACAAGTATGTTTACGACTGGCCGAGTTAACGGCCCCAAACGAGTCTCCAGATAATTAATTTAATTACCTAATGATTCCCAGAGTGAGCATTAGAGCTTCCCCTCTAAAATAATTGCCGTCATCTTTCCAACAGTCGCGCGTCAAGCGGAGCATAGCCCGGAATCGTTGTCACCCGCTCTGGTACGACCCTCGAAGTCCTAGCGTACTCCTGCTCCCTAGCGTGATGAAGTTTGCCAGGCGTTATTATAGGGTCGGGTCTGAGTAGGGTTTTACGTTGAAAAGCTCCCCTCACTCTGAAATTGAGAGCAATAACACACATTCTGCCAGGCATGCGCGTCGATGTGTGAAGCTGCGCTGAGGGACAACATGTGGCTACAAACGCTCAATTTAGAAGGGAATCTACATAGTATATTTTCACGTGCACTGTTTTGGATGGGGGGGGGGGGGATATGTTTGTTAAGAAAAAGAAAGGAAAGGTTAGCCAAAAAGTTAGGCTTGCTATTCCGAAAAAAAGGAAAAAAGGGGAAAGGGGAAGAGGGAAACTGAGAAAGAGAAGGAAGGAGAAAGAAAAAACAAAAAGGGAGAATCGAGAAAGAAAAGGAAGGAGAAAGAAAAAAAGGGGAATCAAAAAAAGGAAGGAAAGAAAAACAAAAGGAAACAAACCGAAAGGAATGGAAGAAAGAAAGAAGCGAATAAACACTAGCAGAACGTTACATGGACTCGTGAACTCAGGATTTTTGGATGGGTTGGGTTGGGTTAGGTTAGGTTAGGTTGGGTTAGGTTGGGTTATGGGAACTCAAGCTGATTTGTTACAGATGAAATGTTTCGAGCGAGGCAGTACCCAAAGACATCATTTCCCATCCTAGACAGATGCACAGTTCTAACACGACGTCGTATACGTGTTCCCCCCTTAGGGGCTCGACATTCCTGGTGAAACTCTTGCATAGAGATACAAGAAACGAAAAGGAAGTTTCTTTCGTGCGCGGTTTCGTCGGCGCTGCTTGGCACGTATCTCGTTTCTGACATTTTGAACTGCTGATTCCTTTGTGTAACGCTCAGCACGTACTTTGACAATCGAGATGTTATTCCTGTGGTTATACTGGTGTATAAATTGAGACGGACGGCTTTTCCTACAATGAAACAGAAATGTAATGAGTTCTTCTCCCAATTTTACCATTTCAATCGTGACACGGGTTTCTACTGTAAGTCTCCGCGATTTCTACTGTAAGTGTCTCGTAATGAGTCCACATTTTCATTGCGCGATTATCAGTTCTTAAATTGTTTCCCGTCGTTTCATGATGGACGGAACTTGGTCATGGCACAAACGACTGCCAGCCATTAGTTGCATGTTGTAGAGGAATTCTGCTCGACTAGCGTTAGAGAGCGAATCCCAAAGGCGACAGCAGATTCCATTGGCGAATCGGGATGATGGTGAGCGAGAACCGCACCGATGCCGTAGCCACTGGCGCCAGTTTCTTTTTTTCTTTCTTCTTTTTGAATTCCAATGGCAGAGTCGGAGCAAGTGGCAGACTCGGCAATGGAGCGGCTTGTTCAGGCCTAGAGCAAGTCATCCGAATCTGCGACTGGAACACTTGCGCCGAACTTGGAGTTTAGCCCTGGCCAATCTCCCTTGGCGGCCAGAGACGGAGGAAGAAGAAGAAGAAGCTACTGATGTTCCATTGTAACGCCATGTTTTGCAACATAAAGATCCTTCTAATCTCCTAACGTTGCCATTCTAGTGTCTGACTTATCGCTTCCTTCATGAAACAAAATCGCCAACGTGCGACGCGAAAGACTAGTCACGGCGAAGATGCTTTGCGAGGCGGCCATGTTGGCGAAGCAGAGACAGGAAATAGGAAGCAGAAGCGACAAGTGACACGTCACATAGAGTTCCGGTTGAATCTGCCTATTTTGGCGAAGCAGTCTGAGTTGCTCCCTGGAGCGACCTTGGCTTGAATGCCGCTCCGAAGTTCCCATTGGAAGACTCCAGAACTGTTCCCAGTCTGCCAATCGAACAGACTTGCTCTCGGCGGAGCAACAAAACTTGCTCCGGAGGCGCTCCGAATCTGCCATTGGAATTCAACCTTAGTGGGAAACTGCGGATCAAAATGGCAAACCATGCGCGCCTAAGTCGAAGCAGTCTTTAAGTTTAGGATGACTTTGCCAGACTCAGGGTGGCATAACCTGCGAAGAAGCAATGTAAGTAGCGCAGAAAGGTTGCGGATGAAACGGCAAAAATAAGAACAAAGAGAAGCTTCACAGCTATTTGTTGTTGTTTGTCATTGGGAAAGCCGATACCGCGCGGACTTTTTTGGGTCCGCTGAAATGGCATCCTCAGAGGTAAAGTGACCAAGATCCCTTCCAGAGTAGCACTTTCGCTTTAACAGATATCCGGGTTTAACAAACCCCGCCACAGAAAATCCATAATTCTTTCAATAGTATAAGCCGGGGAATTGCACAATAAGAAGGGTACGACAAGTAACTCATAAGGGCCGTCCGGGGTCACAAACACAGTTTTCTCACAAGGGCGCTGAGTTGGGCTCATGGGTACATGTCAATCAGATATTCTCAATATCATCTTCGGCCATGGGAATTTGTCAATATCCTGCCCTCAAATCAAGGGAAGAGAAATGGCACGCGCCCGGGAGGCAGTCGAGCACGTCGTCGGCACGTGGTATATCAGATACACGTGCATCCCTGTAACGATGTCGAGTCTTCAGTAGTTCACACAAAATTGTGTACCCTCATCTCTTTTCTCAACCAGGACAACAGGACATGACCAGGGACTGTTGGACAGCTGGATAATCTTGCGAGGCAGCATGTGCTTTCGCCATGCGAAACTCGGCATCGTATAGCTGCATCCGTGGGCGCGTGCAGCAGCCAATCAGCATCAATGCGGTGTTTGACATGCTCGGTAGAACCGTGAGGCGACTTGTTTAAGTAAAAGAAGAAAAAAAAGAAAGAGGCATAGTGGACTAGTAGATGCCCCAGCTGCAACCTACTTCCTTCGCCGAGAGATGTCACTAGCGGTGATAGGATTGTGTGTTGAAACGCAGAGCCTATGTCTGTGGTGGCAAGAACAGCAGCTGGAACCAGAGTTTTTCGTGCGTTGCCAAAACGAGACCACGAGGTAGCTGAACGAGCGAGACAGACGCGCCACACAAGCTAACGGACAAAGAGGTGGAGCAAGTAGGTACCCCCCTTAGAGAGGCAATGAAAGAGGTTCTCACGCAGTGTCCTTTCGTACGCGAATTCCTAGTGTACTTCATTGAACTCGCAGCCTTGTACGTACACACTATTGGACTTCTGAAGGTAATGATCATCTCTACAAAAGTCTTACAATTGAACAGCGATTTTTAGTGTACCTCATCAGACCGGACATTAAGGCAGCCGACAATCTGCCTATTTTCTTTTCAGTCCTGCATTCCAACGCCATCCTTTTCAGTCTTCCCTTTTCGCATGATACTCGCGGCTTGTACAGTGAATACAGTAGCAGAAAGTACTAGAGCCACGTGTACAACACTCAGTACCGTACACGTCAACAGCGGCATATAAAATTCCGAAGTTAAATGTCAAATATCCTACGACAGTCTTCGCACCGAGATCAGCGTCGTCTGACCATCTCCTGGGGCACCGTTTTTAGCGTATCGCGTCCACATGCTTCCTTCAGTGTATACGGAAGGGGCCCATCAACATCCTTCACTATCCTTCGCTCTTTCTCATCAGGAACCTCCTTTGATCGCATCTGACTTCGAAGCGGAAACCTGAGTCGTGTTTAAGAGGCAAGAGAAAGAGAAAGCGTTGTAAAAATACGAGCATCTCCGTTATCCTCTGCTGCTCACCCGGAAAGCATCTCGTTAGTGGCAGCCAATGATCAATACTGGGAGAAAAAAAAAAGAAGTTCATTGTCTCTCTGTTGCGGAGGGTATCTTGGACAAACACCTCCGCGATTCCCTAATGACTGCACGATGCCCATGACGATGCTCCTGAGTCGCGTCCAGGAAGAGCGGGAGATCTCGTGGTGAAGGCGAGGAGGTTGAACACGTAAGGACGGAGTAACGGTGAGACTAGCTTGTGGAAGTTGGATTGGGTCAAGCTAAGAGAAAACATGTTACGAGAACAAATTATTCGATGCAGATTATGATGCAGGTTATTATTAGATGCGGATTACTAACGCGCAGATGCTAGTCCCGATCTGGAGTAGACTGGCCTCTCCAATATTCGTATTGTGGAAACACGTACTTAAATTTACGTAAGAAACAGTGCGATAAGGAAACCCCGTAACACATTCGAGAAAAAGCAGAATGCATAGTAAATGAATTAGATGAATCGAAGCAAGACGTTGAGAAAGGAAAGAAGAAAAATTCAAATTGACAGAGAGCAAATGTGACGACATATTCGCACATTCCCCCAGGGGCGTCAGTCGTGACGTTGCCCACATATGTGAGGTCGGCAAGCCCTTTCACCATCATCACCACCACCACCACCACCACCCGAAAGTCCACCCAAAACACTTCTAGACATCTGTGTATATTGTATGCTTTCTCTCTCTCTCTCTCTTTCTGTCCCTCTCTCTCTCCACTCGCCTACATCGCTGACAGCTACAACTCATCAATCCTTAATCCTCTCCAAGAAACTAATAACGAATAATAAAAAACCAAGCGGAAAGAATGATGTCGTTATTATTTAATAAAAATAAACTAATTACGTTATTATTTTACTCTTGATGGGATTAGCGGGTCACGAAAGTAGCGTGAAGTTTGTTCGTGTCACTCTTATATGTCCTTCTATGCTCTCTTCTGTGTTTCTCTTTGTATTATTTCTTCATATTATTATTATTATTATTTATTATCCTCAAAACAAAATTATGCCGCTGACCTAACGACTGATCAATGATGTTTCTGCGCACGGACTGGTATTTTAAAAATTATCTTACACATTTTAACGTTCGTATACTACTTTAACTTCTGCAGTACAAACTGCGCAATCCCGCCACATCTACTTTTAAACAACGTGGAAGGGTAGAAAATCCAGCAAACCGTTAAGGCACTGTGAAGTGCCTAAAGGCATTTCCTTCTTAATTACACTTTTACCCCTGACCTCGTTTTGATGAAGCTTCTAGTGAAAACAAGTATAAAGCAGGACTTCCTTCTAATGAGATAATGCATCTTGTCGTCCTAGTTACTTATTTAAGGCCCATTCCCGAGTCTTCGTTACGCCCAGCCTCTGCACCATTAGCGTACCTTCACGTTAGAGGGCGCAGCGCAACCTTCATCGTCATGTCACCGCCGGTGTGAACTGCAATGCGGGAGACGCGATACCAGAGACATTAATGATAACGGGGAGAAACATTCATCACTCCCTCACGAGGGTGGAATACGACATTTCGCGCGGATGGCCCTGAGGACGCTTATGAGGCAAAGATCCGTACGGTATCCTCTGGGCGTTAAAGAGAGACGCAGCTGAGAGGATCTCACGCTCCCTAGGGGGACACTTCTCCGCATAAAGTGATGACATGGGAAACGGAGTAGTTAGTTTGTTGCTTGCTCGATGCAATTTTGTTAATGTGTTTTGCTTACCTGAAACGATGCGAGCGAAGCGATACAGTCTCGAACCAAATGTGAAGACAAAACGGTGTCACGTGGTTTCCTGTGATACTTAGGGTCGCCGCGTATAATATTTCAATTAAATTCGCAGTCAATTGGTATAGCGGTAGTTTTTTTAGTGCCAGCCAGCTTCGACTGCCCCGTAGTTCCGCCCATAGCGTTTGTGGAGAGAAAAGAACAGACGGCAGAAGTCGCGTTGCCGTGGCACCGGAACGAGTGCACCCCCGAAGATCCGGATCAGAATAATGATCAGGATCAGAGCCTATAAAGCCGCCGCATTTAAAAATGAGTGCGCCAGAACGGTCCAAAGGTGCAGCCCATTTTATTTTTATGTTTCATTTACTTACATTTTTATTTTTATGGAGCATAAAAATAAAAATGTAAAACAAAAACATGTAAAAAATTTAAAAACAAAAGGCGAAACGCCTTTTGTTTTTAAATTCCCTGTTAGCGCCGCGAAGCAACTGTGACTATGAGCGCCGTACAGATGTGGACAGAGGGAGATAGGACAGCAGGAAGGAGTGGGGGACAACGAGGGGTCAGTATGCGTCCGGGGCCGACTTCTTTCGCTTTTTTGCTGCGAATATTACGGATATATATTCTTACCCATTTCCTTTTCAACTTAGGAAGCCCTCCTTCGAAGAAGAGCGAAAGCCGGCCCCGTTATCTATTATGGTAAGGTGGTCTATGTTGAAGAGGGATGAACTATTTTGTTGATAGCAGTCAGAATAATCGCCTAAATTGTACCATAATTCGTTAACTGAATCTCCAAACATTCGAGAAATGATGCACAAATTTCTGTGGTGCTAAACCAGATATTTATTTCGTACGAGCCAAAAATGACAGGCTACATATTTTCATCAATTTACCCCACCCTGTGGGTGAGTTGAGGACATCAAAAAATTAATGCCGGGTTTAAATTTTGTCTTTTTTTTTTGGGCCGAAACGGTCAGCCACGAGTAGTGCACATGGAAACACAGGGCAGTGACACGGCATCATAAAGGTGAGGTCATATTTTATTAGCCGAGGAGCAGAAATTAGCAAATTGGAAGTCAATGCTCGCGAAAGTTACGGATGGGAGAAAAAAAAAGGTCCCTCTTACCTCGACCACATCTGCAGAACAGCGTCTCACGTCTTTCTAAAAAGCTACGTGCAGAACGTCAACACGTTACTTCCAAGCCCAGACGACGGCTGTGCTCACCCTGGTGTCACAGAAAAAATATTGCTAAGAAAATGCACCGCGAAAAACCCAAACTGTCTTCAACTTGCCCCCGTCCTCAAGTGGCCCCACTTTACCCTACTGGAGGTGCATGTGGCCGCTCAGCCCTTATAAAGGAGGCTCTTCACTTAAGTATTTACATCTCTTTGTCCATATTCTTTTTGTTTTCAATCCCTCCGTGCGAGACATCTCCGCATTCAGTAGTGTCTCAAAACCAGAGATTTCTCTTTACGGTGACACTCTGTTTATTGAAGTGTGAGAGCGATCTTTTTTCTCTCGAATTTGTATCTTCCAAATCAGGTCCCCCAAACTCACCTCGGAAAAGCGTGCAACGAAGAAGGCCGCCATTAGATACCCCACTGTTGCCGTTCCGGATCACTTCAGTGCGCTAAGTTTAGCGGCAAAATGTTTTTGTTGTTTCTGCGAACGAATCTAGTCTTTATATGCCCAAATAAAACGCGTATAACAACTTTCTTTATCGTGTTTCACTTTTTGGTCCCGTTTTTAAACGTGTTGAGCGATCGAAAGGATCTAGTGCACGGCTGCGTGCATCACATAGCGTACCTGTCGTACCAGGCGCCGCAGGCGCTGCAGTCGTCCATTTCTCCTTCGGTGACTTGGCCTGGCTTGGATTGTGCTTCAACTGGATCTTTAGCGCGCTACAATCCACGCAAGCCAACGTCTGGTAACAATGGGGTATCTAAGGGCGGCCTCCGGCATTGCACGCATCGGGATAGGAACAAATACATGGGAAAATGGCGACCTTGGGGGACCTGTTCCAAATATTCTACGTGACAAAGGTTCTCCTTAATCCCATTAGAAGTTTCCTTTTTCACCGATTCGTGAAATGCTTTTAAAGTTCAGACACAGACGTGACGTTGCCGCAGGTGGTAGTGTTCACGTAGAGGAATTAATGTTCGTGTGGACATCTTGTAAAATAGTATAAACATTCGAAAATGCGTTGAAGTACATGTACTGCCTGCAGTGTTAGGTTAAGTGTGTCCCCTAATGGGGGTTCTCAAACTATGCCTCGAGCTAAGAGACGGTCATTCGCGTTCCAAGTTTAACGGCAAAAGAGGTAATAGACATAGCGTAGTACGTCGGAACCGCTAATATCGAAAACTTATCCGACCATGTGGTTCATAACTAAAGGCGTTATTGCAGTCATACTTCGTCTATTTTATCTCCTTATTACTATTCCATTATTATTTTTTTCCCAAAATGACACACCCACTATACAACCATCACGGCTACCATATGCTATGCAGGGGCTTCTTTGACGAATTAACGAACTTGCTAATTCGCGTGAAACCTAATGATACAGTCATTGCAGTCATACTTCGTCGATTTTATCTATTATTACTATCCCATTATTTTTTTTTTTTGAAAAAAATAACACACCGGCTATGCAACCATCTCGGCTACCATATTCTGTGCAGGGGCTTCTTTGACGAATTAACGAACTTGCTAATTCGCGTGAAACCTAATGATACAGTCATTGCAGCCATACTTCGTCTATTTTATCTATTATTACTATCCCATTATTTTTTTTTTAAATAACACACCGACTATGCAACCATCTCGGCTACCATATCCTGTGCAGGGGCTTCTTTGACGAATTAACGAACTCGCTAATTCACGTGAAACCTAACGATACAACGGTGAAAATGTGATCGAAGTGCTCTCACCTGTGCTAATATGAACGAATATCTCCATATATTAGCTGTTTTCTCAGTAATAATTAATCAAATTACCTTAGTTAATAGTCATCCATATGGAAATTGTCCTTCTTGGAGGTAAGATATCGTGGGTGCAATAGAGATTGCTGCGTGTTTCTGTGGGCAACAACCTAAGAATACTACTGGATTAGATGATTTCCGATGATGTTCGAATTTTAAACGATGATTTTCATCGGACATTATATACAGAGACTTAGTCTGCGGTACGTGGAGCAAGACTCACCATACCTGTATATCTGCTCCAATTTAACCTTAGCATCACGTGCAGGAAGCGCTGACAAGGGCGCATTGTGTTTTAGTGCGTCGTGCGCTGCCATCTTTGCGTCCGTAAGGGACAGCGTCACTGGTTTTGTGCACGCACATATAGCGATAGCCCCCCCCCCCCCCCCCCTGTGCGATGCGCTAAAACTTACTATTGAAATGAGTATGGGACTCGCACTTCACTTTTATGCCAACGGACCCGGGCTCGCATATTATTAAATGGAAAGGGGATACGTTTATCATAAAAAAGAAAAGGAGGACAGAAAAAAAAAATGGAAAGGGCTTCGAGTAAGTTGAAACGTCGTAAAGCGCATAGTCGTCGCTGTTCTTCAAGTCCTCTAAGTCACTCTCCCCACAACATGCGAGCTGCATCACGTCGTTGCACAGTTCATCACAGCCAGTGATCTCGTCTGCTGGCTCCGGTGCGGCAGTGGAAGACGAGAAACCCGCATGGAACGAAACAGTTCATGATAGATCTTGATGAACTTGCTGCCGGGCCTTTGATAAGTGCCACCTTCCGCTCCAAAGTCGGGGACTTGCATGTGCGTTGTTCAGCCATCACGTCAGAGGCCGGCGAAAAACGAAACGAAACTGAGACCGAGACAAACTGATGTTCTGAGGCTGGAACAACATAGAAGGGACATATGTTCAACAGGTGCCGCTTGCGTCGATTTCCGTCGTATGAATGTGTGTATGAGTGAGTAAAAAATGTAAGAGTGAAAGGAGAGTGAGTGAGAGAGAGTGGCTGGTTTGACGTCCCTTCAGATGACGCACCCCGAAAGTCGCTGGAGAGGAGTGTTAGGTTAGCTCAATTGGTAGAGCCCTAGACCGGTAATCCAGAAGATGTGGGTTCGATCCCTACAGCTGGCTAACCTTTTCAGTGACTTTCATCTTTCATCGAAACTGAGACACTCAGAAGAATGCAGAGGAGAGGAGGAGGAGGAGTGACGTTGGGTGGAAAGGGGAGTGCGTTCTGCGTGCCACAGCTCGCGGCATGTTGCAAGGATGAGAGTGCGTAATTAGGACTGAAAGGCCTTGACCGAGCCTGGGGACTGAAGAATGCACGTTATCAGCAATAGGTACGGTGACCTACCGTTGATGGAATTTCGAGGTATCCGTACTCCAGAAAAAAAAGAAAAAAAAGCATCGACTTAAAAGGGCCCAAATACATAGGAAGCATTGGGACAAGGATCGAGACGAATAAAAAAAGTCGATCGATCGATTGATTGATTGATTTGTAAAAGTAAAAAAAAAGTTGAGATGTTAGCCTCGAGCGACTCGGGACTGGCTACTCCAGGCCGCGTTATTCAGAAAAGAGAGGGAAACTACACAAATCTATACACTTTGATCGATGTTAATTAAAAATAACCGATATTTCGAGATAAGCGACTTCGAGTTAACGAGGGTTTAGAAAAGTTGTAGTTAGAAAAAGTTATATTTGAGTATCGTAACGGTTCCTGTAAAGCAAGCTCCTCCTAGGTGAGTGACATAAGGAGGCAGAGTACGCTTTACAGGAGTGCTTTACGTGTGCTCGGAAGGGGCCTGGAAGACAGCATTATTCCTACAAAAATTACTTTTTAAAGTTACGGCGACAAGTGCAACCTTAGTAACAGGAATGTCTCGTTCTATATCCTCTGACACAGTAGAGTTGAGTAGAGAAGCTTTTCACTGCCGTACTACTATTCCTTGTATCAGTTAGATAGTGCAAGCTATTTACAGTTCTTACTCTAAGCCATCATTCTTTTCCGTAATAAAAAGGAGGGCTAATAAAGGGAAGCAGCATAAGGCCCTTCATCTGTCTTCTTGCATAATCCATTAGTTCGATTTTGAGACTGAGCAACTTCGAAGCCGGAGAAACCGCATGACAAGCGGTTCACTAGTAATATCACTATAATAATATTCAGTATGTAATATTCACTATGAAACTGTTAAGCACGAATGCATTGCGCGCGTGATTCTTCACGAATGTCTTTATCGCTGCGTGACTGGCATACGTAGCCACCCTTCTTAACTGCGTTGCCGTTACAACCTTGCAGTTGACTTCCAGAAGATGAAGAGGAAGAAGCGTCGAAGAGTGTTTTTCTTCCACGCTGACACTCCCATTTCAGAGTGTATAGTAGCTGTGTTCGTTTATTGAACTCGAGCAGCTCGAGAGTCGGGAGAGTCGACTCTTATTGGGCGAAAATGCGGCGCGGCTCTCGTGACATCGTCCCGGTGACATTGACTCCCGTTCTGCAATTCGGGGATTCAACACTAGAGGCGCTCGAGAGTCGACTCTCCTCTGTATGTGGGTCGCTCACTTTCTACGGCAGAGGGCGGTTTCCATGAAGAGCGCGCAGGACGGCCGGTTCCCCGCTCGACGTGAATCAATTGCGAGAATTATTAATGACGAACTTAATTAAATTCGGGCAAAGAGACAACGTTTTGTTTTCCTTGCCAAGAAGGTCGTGGGTGGTAAAATTTAGAACCATTTATGAAGTAAAGAAGAAGAAAATAGCTGAGTTCACCTGAAGGAGGTATTGAAACGCCATTTTTTTAAAAAAAGATGAAACATCTTAAACCAAGTTCAGTCAGTGAAGGGCTTTCTAGGAGAGTACGCACTGCATCACGTCACTAAAATTGAACGTACAGCAAAATGTTCAGTGAATTTTACCTAACGCGTTCAAAATTTTATTGAAAAACCTGCTCGTCCGAGAATTATTGGGTCAACATTGTTCCAACAGCGCTCGTCCCATGTCAACGTCTGTCAGTCCTCATCTTTGATTCGCCGCTTTTACGTTCATCAATATTATTGATCTTCAGAGAACATTTGCCGCGGCGCACAATCACTTTATTGTTTCTGTCGCAACAAAAATCGAATTTTTTGAATTGATTTCCAAAATTCGCCAAGTGAACGTAGCAATTCCTTTTTAATCAAAGACAGAAAGCGCATATCAGACTCCCACCATTACATTACAAAATATGTTCCGTGCTACAAACCCTACCTCCCTGCCTTACTGCCTTTATCCGCGAAAGCTGTGAAGCGGAAACTGATGACGAAGGTCCATGTCCTCCTTTCGTCGCGCCTTTCAGTACGACGGAGAACTTGACGGAGAACGGAACGGAGAACTTGACGGAGAATTTGACGGAGAACTGAAGGCGGCCAACAATTTGCGCCCATCGAAACGACGGTATTCGCGGTTTTGTAGAATGCAATATATAGCGCAATATAGTGGGGTAAACCTTGTGAGAATCCTACTGCCCTCCAAGGACAGGCGAAACCCACTCACCAGGACCAACGCCAGTTTCCCGGCCAAATAGGTTAAACATAAGAAGTACAATGCAGACAACAGCTTATTACATACCAAAAGAATTTACCGTTCCGCACCGTCTAGCCGACAAGCAGGAAAAGGCCCCTTTTCTCGCTTTTTAAGCACTTTGAGGGCCCTCGCATCGTGCCACAAAAGAAGTCCAAACAACAAGATACGCCCCCGTGCGACGTCGGTGGCGAACGTACAGAGATAACGATAAGTTATCGCAACATTTTCCCACAACCAGACATGCGGTTTCTGCTTCTGGCAAAAGATAATAGTGAGTGTTAGTATACCGTTGATAAGGTTATCGTGCCTGTCGTAACCAATCGCAGTTGTGCGTGACTTGGAATCTTATCCACTGATTGGTTCCGGTTGATACGGTTCGACGCAAGTCACGTTATCAACGGTCTGCTAAAAACTCTCTAATACGTTACGTTCACATGGCGAACGTCGGAATTCAATTCAGAAAGGACGTGGAAACGGTTCGAGTAGTCGAAAGCCGCGGAAAATGTTCGCCGTAGGTAAATGCCGGTGGTCCCACAATTTTCGGATCAGAATTGAAACACCCGGTATAGCAAACAACACGGAGAATTAATCAGCCATAAAACTTGTGTATAATAATAAAAAAAAGCAAACTGAACATAAACATGCCATAATGTACAGACGAGCAACACTGTGCGTAATAACAGGAGAAAAAAAATTCTCCGCGGGCAGTTTCTTAACTTGCTACACACCGTGAATTGCCTTGTTCGTTTGTACAATACTTTGCTTTGCTTGTTTCGTTACTCAACCCAGGTTTTATCAGCGACTTAATATGTGTTATCTCACTTCCCTCTGTCTCTCAATATCGCTCTTGCTTTTCTATATACGACACTGCCTTTATTTATTTATTTTCTGTCTATTTCTGTCCGCAACATTCGTAACATTATGGAGTGCGGACTCCGTACGGAAGTGAGTCACTCATTATAATTGTTTTGAAATGTTTAATTCGGATATACAGGCTTCGCCAAGATAAACTTCGGGGTTTGTAACGGAGATAAAACAAATAAGAACAGTGTCGGAAAGCTAAAGTAGGTGTTAGAGGATGTATTATGCCCCCAAAATTTTATGTCGATACTGCCATTTGGTCCGTTCCTCTGCGGATAAATCGTGAAAATTAGAAAATCGCCGCTGCCTAGTCGGCTATACCTGTGTTTCAGTTCCTTTCCGTCAGATGGCGAAACGGTTGAACGCGGCGTTGCAGACGACATCGAAATCTGAACAAGTGGAACTGAATGCAGAATCGTACTCTGCAACGCCGCGTTCGACCGTTTCGACATCTGACGGAAAGAAGCTGAAACACGGGTATAGCCGTTTAGGAAGCGGCGATTTTTTAATTTTCACGATTTATCCACAGAGAAACGGACAAAGCGGCATTGTCGACATAAAATTTTGGGGCATAATACGTCTTCTAACATCTACTTTGGCTTTCCGACACTGTTCTAATTTGTTTTATCTTCGTTACAAACCCCGAAGTTTATCTTGGCGAACCCTGTACTATAGCAATGGGACTGATTTCCGCCATCTTGAGTCAGGCGCAGTCCCATGCCCGCACCGCCTAGTGCGTGTTTAAGGCGAGGGGGGGCGCCCCCCTCCAATCTGTGTAACCTAACCTAACCTAACCTAACCTAACTAAAATGCGCTTACCTGACCTAACCCAGGGCTCATACCTTTCGCAACATTACCCATCCGAAGCCGTTAGGCTTAGCGTGGCCGTGTTTTTCTGTGGTTCTGATGGTGTTAATGAAATGCGTATGAAAAAGCCTCCAGACCACATAATTTTATAATTCTTATATTTTTAGACTCGGTATATGGCCTCCTGTCATTTCCACGCATTATTTCACTTTTAAACACAATCACCAACTTTTAAAAGCCACCAGTCCCACTGCTATAGTACAGCCATTCTTTGCAGCCTTTGTCAATACGGTATACAATGATAAGTACCATGCGTATTCTATATATCAAATAACCTGTATAAATCATATGAGCAGTATAATAACGTAAGTGTAAGCAATAATTGCGATTAGCTGAAAAAGGTTCATTATGCGCGCATAATTGCGCGCATTAGCGTGCCCGTATAATGCCAAAATTCGAAGTGCCCTATGACATTTCCACATTTTACTACATTACTACGTTTCCACTTAGAGAAAAAAAAAGCCCAAACATTAAACGACGTCACCTGTTCATTATGAGCTGCATGAGTCTTGGCGCATTATAGTCTCGACACCTTTGGACTTTCCATGAGACAACAAACTCAAAAGACTGGATATTTGTCATTAAAACGAAAAATCGAGAGAAGGAAAAAATACTGCACCGAGCTCCAGATAGGTGTTACCAGCAGAATCGAACGTCGCGTTCGAAATTGCGAACTGAAAAATGCAATGAAAAACTGAAGACGCAATTAATGCGTGACAAAGAAGTGAACTAGAACTTAGGAAGGGATAGAATTGTTCGAAAGATTTTAAGCAATGCGCTCGAATGACGAGGCTAACCCTAAATCGAACTATGAAAAAAGCATGAGACTTCAAAGTCGAAGTACTTGCAAAAAAAATAATACGGTATCAACCAGAAGTGAAAAATCTGGAGAATCACTTGCTGGGTATCCTGTCGACTGCGCCATGTGAGGCAAGATAGACCAAAGGAAAGGGGTGAAGAATGTTGATAAGAGTCTGTGACGAACCCTATGTCCCTGGCTATCTGCCAAACTCAAAAGAAGATTCAGGAATACGGCATTTGGATAACACGCAGACAGTTTACTAGCACTCTGGTATGATACATACAATGATAAAATGACTGAAGGGATATACAGTCAACCCTCGATTTATGACCCATCGACTTATGAATTCCCTTGTTTTATGAACAGGAGCACGAGGAACCAAAATTTTTACATGCATTTTTTCCTCGTTTTATGAACCTCGATATTCGAATAATGAATGGAATTTCTGGGAACCAACTAGGTCTTGCCCTGCGTTTTTTGCCCTCAATTTATGAATGGATCGTTCCGAGGTCAACAAAAATCTTCAAATGAATTATTCCGTGGTCTTATGAATGATGTCGGAACGGACGAACTTTTTTCCTGGAATTGCACCCTCGGTTTTTAACCCCTCGAAATCCGAACAACAAACGGGTTTTCCGGGGACGCATTAGGGACGACCAAGTGGAAAGCAGAAGGCATGGTGGAAAGCAAAATTACAATGTATATTGCATTATAAACACAATCCCAACTCGCAAATACTGTTTCGTCAGCTCGATCGTATACTGACTTAACGGAATTTTCGATTTATGAATCCCTCGATTTATGAACGATTTTTCTGGGAACCGAGGGTGTTCATAAATCGAGGGTTGACTGTACCTAGCAATTTGAATGATGAAGGGCCGAATGAGCCAAAGCAAGGATCCAACGTGCAAATGACTAACGACGTATGGTGATGAACGTCGTACGATGAAAGAAAGCACAACAACACCACGTGGCGCGCGCTTGTAAGCATGTTGGGGCGCCACTGCTGGCTCATGTCAATGACGGTGATTCTTAATTCAACAGATTGGCTCTCACAGCCAATAAAATTCAATCATCATCATCATTATGAGTTGGCGAATGACGTCATGCTTTCGATGGCCGTTGCCATGGCGACGAGATCCATCAGCCTCCGTGGACAACAACTGGTAGCCACACAAAAACCTGTGTCTGCGGCGAGTGCCGACAGCAGACAACATGGCGACTCCATATGTCGACTAGAGGTGTGCTGTAATTACCCTTTAGCAGTTTAACTACAACTACTAGCTACTGCGTCAAATTGTAGTTTACGAGTGTAACTACGTCACAGCCGCACTAGTTAAAACTACTTTGCAACTACTATGATCTTTTGTGCGCGTCGTTATATCTATGATCGCTTAGGCGTAGAAATAGTGCTTGGGGAGCGAGAAAACAATGTACTCCCACACTCGCAACAATCATAAGCACAGCATATATACAAGGTACAACCATACAAGGTGCACGGTATATATACCCCTCCATACAAGGTAGTGGTGGTGGTGGTGGTGGTGGTGAAAGGCTCGCCTTTGTCGACCTCACATAGGTGGGCAACGTCATGACTCACGGGGAATGTGCGTCCTGGGCCGACTTCTACGGGAAATGTGCCGACACATGTCTGAAAGCGTCTGAGGAAACACCCCAGGAAACAGGAAAAACCCCAGACATCACCCCCTCGATAAAAGACTGATGTAGTGATACGTCATGCAATGATACGGTTAGGGACTCCAATCTGACGACGGAGGGGGCGTAAGCTCTTTGAATGTGCTGTGTACCTGCGTTGAGCATTGTAATGCGTTATGGAATTTATCGGGAAAGGTGAAAAAATGACTAAAAGCGTTCAAAACCCCAGTGCCGGGGAGCTAAAAAGGCAGACACATACACATTGCACTGTGTGCAATATAGTGCAATGTGTATGTGTCTCTCTTTTTAGCTCCCCGGCACTGGGTTTTTTTTAGCGCTTTTAATCATGGTTATGGAGTTCCCTCCCTGAATGACACTGCTGAGTGAGCTTTTGTTGCCTGCGTCAGATGCACAGGGCTGATATTTTGTGCATGTGCGTCATGCGCAATATGAAAAAAATTCTCAGAGTTGTCGCTAATAAGCACAAAGAAAGAAGGTAGTGAAGCACACGGAAGACTAAGCGAAATAATGAGAAGTAGTTGTAGCCTGCTGAAACCTAACTACTGCAATTTAACTACAAAAGAATAAATAACAACCATTAACTAGTATTAACGCAACTAACTACCATTTACCAATGGATAACTACCATTTTTGCAAGTAGTTCCTAACTACTTTTTAACTACCACGCAGCAGTTTAACTACAAGTAGTTAACTACTGCACATCCCTGATGTCAACGTACCGATAGAGTGAGAGGGGTCATTAAGCGGGCTTTCTGTTTCTTGGTTGCGTCGCCCATGGTGGTCTTCCTGTCGTGTGACTCGGACGAACATGCACAATATGTTTGACTCCATACTAGTCCAATTACCATGATTGACGCCAACGGTCGTACCGCTTATAGCCACGGTTGCTTCGCGGTACTTGCATAGTGTCAAACACACAACATAGCAATCTTACGGTCGTATCTTTCCGTACCTTGCAAACTAGGCTGCGCTGTGTTCGTATGTGGCGCATGTGAAGTGTCATCCGGGCATCATTGTGGCCCGGGGCATGAAGGACGTGCTCTGAATCCCCAACGAGGAAAAATACGACACGTTCAAGCCCATCCTACGTTGAGAGCGGAGATATAGCACGGAAGCTGGCCGTCGGCTCTTTATTGATTCTGAAATTTACAATGTGATACAGTCTTTCGAAGACGATTCGGTGCATCCGTTTTCTGCGAATTTTTCGATCGAAAGTTATTCTGGTCTAGAGTTTTGTTTTTGTTTTTTTTTTCATGCAATACACGACGCGTTAAAGGTTACGAAATAATAACACGACGTAATCTAATAAGAGATGTTTGTAGCGGATGGATGTTATGTAAATATTTGCTATTTTCGAGCCCACACAGTAAATTATTTTACACCTTTAAGCCCGCTTTCACCAACGCTGGTTAACTTTAAAATGTAGTAAAACGCTAGTAGTGTAGTAAAACGCTAGTAGTTATGGTTCAGTGCCACCTAAAAATTACGGTTAATTCCGGCTTCGGTTTCGGTTCCGATTCGGTTCGACGCTCTGGTTAGGAGAGCGAAATCTCCCCCACCTCCAGCGCTTCGAATGCGGTGTTGCTATACGTTGGAACGTTGTGACGTCGTCCGGTTCCAAGGACGAAGGAGAGACCCACGCAGATTATGCTTTTTTCGAAAGGCAATCTTCCGTGGAAAAGCCGCTCCATCCTGTCCTGTTGCTCCTCCGATCCGCCATTGGGCGCGTTAAGGTGGTGCTCCCGGAATGTTCCCTCTCTCCCGGGATCACTTAACAGCACCAAAGCAGCTTCCGGTGCGTTTTCCCGTGTGCACCCTGTGCACCCCTTGTCGCATGCCACGGTCAATCGGTATGACTTCCGGCCCGTGACGCCTTTTCCGGTGTACACGCCGTTTGGCCAATAGAGATGGCGTTTGGCGGGATTGGTGGACGGCTTGTTTTACAGAAAGCAGACGACAGAAGGAAACTCGAGGAGTGGCGTCCGTGTTGGGCGCCTCACAAACCTCACCTCAAATAGCCTCACAAACACCGTTAAGTGGGGACACCAAGGGAACATTCCCCTGAGTACCCGAGAAAAAGGACGCTCGAGAGCCTGCTTAACGCGCCCATTGGAATTCAACATGCGAGACGCTCGCACGGCTGTGGCCATGGAGGAAGGAAACACAAGAGGGGCCGTTTCGGACATATGTGCGTGGGACCCCTCTGGCGGTCATTCGAGTCGGATCCGCCATTAATTCCTGTCCATCACGTGATCCTCTCTAAAGTTTCGGTTTTACAACGCTTGGTGCTCGCGTCCCCCTCCGTGCTTTTATGCCTTTATGCAGCGAGCACCATCGCAGAAACAACGTTATGGTAACGTGTTCCTGTTCCGGCTTCGGCTCTCGTTCAAAGGAATGCGGCGCCTGTCATGGGAATATCGTTTCATCCGTAAGTACGTACTTGATCGGTTGTTTCATGCACCTGCGTGTGTTTGAGACATCTTGGATCGTTCGTTTGCGATCTGGCGCTGTGCCCTCAGATTCATTTGATTTCCTCCATTGTTATAAAAGTTTACTTAATGGTATTCTTTACCACTTGAGCAACGAACACAAATGTAGTCAGCGCTGCCACGCGTGGTGATTCTAGTCCTGCGCGTACTCGTCCATGAGACCGTGACTTCTTGTAATAGTAAAAATAAAAAAGTAGTAAAAATAAAAAAATAGTAAAACAGTAGTAAATAGTAAACATCGGAACACACAGAAATGAAACTGCGCGCGCGCGTTCATCACAGTGATGATACCTGAACGGTAAGACAACCACAACTCGCGTCGTCTGCTTTGGGAGCCGCCATGCTCTTGGGGTCACGTGAGCCGTCACGTGGCAAACAGGAGAATCCCAGAATGCATTGCGAAGGCTGGCACGCCCGTCCCAATGGGAAACCGTCGTAAGGGCGGCTCCTGTGTTTCCTTCCCCCATGGCTGCGGCATTCCTTTTCTCAAGGTCGCGCCCTCATTGGTACTCATTTTTTCAAAGAGGGAATTCCGGCATACTCTCAGCATCCGACGTCTGCTCTTGTCATGTATTCCGTCGAATAACAGTCAAACTACACCGCTCTTTCGCGTGGGATTTTCGATACCGTTGTCAGTGGTCCAGGAGTAATGAAATGACACTGCAGTTTCGAAATCGATTGAAACGGATGCAACCGTCCCTATAAACGAAAACGATACGATAAAAAAAGTTGTCAAGTCCAAGTTTAGTAACGTTACATGTCAGCTACTTCAAAGGAAGAGCGCTATTCTAACGCCTTTTCAGCACCATTATCGTAAACGCCTTCCAACCTAGTAAAACACACAAGTATCAAAACCCGAAATCCGCAACGTACCAAAACCAGCGCCTATATGCCTCGTGCTCCCGCTAATTTCCATCACCTCGCCACCACTATAGAAACACGTGTTCAAGCACCCCGCGACGGAAAACAACTCCTATCGACAACCCCTCCGTCATCGCTGTCCCGTGACAGGACGACAACAAGCGTCCGTTGCGGCAGCCAGAAGAGTCGACGAAGGCGGCGGCGGCGGCGGCGCTCGAGCAGCGCGCAAAGCCCCTTCGCGCGCGGTGAGGCAGACGTTCTTCTCCGCGCGGGCGCGCACGCATTGGTTGGCTGTACAGTGACGAACTGTAGCCGTTCGTGCTAGTGAACGAAAAGAATGGCATCCCGTCGATCTTGCTTGCTCGTGGCTTGTGTTCTAATTCCACTTCGTGCTGCACTTCGTTTTGGATACCTCGACGACAACGTAGTCGGTGAGTGGACCCGTTTTCTTCGTGAGGTGTATAAATAGGAATTTCTTTTAATATTTTTTTATTCGGGTTCTGATTTACACAGCGCCGAAATTTCACATGGGATATGGTCAAGAGCAATACCAACAGGTGATAGCATACAAGGATCAAACGCTGGTTGCGTGTAATTGAAATATTGGGGCTGTGCAAATTGTAATTTGGAAATCGAAGCGAATGCGAAGCGAATAGTTATACAGCCGAATGAAAATCATTAGGAAGCACATATACGGGTATACAGCATACGCAGCGACAACAACACCAACAACAATTTTATACGGTGTTTGGGGATGTTTCAGCGCCGGCCGGTGAACTACCCCATTGTATACGCGCGACAGGCATATGCGAATCTTCGCGTTCAACATTTTGTCTCTTTCGGCGATTTTCAGTTTACGAGTACATCGTTTGGATTCGAAATTCGAAAGCAGAATTCGACACTGAATTCGGAATTCGTATCGAATGTATAATTGGTTGCTTCGCAGTATTGGAATTCGAAAAATTCGAACGTTCGCAAAGCCCTAGTTTTCCTGCGTGTTCCTGCGCCTGTATTCAGCGTTATTGCAGTTTACCGTTGAGCGTGCTATAACAGCAATCAAATATCCCGGATATGACAAGACAGCGCTTTGTGAACTTGAACGACTAGAACTCTGCTACATTTTGGATCTTGTGGTTCCGTTTGTGGTATGCAGTGGACGCACCGTAGTGGTCGTCTGCTTCGCTTACACTTGATGAACGTGTATGGATATTTTCATCATGTATACATGAATATATCGACGTCAGGATGCAGAAGACTCGTTATAACGTGCGTGGCAACTCGTAAAGCGATGCTCTCGACTTCCGCGGCGAAGGCATCTCCAACGGTACTCAACATTGCTTGCCTGTACATCCTAGTTTCACAGACCGTCATCTTATTCTATTGGAACAAATTCACATGCGTAGCATTTTCGCGGTTATAATCGCACAGCCGATAACCTTGTGCTTTGCTTTATGTCCAAGCACGCATTCCAAAGCTGAACCAAATCTGTAGCGTGCACTCTTACGGTACTCAGAGTGACCGTGTAAAATACATCACTTAAACGTTATTAGAAGGTATTTAGTAGCCAGTTATTTATAATTTAATCATATAGTTGGCATTTTCGGTGCTGTGACGACACTGTGAGTAGCTTCTGGTTTCAGTTCTGGCAAGCAATCAAGCCACCGGCTCGCGACAAAGCTCGTTGCTTTCTGCCACGGTGTGCCTGTTCGCACCAGTATGAGCCCTTCACAACCGCGGTTGCCTCCAATGACTCGGTGCGCTCAGCGAGGCCTTCGATATTTATTCGCGTATTTGCAGTTTCACTCGAATCACAACTTCACATGTATGTATGTATATCCTGAAATAATAATAATAATAATAATCATAAGAAGAAGAAGCTTTATTCGCCACTCTCGTGGATGGGAGTTGGGACAAAAAATATATATACAAAATAAGTTGTTATAAGATAGTAATGTACCCTACATGTAGACCTGCTCGGTGAGCACGTAATTACTATTTATAAGCTATCGCTTGGAGCGCTGCAGCCTCAGACGGGGTTAAAATTTCACGTCTTCAAACATGGCTCCGCTGCACGCTTTAATGATGCAAGCGCGTCATTTCCCTGCTTCTGATTTCTGCACGTGGAGGCGAAACTATAAGTCAGCATGTGGAATATGACACCAAAGCGCCCAGTAGGAGGTGTACCCTTTGGAAATTTCACTCCATAATTCTGCAACTTTTTCCTCCTTGTAAACGATAAGCTTAAACTAAACGTTGAAAGTTACGTTACACCTAGCGTTACTAGGGATACTCGGTACAGTGATGAATGGCAGTTGATATACATCCGCAAGCCAATACCGTTTTAAATACTATATTTTATTTCGTACAATACAAGAATGGAGCAGCCTACCGCGTGAAATTATATGTTCCAACTTGATGTCAATTTGTTACTTCAATATCCCCAATTGTTATGTATGTGTGTGTTTTGTACAGGCATGTGTAAGTGTGTATGCACATGTCTTCCGAACCTCGGAGAGGAGCAATGCTACGTCCATGTTCTTCAAATGGTTTATGACATTCCGTTGACGAAGATGTGTTGGGTAATCGGGAAAACTTATCTTCATATCCGGATAGATCATACTTCAGGATAGGATGAAAGATGAAAGTCACTGAAAAGCTTAGCCAGCTGTAGGGATCGAACCCACATCTTCTGGATTTCCGGTCCTTTGTTTGTATCCTGTCCCTTCTGTGTTGTTCCAGCCTCAGAACATCAGTTTCTCTCTTGTTCAGGATAGGATACATATCCGCAATGAAAGACAACGCGATGAGCTAAAGTAGAAGTACTGAAACGTAACGCCTATTAACGTCTCAGTATTCGCCTTTCTCTCTATTTTTTTCTTTTTCTTTCGAAACGGAGAATTCAACGGAATAAGCTACGGTGTACTAGCTTACGCCACAATATCCACCACTCCCCTGAGGCCTCCTTTTTACTGCCCTATTGTAACATCAGGTTCGGGTATTTCAGACTCTTTTTCTCTTTCTTTCACTCTTTCTTCCTTCTCTTCTTATCTTTCTTTTTTTTGTGTGTGCTCCGGTTCCTAATACTCACAATAGGCAGCGATCAACATATATTACATGTGCTGACACCAGCTCCGGTGGCGCAGCGGTAACGCGTGCGCTTGGAGACTGGGAGATCCGCGGTTCGAATCCGCGGGTTTTTTTCCTGGGTTTCCCTCAGATGTGTAATAGGCGTATGCCGGCACAGTTCCCCTGAAGTCGGCCCATGGACGCAGCTATCCTCCCCCCGAGCGGATTCCGCTCGGTCTTCCACTTCACCCTTTCCTCTCCACCACCTTTCCCTTCCCGAGAAACATGCCGCCTAATCAGGCAGGCAGACCTCTCGGGTTCCTCCCAACGACACTCCTCCTCCTCCTACATGTGCTGACCGCAATGCGTCTACCCTTCAGCGCAGTCAGTTTCTGCTTTAATTTCCCCTTTTCCTCCTCTCCCTTCGTCTACATCCCTAGACAAATCCCGAAAGGAATTCCACGTCCCTATATTAGAATTCTCTTTCTACACCCGTTGCCTGCTCGCTCGGTGGCGTGCCGAAAGCATTCGTGCTCATACGCTGGGTTCGGTTCTCGCGCCGCCGTTGAACCAACGCACGTGGATGCAGTCGCCCGGACCGAATGTTCAACGTCGGGCGACTGTGCCAAATGACGGCATGTGCAACCCTCGCTAGCATTTATTGCAGTCGGGGCTCCCTTCCCGTATAGTACCACCTCTCTCTGGTTCAGTGGCGTCGTCGAATGCGGGAAATGGTTTTACAAAAAGTGGTTGAGGCTGGATTGCGTCAGGAGATGAGCGCGTTTCTGCCGCGCATCAGTTGTGGTAACATAGACATTGGCGGCGGGGGGGGGGGGGGATATATTTATTAGACGGAAAGGGGGAAAAAACAGGGAAACGTTAGTCAAATGGGACGTCGGCTTGCTATTCCGGAAATAAAGAAAATGAAGAAATAAGAAATGAATAAAAAGAAAGGAACAGGAAATAAATAAAGAAAGAAAATGAAGAAATAAGAGATAAAAAAGAAAAGAAAATGAATTAGGAAATAAAGGATTAAGTATAACAAAGGATGAAAGAAGGATGAGGTAGATTAAAGACAAAGATGACAAAAAAAGATGGCTAACAAACGGTGAAAGAATGATGAGATGGATCACAGAGGATGACTTTAAAAGGAAAGCATGAGGTTAATGCGTTGGGGGTGAGAGGGTGAGAGTGGGGCACAGAAGGATGAGATTGCACGACTGAGTTCACAGGCTGTTCATCGGACCTGAATCGCTCAAGAAAGTCAGAACTGCTTTGGTCACAGACCGCTGTGTGGGATGTCGTATTGGGTCGAGCAGACATAGACGTTGGATACACAGTGAACCCTCGTTATTATGACCACGGTGGTTTCCGAAGGTTTTGGTCATAATGCGGAATTGTCATATTAACGGGGGGGGATTTGCGGAGGTTTCACTGCATTGTTCCCCGGGAGTACGGTCGTTCAGCGCGTATGTCAGATTATCGGGGGTCATATTAGCGAGGGTTCGCTGTACCACATCTAGCCCTTGGCTAAAAAACAATCACATAAATGACGAGAAGCGTGTCATTCATAAAGAGTTGTAACATTAACAAAGCACAGTGCGATAATTTGACTTCCTTCTTAATGCACAGGTAGATTGAATCAGTTCGAATTTCGAAAGCTTTGACATCTAGGGCGTTGAACGTCGCGTCATGTCTTTTGGCTAACACTGTTCTCATGTTTGCTTGTTCGTCCCCTTGGCTTCAGTCCAAACTCATGGATATGTTGCCTACGTAAAGTTTACACCGGCTCGCTCGCCTAATCATTTTATTTACCTGCTGTTGTTACTCTTCGCACCATCGGCTCCATCGATGACTTATTCGGCTTCCACCACACCATCGGCTTCGACTTAGTGATTGGAGGGGTGGAGTGCATGCTTCTCTTAACCTGTTGTAGTTTTAGGATGATGGTTTTATACATTAATGAGATATTTTAAATACACATGTTGTTTTCGTTTAGCTAGTTCATCCTTATCATTGCAATGGCGCATTATGATCGTAGTTGTCATTGCGCCAGAAAAACCGGAATTCCCATCGTCATCAATGCTTCTCTCTCAAAATCTTCTCTCTCTTTTTTGTTTTGTGTTAACCATAAGAACACACTTCTAAGATGACCCAGACAATGTATGAAATACAACTAGGGTCTAACCTCGTTAATATGACGTTCCTACTTGATGGCCCTTTTTCCTTTCCCTCCCAATGGCCTCCGCATGTAACTCTTATTCGTTAATATGTCATTTCGTTTATATGACAATGACGGATAATTTCACACATAACTATAGGGGCACGTGTACGTTACCCTCGTTATTATGACAGATGGTCACTGAACCGGCGGTTCTCCTGACCTATAACGGCCCAAACGCGGGCCCGCTTTCGTGATGACTTATGATGTCCTTGTCTGACGTGCTTAGGAGAGCACTGTCCTTGGTTATATGGCCAGAGTAAGCTACTACAGCCATACGACATTCATGAAACATGTCTGAGAACAGGCGCAAACGAATAGAGTTGACTGTCGAAATGAAAACACGGATACAGTGAACCCTCGTTATTATGACCATGGTCGTTCCCGAAAATTTTGGTCATAATGCGGAATTGCCATATTAACGGGAGGGATTTGCAGAGGCTTCACTGCATTGTTCCCCAGGAGTATGGTCGTAAAGTGCGTATGTCAGATTACCGGGGGTCATATTAACGAGGGTTCACTGTATACGTAAGATTGAGAATTACACTAAACAAACATATTTATCATACTTTTTTAAAGAATACAGTGTTATACTTTCCTTTCAAATGCCTCGTTGTTCGTATTCTGTTACCAGCTCATATAATTAGCTACCTTTCGAAGCTTATGTAAAGGGCATTGTACTACCTGTAACACGTGGTGTTCGTTAGTATCACAATTCACTTTTTCACCAAAATCCGCGAGAATGACCACGGTCATATTAACGAGTTTCGACTGTAGTACTAATTCTCTTGAGACTTACTACGTATTCTAGCTACGCTGTATAGTTTTCAGCTTGACCGCAGGGCCTCGCTATCACATTTTATTTCAACCTGCTTTAATAAAGTAGTCCCAATAAAGACAACAAAATATAGTCCAGTCCAACACGTTCGCAAGTCTGTACTGTGCATCAAATTCATATGTTACGTGCTGTAATTGCACTGAATTACATTCTCGAAGGCTGCATAAAATCAGCAGTTGTATACACAGATTCTCTGAGTTGCCTTGATGCTATCTGTAGTATACGCGAACAGAAGAATTTTCTTATGCAGCGAGCACAGTACATAGCCCACATGCTACACAGGAGAGGCTATGGCACCTTTTAAACGCTTTATGTTTTACCTAATCGATTTGTCTTAACCCTGTTACATTCATTACCACAGTCTTGGCGCTTAGGGCCTTTGTTGCTTTCGCGCCATTAAAATTCAATCATCACCATCATCATCATGTAATCTTACGCTGGGTGCCCAGCAACGTTGGCATACAGGGCAACGAATTACCAGACAAGGCTGCTGCAGCTGTAGCTTCAAGTGATATTACCCCACGTGAATTACCATTACAGGACATTGCATCTTCACTAAAGAAATCAATTCATACAAACTGGCAAAACTTCTGGGACAGCCGAACACACCACAAGCTTCATTTGAGTAAACCAAAGATTCAGAGGCACGGAGAGTGCCCAGAAAATCATCTGCTAAGTGTGATACTAACAAAGTTACGCATGGAACATACATTCATCACTGATGGGTTTTTACGAGGAGGCCCCTCAGTGCGAGCACTGTGGTGAAGTTCTCTCCGTTATACACATACTCATTTCACGTCCTCACTATGAGGCCCATCGTCAACATCACTTTAGACAGTTTTATTCACACTGTTCACCTCTTCACCCAGCCCTATTGCTAGGTGATGAGGCGATCATGCCCTTTAGCGGAATTTTTAACTTCTTGACAGATATTGGAATTTTAAACGTTCTGTAGTTTTAGATTAACAGGTTGCTTTGTCAATGTTGAATTTCATGTCCGCAGTTCCTCGTGTGCTGCAAATGTTTAGGAGCTATCTGAGACATCTTCATATTTTTTTTCACTAGTTATAATTCATTTTAACTACTCACACATCACTACCAATGTTTTGGCACATAATGACCTTTCTTGTCGATGCGCCAGAAAACCTCGAATCATCATCATCAACGTGCTGTAAGATGATCACTGTGAGGCTTACACAGAAGCTAATGAAAAGACACTGTACCGCAAGACAAGATACTTATGCTACTTGGATTTTCGTCTACAACGACACGCTGTTGTTATTCGATCAACTGACTCGAATGAGGAGCACTGTGTAAAGAGAACACAGGCTGCTGTTCGCCAGTTTACGACCAGATAAATCTGACATGGCAGCGGCAAACGCACGCCCATCTCTTTTTTTTTTTTTTTTTTTCTGTCTTAGTCATCGGAGGAGCGCCAGGGCCCATGTCCCGGGGACAGCGGAATGTTATCCAATCAAAGCGGGAGTTTTATCGAGCAATTATCGGCGATTTTAGGCTCTGTTCCGCACGAGGGACTGACATTGATCAGGCCTTCCTGCGAGCAGAAATCAATGAACTAGCGCTGCGCTGCTCGACCCATGCCAAGCGCTTTCACGCTTCGCCAGTCAACCCCGCCACCAGAGAGCGCCTCGGGACACCCGTTCCGACTTCTTCCGATGAAGACACGTAGTATTCTACGCGCTTGACAGACACACATTCCCTCGTAACGCTCCTGTCAAATCGAAGCCGACTAGCTGTAATTGCACGTGCAAATAATACCGATTTTCAAGAAAGCCACAGCAACAAAAGAATTAGTTAAGAACGGAGAAAAGTCAGCGGCTTGTCCTGGCTTTCGCCGACAGGGAGTGTGGAGGGATGTATTGGCATAAATGCCGAGACTCGTGGATATCAAGCTTTTAGTATCGGTGAAACAGTCCTCCATATTTTTGCTTCTCTCTTTTTCTTTCTTTTTTTTTCTTTTCTCGTTGCCGCTCGGATTACACGAGAAAGCACGAGGCTTATAGCACAAAAACCAATGATCATATAGCTGTCTCGTAGCGCGAGGAAGAAGTCTTTGATCTGCACTCCTAGTCAGTACGAAGTCAGAGTAACTATTTAATACGTGAACGTCAGTAGTCAGTCTTTGATCTGCACTCCTAGTCAGTACGAAGTCAGAGTAACTATTTAATACGTGAACGTCAGTAGTCAGTCTTTGATCTGCACTCCTAGTCAGGACGAACTCAGAGTAACTATTTAATACGTGAACCTCAGTAGTCAGTCTTTGATCTGCACTCCTAGTCAGTACGAACTCAGAGTAACTATTGAATACGTGCACTTTCGGGCAGAGCCTCTGCCCGAAAGCTCACGTATTAAATAGCTACTCTGACTTCGTGGTTCATTCCCCGAACCACACTCCCGAACCACTTCCCGAACCACACTCTCCGAGTCTCTTCGTCAGCTGGACTCTCGCCCTTTCTCCCTATCGAAATTGCTTGGTCCCTGGCCCAATCCAGCCCAGCAACGCTCTGCGCTCAAAGCTCTTCTGACATTTCTGGACACCAACGGCCTTCGATCTTTATTGTGAAGGGGCTCGTTATTTTATTCCCCCCATTCCATCCAGCAATGGGGTAGAGTATCGCCTGTGGCGATGAAACTCCCCATTTTCCAAGGTCGCAAATAAAGTTGTTGTTGTTGTGGTTCATTCTTTCGTTAATAGTTTTCTTGACGACATTTCAGCAAGCTGGACTGTGTATTATTTTACCCTCTTGAACCGCACTCCTACTAGAAACACGTCAAATCCTTCAGAGAGCGCTATACATACTGCTTTGCTTGGTGGTTACGAATGAATAATACGACTCATTGCGTAAATTCGACAGTACCACGACAAACACAACACGCATTTCTGCTTGAGTGTCTGTTCGGGGCTAATCTACGATTTACGGCATGAGCCATAGGGACCTTCAGAGAGCAAGTAAGAGGATCGGTCACGCCACGACGTCATAAGGTTGATGATGTGATCAGGTTGATGGCTGTATGACGGTTGCTCGCTGCGTTACACACTGTACTCTTTACGACGCGACAGCACATAGTGTCCCACCATCGAGGCCTCGTCGGCCCACACAAGCCGGATAATTTGGGTTGTTTTTCTGAGTTGCATTGCGTAGCCATACACTCTTAAATTCTGAACACCCTTTTTGGTGTAAATGGGGTGTAATTTGGATGTAAATCGTTTTGCACACCCCTGTTACACCCTTCTGCGCAAAAAGAGTTTGTGTGTGGGTGTTATATGGGTGTACTAGTTACAGAAGCCAATTCTGTGGGTGTATCAGTGGCTACCGGTGTAGAAAGGGTGTAACTGAGAGCAAAATCTTTAACGTTGTCGTGGAATATGAATACCGTGCACGCTCAGTCTTAATTTTCCCTCATACCAAAAACCAGTAAGATACACAGGCGTTATCTTTATGCTGAGTTGATACTCCAAGCAATTCCTCTCTCTTCAGTGTTTTTGTATATATAATCAGATTAAACTTAGAAACCTCACCCTTCGTTTTGACTGGAAGGCGAGCAGGGATATCGAATTGGCAGGCGCTCGCAAGATAAGCAATGTATATAGTATCTGTTTTCTCGTAGAAAGGAAATGCCTTTCTAGTGGGTTTTTGGTTCGTTATCCAATTTATGTGATGTTTCAAATTTATCAATACATTTAAGCGCTTATATCTTTATCCGTATATCAGACAGTATATTGGTCCAATATGGCACCAGTTCGGAATTGCTATACTTTGGCTGATATTCCTGCCCTAACGCCTTACGCCTTTACGCCTTCAATAATGGCGTAACGTGTGCAGCTGTGTTTCCATAGTGAGTGTAAGCTACGAAGTGGTGGTGTGTTTTTTCGTCTCTGCGAAGTTCGGGCGCCCCTGACGTTATTTCGACAGACTTACATTTTTCAGAGGTGGGATACTCACTATGGAAACAAAGCTGCACACGTTACGCCATTGTTTAACGGTGTTGATTTACACCGAAAATGGAATCAGTTAGGGTATCACTCAGCTACACCCCAGATGGTGTTGAGTTACCACCTCATGTATACTTCCATCTTACGGTGTTGATTTAAACACACAAAAAGAGTAGTCAGTTAGGCTATCATCCAATTTCACCGAAGGTGGTGTATAAAATTTAAGAGAGTAAGGCGCGAGAAAATTTCGCACGGTTGCTCCTGTCCGACTCCTTGAGAAAATCAACAGGTTTGCGAGCAAGTCTAAACCTTTTATACTATGTCTGCTACTCGGCCCTCGTTCAGCCCTATCTTGGGCTCCAGTTGCTGGAATCTCGATAAAATTTTCTAAATTCGGCTGTTACAAGCAAATTCGCAGTAGACCACACATCCAGACCAGAGCAGACATTTTTTATAACATACGGCAGTTCCTCGCGTACCAGCTGGGTTCTTCAGAGCAGTTAAATGATCTCAAAAACGCAGTCGAATCTAAAGCCGCGTTGCAGACCTGCTTACCGAGCTCTCCTCGCGAGCAAAGAGGCCTGCAAGCGGATAGGAAAAATATCTGCTCCCCGGTATACATGTTTAAGGTATCCAGTCTAGAGTTTAATGCCTTATTCTTTTGCGCAAAGAGGGCTGTCTTGAAGGCATCGTACGAGGCATCGAATCCAAACAGATCGGTCATTCTTCTATCACCGTAAGATTTGCACTTGTGGGACACAGGTGGCTCCCACCAATCTCTCTTTTGGCCTTCGTCATCGATCTGACGGCCGAGCGAATCCATAGATTTGCTCAAGAACACTGCATATAATGTCCCCAAGGAACCGTAGCTCATCGCCATGTTGCCATGGCGATAGTAAAGCGGGGACATGATTTCAGCCAAAGACAGCTTAAGAATATTAAAATAATAGAGGTAAACTACGGGGCCCAACACCTTGTCGCTCATGGCCTTCCTGTACAAGTTCAGATAATCCTTGTGACGCCGAAGCTTGCCTACGTCTGTCATAGCCCGAACCCAGTCCTGGAAGAAAGTACCGTTTGCTGGGTCGAAACTTGAGTACACAGCGTCGAGCTGTTGTTCGCTGAAGAAGGTTTCAGCCGGCCAAAGAACACGCTTCATTCTTCGCAGTTTAGCGCTAGCTGTCTGCTTCGTGGCATTGCTGATGATGGTAGATCGTTCGAGGTTCTCTTCAATCGTAGCTACAATATTGTCCAGGATAGCATTCACCTTATCGCGCTCACTTTTTGGGAAGTTCTTGTATATGAATGGCGCCCAAGGCAGAATTCCGAACGCGTCCTCGACGTGTCGCAGACAAAAAGCAGGTGCGCGTTGCTCAGCTTGCCTCTTGCTTCCCCACGTGGCTATGTCGAAGTTAGTTGACGCCATCCAGGCGTATTCTTGCACGAATATCCAGCCGAGTAGCACGATGAGCCGCTTGTTGGGTACGATCTGAAGTATCCTGCCGAGCATGTGTAGAACTGGAAGGCTGTAGACTAATACCATAGAGTCGGTGGTAAGATGTAATGCAGGTGGCAAGTTCGTGTTGATGAAAGATACCCATTCTTCGGTAGTGACGTTTTTCGTGTAATTCTGGAGTTGACGAAGACCGAAGAAATGCTCTGAATACGGAGACTTCCTCCCGCTTTCCACAAGCTTCATGACGTTCAGTTCATCCATTCGTAGCTGGTGGACGTAGCCGTCACTGAGGGTCTCGTTGTGTCCTAAGGCGTGGGCGAACTGCCGCACCCTCTCAGCGTACTGTGATATGGTGCGGTCCTCACCATTACGCAACTGCTTCCACGATTGCACCTCCATGGCTTTCCATATGGCTAGAACGGGCTCTTTGTTAGGCGACGAATGAACCACTTTAATACTGAAGAAGAATGAGATTCTCCAGGGGATGAGAAGCTGCAAATGGACGTCGAGAGCTTTGGCCTCTTCAAATGGTTCTTCCGGCCACGGGATTCTCATGTCTGTGGTGAATCGCTTGAAAGCGTCCAGGTCGTCCTTCCTATGAATGCACGACTGGAACATGCGGAACGCTCTGGCTACTGCTTTGCTTTGCAGGTCCAAGTTCCCAGAGGTAAGGGTGCCGAGGATGGTGTCGGTGAGCATCGTCTCAATGTCTTGGGGGTCCTTGTAGCTGTAGTCTCTGTACCAGAAAGCGCAGACGTAGTTGTAGAGGTTCTTGCAGGGATTGGCGTTGGTGTTGATAGAGATCTTAAGGTGGGAAGCGTGGTCCAAGCAGTCGCGGCTTCGGCAAACGGGGTCCTGGGCCAATTTTGCGGCGTACCTGGAAATGGGGCAATTTAAGAATAAAAGGAACTCGCCACCCAGTATATATTTGTATTATGGCCATATGCTCCGCAGGAAAGATTAAGGTTGCACACACAAAAAAAAAAACACACGCACACATTATTCAATATATGATGAACAGGTATGTGTTATGGGCTTAACCATGTCTTCGACAACAGTAACGCGTGCAACAGAACCGGGATTTCGATACGTAACATAATGTCTATTAGCCACACGCGAAAATAGTTCCATGGTTAGGTACTATTGGAAATTAGGCCCTCAACCCCTGGAGAACAAAGAACAGGTGAAAAATATCGGTGGTGCTTGCCGGGTTCCAAGCAGCGATGGGAGCTACAGTAGATATACCGTATGGTAGTTAACATTAGTAAGAAGCTATTTGAGGTCATCATCGTGGGTCGTTGTCCGGACAACAACCCACGGATGATGACCACACTCCTCTGAAAAAATACCTGAAGCTGACAGTCGCCATATGGCGCACCTCTACCAACCCTGTACACAGAGCCGTAGATACGTGAGGGGGGGGGGAAGGTTTGCTGGGCAGCATAAAGCGGAAACAAAGAAAATTTTTTGATCTCGGCAGTGCAAATGAGGGTTTTCATTTCTTTGTTTACATGGCTTCCGATGGCAGTGGGAGATGGGAGGGGCACTACAGATTTACCCTGCCCTGGGCGCAAACCTGCCTCGCTTGGGCTCTGCCTGTACGTCACTCCAAGAACCTAGTTAAGCCACATGCGATATTCCTAACACTTTAGCCCTTTTAAACGTTTCATAGTATATTATCTTTGTGTTACATTACCCACTAAATAAACTAGCTTTTGTTAGCTTATTATTTTACTTTTATCCAGTGTCATACATATATACACGTATATATATATATATATCTTTTTACCTCAACCTATATATACAGGGTGTCCACGCTAAGTGTGAACAGATTTTTTAAAAATATATCAATCACTTTTTCCGAGATAGCATATGCTGAAGGGCACTCCCTAGGGGGGCATTAACAGACTCCTAAGGCAATGTCTTAATTAACTTTCAATAATTAACTTTTTAATTACAAAAGCTACGAAGTTGCTCCAATGAGAACATCTGATCTCTTCGGTCACTAGATACCAAAGCCGTTTTCAGAACAAAAATCCGTTCGATAGATCGTGCGCAAAAAATTCGTGAAGGAACGCCATTTCTTTATTTTATTCATTGCGCGTCTCTAGAGACGCGTCTTTCCTTCGCCCCCAATACGAGAGGATGAAAGAGCACACTATCGCCTCTTGCGTCCTGGAAAAAGATTAAAAGAAAACAGAAAATGCAGCCCAAGATAAGGGCAGTCGCGATAGAGTCACCAGATAGATTTGTGTTTTTGTTTTGTTTCCGCAAGTTAAAGCTAATCTTCGACGCATGAGGCGGCACTGTGCTCTTTCACTCTCTCAAACTGGGGGTAAAGGAAAGCCGCTTCTTTGAAGATGCGCAATAAACGAAGTAAAGAACAAATGGCGTTCCTTCACGAATTTTTTGCGGACGATCTACCGAAAGGATTTTTGTTCTGAAAACGGTTTTGGTATCTGGTGACCGAAGAGATCAGAGGTTCTCATTGGAGCAACTTCGTAGCTTTTATAATTAAAGAGTTAATTATTGAAAGTTAATTAAGACATTGCCTTAGGAGTCTGTTAATGCCCCCCTAGGGAGTGCCCTTCAGCATATGCTACATTGCAATTGATTCCATCTCGGAAAAAGTGATTGATATATTTCTAAAAAATCTGTTCACACTTAGCGTGGACACCCTGTATATAGGTTGAGGTAAGATTATCAAACGTCCGCGAAGTTTTACAGAAGTTGCAGGAAAAGACGCGGAAACAGATTTTACGGAAGTTACAAACTGGGGATTAGTTACAAGGTGGGGATTATTTCCCAAAAGACGTCGCCCCGAACCGTCCTACCGGAATTTTGCTTGCAAGTTAAAAATATTTAGCGTTCCATGTAACATGTATAACTTGCGCTGTTGGGTTTACAAGCAACAAGACCTTAAACTATGCCGCCGATGTAATCTGTCTACTCTACGATACCTTATACTACTGCCGCTAGTAGTTCCAACTACAATGTCAGGGAGCACTCAGTAGTTGCACTAACATTACTAAGAAAGTAACCACTGCCCACCTCTGTTTAGAAGCAGCACTAATAGTTGTCAGTGTTTTCGAACGTATGCTCCTCACGCGCATGCGCATAGAGGGTAACTTAGCTAACATAACTCGCAGTTCGCCCCCTACCATGTTTTTTGCCACTACCGATAACTTGAACATTCATCTTATGACGTGGACATAAAGGAGCAGCATACTCCGCCTTTCGCATGGTGATGAGTGCAAAGCCAGTGCTGACAACGACCAAGACCACAATGATGATGAGCCACACGAAAGGGTTGATGTGGGTCTTGGTCGGCCGGCTATCTGTCGAAGGAGATGTTGTCCTCTCCGGTGACGGCGTCCAGCTTCGAGGGTCAGGCGTGGGACTGCTCATGGTTCCTTTGGGTTCTTCCCGTTGCTCGTATAGTCGTACGAATGAACAATTTGCTGCTGAGCTCGTGCGCCACGCAGCACGGTTTCTTCTTTTGTTTCCAATGACAGCTGCCCTGTCACCACAAACAGGAAAAGGAAACAACAACAACTTTATTTCGGGACGATGGGTGGGGAGTTTCATTGCCGGGGGCGATACTCTGCCCCATTGCTGGAGGTGAAGCGGGGAATGAGGGAATGGGTCCTGTTACAATGAGGATCGAAGTCCTGTAGCGTCCAAAAAGGGGAAGAGACCCTTGAGGACAGAGCGTTGGTGAGCTGGATGCGGCCAGGGGCGAAGTAATTTTGTGAGGGAGAGGGGACGGGAGTCTAGTTCCTTGAGGGAGGCGGAGAGTACGGAGCGGGAAGGGTGGTAGTGTGGGCAACGGAGAAGAATATGCTCGAGATCTTCAACAGCACCGCAGGGACTGCAGTTGGGAGAGTTAACTTGGCTCAAGCGGTAGCGCCACTGTGCTGTGAAGGCCACGTCGAGGCGCATTCGATGAACTAATGCGGCGTCTTGACGGGAGATATGTGCTGGCATGCGGAAAGCGAGCGCTGGGTCATCTCTGCTCGGCATGCGGGGGGTAGTATGTCGGCGGTCCATTGGCGGGTAGCCAGAGGAGTCACAAGGCTTCGAAGTATGGACCGCCGATCGCCTCTCAGCAGTGCAATACGCGTCCGTGTCCGAGACGAGAGAGCTGCTTCGGCGGCGCTGTCCGCCAGTTCATTCCCTTTGACACCGCAATGGGCGGGAACCCATTGGAGAGCGAGCCTATGTCCTGCTTCGTAGGAAAAGGAAATTTCGCGGAAAGTACATTACTGTACCCTATAAATAGGGTTTCCAATTTTCGGTATTTTTCCTCGAAAATGTGGGAGGTGTTTATCGGTATCTATTCGGCTGTGATAAGTGGGAAATTCTGATATTTCGGCGGTAGTATATGGACTGAAAAAAAAAAAAAAAGTTTAACGCGTTTCAAAGGAATTACCTGACAGGGACAGTTGGAAGAGTGAGTATGAAGCAAAGGACACAGCTAGCCCTTTCAGCCCTGAATGTTTTATTTTCATTCTAGATTTTTAAATGCAACTTTTCGCAGCTGCTGGCCATCTAAATAACACATTTACATCGAAAAAACATAATCGATGGAGGTATTTTGCGAAATGACAAGGTGTCGTCAAACTCGGACATCAGGGCTCAACAGGTCTATGGTGGGAGCCGTAACGACCGATGGGAAATGCGTCCGAGGCATGAAAAAAAAATTGCAAAAAATGATTTTATTGAGTCTAAAAGGCATGTGATAGCGCTACGAAGGAAGACAGAATGTCAAGGACGCAGGTGAAATGCTTTGAAGGAAGTCCTCCAGTATAAACGTAGCCTCGCAAATTTGAATATACCCATTGACAGATGGATTGATGCAGGTTTCCTCATTTCCTCTTCATCTGTACCTACGGAAGCCAACTTTGTGAATATTGAATACTGGGTCGTCTTATCCGCCAGTTCCGTGAATACGCTTTTCGGCACATATCTGCAATAGTACCCATAGGGGGACGGGGACGGCGTGTCATCCTCTACGAGGTCATCCCTCATATTTCCGGTAAAGTACGAGTTCGGTCCCCGGAATGTTCGCCTAGTCCAGTTAGATGAGGCAGCCGATGGATCCTTCAATTTACTTGCGTACTCTTCGATGCTTTCACCGCTGCTTGGCCCCAGATGGATCCCCCGGCTTGAATCTTTGGCCCCAGAAAGGCATGGCCAGCGCGGGATTAATAATTCTCTCTCTTATAACTTTTTTCCTTTAACATTACTTTGCGCTGTGAAAAATTACCAAACCAGACACTAACAAAGTAATGAAAAAAAAATAATAATAAGTGTCACAATGCATGCTTACCAGCTCCTTCACCATTGCCCTCTGTCTTCACCATTCACGTCCCGTCTTCTTGTATTGCCAACTGTAGGATCAGACAAGCGTAAGATTGCCCATATCACGCTTCAGAAAGAAAGCGCCACCTGTGGCAAAGCAAGCGCTATATGTGGCATGCAAGAGATCATGGGAATGCAAGGGCTGAATATGAACAACAGGGCACGGCTGAAAGGGACGTCTAGTCGGAGGCGGTGTACCAATGTCACGACCTCTCTTCTGAGTGTCTAGTGTCTTTCACACAAACACAGACAATGAAAGAAGCCCACTGTCTGCGAGAGGTCAGGAAGGGGGTCTTGTTCGTATAGCCATCGTATTCGTATTGCCATCTGTAGGATGGGACAGGCGCAAGCTTGCCCACACCACGCCTCGAAAATAGTACTGCCCTCGTTCTAAAAACGAAGATGTAAGAAAAGCTTTCTGGAACAGCTCCCCGAGGGACACTGCCCCGACGACCGTGTTATGGACCACGCATTCAAAGACACTACCCACCCGAAGGCGGACCACGTTACAAGGACCTGCTCCCTTTTGCCTCCCTCAACCGCGTACGCGGAGTTCAAGGGAGACCGGAGCACACGAAGTTCTCCCTTCTCAAAGCACAGCAATAACAATAGCGCGAGGAGGAGCTCGGAAGGCAAACTTTGCTGAGGACGCTTTACCGACGTTTGGTTGCTGGGTTGGAATAAAAAGAAAAATATGGAGATGGTGGTTCCTACAAAACACAGGTGCCGGCTACTCCAAAACACTTGAAGATAAAACAAAACAAAAAAAACAGTAAGACTAAAAAGTTAGAGGCGCTGCAATGTCCACAAGAAATGTCATTAAAGCAGCTGTCGCACTCTGTCTGAGATCCCTCGGCCATTCTCAGAGGAGCTTCACTAAGTCTAGAGGACGGTGATCCAGACTTTCCAAGGCGGCTCTGAGGTCATTACGTTGAACATTGCATCTGGTGCAGTTAATTAATATATGTTCGGTGTTCTCCACTTCATCACACGTGAGGCAGTTCGGCGAGTCTACCTTCCCCAACTTGAACAACAGGGCACGGCTGAAAGGGACGTCTAGTCGGAGGCGGTGTACCAATGTCACGACCTCTCTTCTGAGTGTCTAGTGACTTTCACACAAAAACAGACAATGAAAGAAGCCCACTGTCTGCGAGAGGTCAGGAAGGGGGTCATGTTCGCAGAATAGAGAATGTAATTGGGATTTTCTTGGTCTGCCATTTTACGCAAGGAAAAAAAAAATCTTTCTGTGACTTTCAGAGGTACCGATATATAAGGAAAACGGTATAAAGGTTATATATTGGGATTTTTTTGTGTGTGCCTAATTTGCAAAAAGATATTTGGATTGACGTTCGGGGACCTGTGTGGTTGTCAGAGGTCATGCTGGAGACTGTGAGGTAAGGGGATCAAATCCTGCCATGGGCTGTGCTATCTGAGGTTTTTCCTGAGTTTGCTGAGTCTGAGTTCTCTGGATTTTCTTAGCTTTCCTGAGTCTGCACATGCAGGCCGTGAAGCTGTCCCAGGCCGCATATTCCCCCTGCTGGTTTCTCGGCACCTGTAACCGCCTCTACACTGCTCATAGACTTCGCTGTGCCAACACAGCAAAAAGAATACTCACATGCAGTGTTTATTACCCATGACAATACTACTATTTAACAGTGAGGGCTCTTATGGCCTTAGTATAGCTAGTGCGCCAGTAAAATGCAAATCAAACCAAACAGTGAGGGCTCGCTCGACGGCACGATGATACGGGAGAGTATACAACGCATACTATAACGCGTGGCATGCGTCGAGATGGCCTTTGTTGCTTTTGCGCCAATAAACTTCAGTCATCAGCAGCGCCATGCGTCAAGACGTTATTCCGCACTGCTTTCTTTTCGCAACTCTTGGCCTTAGTAGCTAGTACGCCTGTAAAACGCAAATCAAATCAAATTTTCGCAACTCCTAGTGAATCACCGCATTAGTTGGACGAAAATTCCCGAACGATATCAATAAATCACAGACACTAATGGCGTCGTGACACAAGCATTATTTCGAAGACATTAAACGCATTATACATAAAGGCCCAATCGCATGAGGCGTTTTCTCCAGACGCGGCATTTGGGGAGCGCCAGCCAGAGCGACGGCGAACAATAGAAACAAGGCGTAGCTCTCAAAGTTCGAGGTCACCATGTAATTGTAATGGTAATGGTACCGTGATGGTTACACGTAAGGTCTGTCTGCACACTGTGGCGACATGTCGCACGTGCCGCGGGGTTGGACTGCGGATAATTTGGACCTCCGGGGGTTCTTTCGACGTGTGCCAGAATATACTCAGCGGTTGGCGCCGGAAGGTGGTGGTGATGGTGGTGAAAGGACTCGCCATTGTCGGCCTCACAGAGGTGGGCAACGTCACGACTGACGCCCTGGGGGAATGTGCGTCCTGGGCCGACTTCTAAAGGGAACTGTGCCGACCTATGTCTGAAAACGTCTGAGAAAAACCCAGGAAAAACTCCAGACAGCACAGCCGGCACAGGGATTCGAGTCCGGGTACCTGGTAACGGCGCCGGAACACATGGTAGCGACGCGCGCAAGTGGCCACTCAGAGCTTAGTCTCTGTTAGGTTCATCCAGTCGCGCCAATTTTTGGGAGGCCCCATAGGTGGTGGCACGCGGAATTGGTCAGATTGTTCGGGTGGATTGGATCCCCTTTTGCAGGGGGTCCGAAAAATGTGGAAGAATTATTGTTGTCGATTGTGAATAGCGGGACCAGCATTCACAAAAAATGACTAAGCACCTGCGTTTGAGATTTTTTTCACTTGTTTTTTTCTGAATTGCATAGCGATAGGGCGAGAATATAATTCCAAACGGTTGCTCCTGGTGGTGGTGACGACGGTCCTGATTTTGGTGGTGGTGAGTACATAAACAGGTTTTCGAGCATCCCTGAATGACGATTTCACTTCCTTCGTTTCTATACTTTCTACCTTGCCAGTAAGGTAGCCCTGGTGGTGGTGGTGGTGGTGGAAGGGCTTGCCGTTGTCGGCCTCACGTAGGTGGGCAACGTCACGACTGACGCCCTGGGGGAATGTGCGTCCTGGGCCGACTTCTAAGGGAACTGTGCCGACATATGTCTGAAAGCGTCTGAGGAAAACCCAGAAAAAACCCCAGACAGCACAGCCGGCACCGGGATTCGAACCCGGGTACCTCCCAGTCTCGACGTGACATGGCCAGCACGCTAACCACCGAGCCACGGGAGCTGGAAGCCCAAGGTAGCCCTGGAAATCCCTTGTACCGACGCCTCTGCCTCGAAATTTACCAGTGACGTGGCCGAGCTGTGACGGGAGATGTGAAAACCCTTTCGAAATTCCATGGAGGAAATTTTTGCATAATTTATACTTCGGCTGCTACTGAGCCCTGATCCAGCACCATCTTGGGCTCCAGTTGCTGAAATCCCGTTAAAACTTTCTAAATTCGGCTATAGACCACCGTAGACCACACAACAGGTGTCAATATCTTTTATAACATACGACAGTTCCTCGCGTACCAGCTGGGTTCTTCAGAGCAGTTAAATGATCTCAAGAACGCAGTGGAATCCAAAGCAGCGTTGCAGACCTGTTTACCGAACTCTCCTCGCGAACAAAGGGGCCTGCAAGCGGTTAGGAAAAATACCTGCTCCCCGGTATACATGTTTAAGGTATCCAGTCTAGAGTTCAATGCCTTATTCCTTTGCGCAAAGAGAGCTGTCTTGAAGGCATCGTACGAGGTCTCGAATCCAAACAGATTGCCCATTCTCCTATCACCGTAAGATTTGCACTTGGGGGACGCATGTGACTCCCACCAGTCTCTCTTCTGGCCTTTGTCATCGATCTGACGGCCGAGCGAATCAATAAATTTGCTCAAGAACGCTGCATATAGTGTGCCCAAATAACCGTAGCTCATCGCCATGTTGCCATGGCGATAGTAAAGCGGGGATATAAGTTCAGCCATAGACAGCTTAAAGGTATTAAAATAATACAGGTAAACTATGGTGCCGAACTCCTTGTCGGTCATGGTCTTACTGTACAAGTTGAGATAATCGTTGTGACTAAAAAGCTTGCCTAAGTCTGTCATAGATTGGACCCAGTCTTGGAAGAAAGTTCCATTCGCTGGATCGAAACTCGAGTACAGGACGTCGAGCTCTTGTTCGTTGAAGAAGGTTTCCGTCGGCCAAAGAATACGCCTCACTTTTCGAAGTTTAGCGCTAGCTGTCTGCTTCGTGGTGTTGCTGATGACGGTAGATCGTTCGAGCATCTCCTGAATGGTACCTACAATATTGTCCAAAACAGCGTTCACCTTATCGCGCTCTGTTTTTGGGAAGTTCTTGTACATGAATGGCGCCCAAGGCAAAAGTCCGAATGCGTCCTCGATCTGTGGCAGACAGAAAGCAGGTGCGCGTTCTTCAGCTTCCCGCTTGCTTCCCCATGTGACTATGTCGAAGTTCGTTGACGCCATCCAGGCGTATTCTTGGACGAATATCCAGCCCAGTAGCACGAGGAGACGCTCGTTAGGTACGATCTCAAGTATCCTACCGAGCATGTGTAGCACTGGAAGACTATGGACAACTACCATAGAGTGGGTGGTAAGATGTAATGCAGGTGGCAAGTTCGTGTTGATGAAAGAGACCCATTCTTCGGCAGTGATGTTTTTTGTGTAATTCTGGAGTTGACGAAGACCGAAGAAATGCTCTGAAAACGGAGACTTTCTTCCCTGTTCCACAAGCGTCATGACGGACAGTTCATCCTCTCGCAGCTGATTGACGTAACTGTCACTGAGGGTCTCGCTGCGTCCCATGGCGTGGGCGAACTGCCGCACCCTTGCAGCGTATTGTGATACGGCGCGGGCATCAACAGTGCGCAGATGCTTCCATGATCGCACCTCCACGGCTTTCCATATGACGAGAACGGGCTCTTTATTGTTTCTTGATGGAACCACTTTAATTCGGAAGAAGAAAGAGATCCTCCAGCGGATGAGAAGCTGCAAATGGACGTCGAGAGCATTGGCCTCACGTAATGGTTCTTCGGGCCACGGGACCCTCATGTCTGTGGTGAATCGCTTGAAAGCGTCCAGGTCGTCCTTCCTATGAATGCACGACTGGAACATTCGGAACGCCCTGGCTACTGCTTTACTCTGCAAGTCCAAGTTTCCAGCGGTAAGGGTGTGGAGGATGGTGTCGGTGAGCATCGTCTCAATGTCTTTGGGGTCCTTGTAGCTGTAGTCTCTGTACCAGAAAGCGCAGACGTAGTTGTAGAGGTTCTTGCAGGGATTGGCGTTGGTGTTGATAGAGATCTTAAGGTGGGAAGCGTGCTCCAAGCAGTCGCGGCTTCGGCAAACTGGGTCCTGGGGCGGTTTTGCGACGTACCTGGAAATAGCGCAATTTAACAACAAAAGGAACAAGCCAACCAGTGTATGCTTGTATTTTGGCAATATGCTCCGCAGGAAAGATTTTCTAGCACACGCATGCACACATATACACAAACGAACATTATTTCACACATGAATGAACAGATATGTGTTATGGGCTTAAACATGTCGTCGTCGACAGTAAGGCGTGTTAGAGAACCGGGATTTAACGCAGTCTGCATTGGGCTTGGGTTATGGCCGCACCCCTCAGCAGGGGCACGCGGTACGCACGCGCACGCAGTCGCGGGGCACCCCTCCCCAAGTAGGGTGTGCTGTCAAAAGTAGATGGCCTTTTTTGTTTAATTAGTTTTTGCATTTGCTATAGCAATCAATCACTATCAATTCCAAATTGGTTCAACACAAAAAAGCATACATTTTAAAATATCCCCGGAACGTCTAAGTATCCAAAATTGATGTCTATGTGACGGTTCTGGGATATGAAAACAGTAGGAATCTGCCAGTCGACACGGATATGCGTTCTACGTAAACGGACTCTCTGTGAAGCTCCCATGGGATATCCCAACATCCAATTTACTATATATCCAGGATGTGCCTGGGACATATATGATTTTCTGGGACATCTCAAAGTTACGCCCCCTCCAATGTTTGTGCGACTAGCGATATCCTGAACATTCATCCTACGACGTGTACATTATGATACAAAGGAGCAGCGTACTCTGCCTTTCGCATAGTGATGAGTGCAAAGCCAGTGCTGACAACGACCAAGACCACAATGATGATGAGCCACACGAAAGGGTTGATGTGGGTCTTGGTCGGCCGGTTATCTGTCGAAGGAGATGTTGTCCTCTCCGGTGTTGGCGTCCAGCTTCGTGGGTCAGGCGTCGGGCTGCTCATGGTTCCTTTGGGCTCGTCCCGTTGCTCGTAGAGTCGTCGTACAACTGAACAATTTGCTTCTGAGCTCGTGCTGCGCGCAGCACGTTGTCTCCTTCGTTTCGAAAGGCACTTGCCGTATCACCGCAAAATAGAAAATTAAAAGGAAATTTCGGTGAAACGTAAACTACAACTATACGAAATTAATAGCGTTTCCAAATGTCGGTACTTCCATTTCCTAAACGTGGGAGGTGTTTATCGGTATCTCCTCGATCTCGACGAATTAAAAAAAAAAGATATTTTTCCGGCATGCTATTTGGACTGGATAATAAAACCGTTTAACACTTTTCAAAGAAAGGAATAACTCACGGAGATAGTTGGAACAGTGAGTAGTCAGCACAAGATAGCGCTAGAATGCGAGACAAAACTGTCGTTAGTCGGAGCTCGGCGGGCAAGAGTTGCTGAGGATGCTTCCCCGATGTCTGTTGTGGGTGCCAAGTCATGCTTCACACAAACAGAAACAGTGACACAAGTCATTTCTTCGCGACAGGTCAGGAAGGAAGTCATATTCCGAGGATAAAGAATGCAATTGGCTGTGCTATCTGAGGTTTTTCGTATGTTTTCTATCTTACCAACGACATGCCAGATCGCACTGGAAAACAACGCTCACAATCCGCAATTGGCAAGACGTCCGTCATCGGAACACTGCAACACTTGACGGCAACACCACCCCAGAAGAATTCGGCCGGACAATAAGACAGAATCCGAAGCAGTCCAGCAAACATACCAAGGTGCCAATGACCTACACCAAAACAGATGTAAATTTCGGACACCTCAGAACAATACGACGACGCGCTGAGCGCCGTTACCGACGGACTGGAACCATAGACGACTGTATTCATGCAAAAACCACCAAAGAAAAGATAAATCGACACCTAAAAAATGTTGGCATCGCACGCATGGGAGGATACATGGAAATCCCTGTCGCCATTAGTCAACGCTGGGAAGCTCTGGACCATTGTAAAGAGCATCAAGAGCAGCCCATCTCAAGCCACTTTCCGTACCATTGCCCTCAGTACGAACGTACCTGTATTCGCAGTAGAGGAAACGTTTTTGGCCATTCTTAAAAAATCTTCACCAGCATCCACCGGTTCCCTCCACCACCAGTCTCTTCTATCCTCAGCAGTGGACAACCAGCTAGTAACGCACTCCACACCCGTAGCGCTGGAACACGATTTTAGTATCCAAGAACTTGCCATCAAAGCCACGTCTGGCAAGCGAACCTCTCCATAGGACCAGGACCAGACTGGATAACCTACAAGTATCCGGAAAATACAATAAAATACAACAAGATATACAACAAAAGCTGGCAAACAGGAAAGCTCCCCCGGGACTGGAAGACGCAAAGGTAATACGCATAAGGAAACCTGGCAAGCCGAAGAACGAAATCGAATCGTACAGACCTATCAGCCTCGCAAGCTGTGTAGCAAATGTAATGGAAATAACAATCCTTGTGCGCATCCGGTGGTGGTTAGAACACAACGGAAAGCTCCCGGATGAGATCGCCGCCTTCAGAAAAGCACGATGCACAGCAGACTGCATCACTAACCTTAAAGGAGCACTGACGTGACCCCATAATTGTTTTTTCTTGTTCGTTTTTCGGTGCAGAGTGTTCTCCAACGAATAAAATGAGTTCCTGCGAAAGAAGGACAAGCGCAGGGGACTTACAGAGCGAGCACGAGGGCTCGGTTCCGCACATCTTTGAAAAATCATTTTCCTCTTGATAAGAGCGCATCGCAGAACGAGAGGACGTCGTGACGTATGCTACACTCTAAGAAAAAAAAGGAGTACTTTTACTCCTTTTGGGGACTAATTGCATTGCCACAAAAAATAGTCCCTTTCGGGAGTAAATGCACGGGAGTAAATGAATGTCACAGAGTGAAGACTGCGTTTCACGCGCTGTTCTAAGAGTCCCAGGTACATAATTGGTGCGCATGCATGAAAATACTTCGAAGCAATCCGTCAACCGTGATATATCGAGTGATATAAAATCGTGCGCCATACTAGGGCACACTTTGCGAAGAAAGATGCGCTAACTGTTTCTTACTCCGTTGGGCTGGAAAATTGCTACGTTGTCTGAGTTATACAGCCTTATGTCGTTCAAATTGACCAAGGGCACATATTTACGTAGACTGTTGCATTCAGGAGACCATTCGCGAAGTTTAGTGACAATTTGCAGTCCTGGGGAGTAAATGTCGGAACTAAATGTTGGGTTGAGGGACTAAAATGGGGAGTAATTGCAGACTAGGGGAGTAGAAGCTGCAATTACTCCCCGTTTTACTCCTTTTTTTCTTAGAGTGTACTCCCCTCACGTGACCAGGACGCACAGCGGCTCAGCTCAAGCATGTATGAGCGGCGCGTGAGCTGCGAAGAAAAAGCAAACAAACAAGGCACAGAACCTCCAATACGTCACGGTAGAATCGTGCCGTGCGTCTGCGTCTGCCTTTTCCGACGTGTGTGTGTGTGTGTGTGTGTTTTAAATTCGATTGCACAGCTATAACGCACCGCAGAGCGCAAATATTTTACATGGTGACCCCTGGTGAACAGCTTGACAGAAGGGGGGCAGGATTTCGAGCGACGTTAAATGTCACCTAATTGTTCCTTTAACCCCGTTATGGAAGACATCATGCCCTCCACGAGTCAAGTTCAAGATATACGCTGACGATGTCTGCATTTGGATGTACGGGACAAACGTCAAGTACGTTCAGCAGACACTAGAACGCACCCTCCTCGCGATAGCCATCTTCCTGGAAGAACGTAGCATGGACTCGGCAGTAGAAAAAACGGTGTAACCCGGAAACGTCTAACGAACTTTCACGTTTCAGTCAACGGGAACCTGATGCAACGTATTAGTAAACACAAGTTTCTCGGTGTCATAATCAATAGAAACCTAACATGGGCAGAACAAGTGAAGGCTCTCACGGACGCAACACAGAAATACATCAATATAATGAAGATGCTCGGTGCACCCCGCAGGGGCAACGGGAAAGCACTTCACTCCCTTCACACTGGGCTCATCCGACAAGCCATACCTCACAGCATCCCCCATCTCCGTCATCTCTCCCCGACCCAAGACGCATTGTGGTGATCTTCTCTCTGAAGTAATTTAACTACCCATCTACATTTTTACAATACACAAAAGTACAAGTATATACACAACTAAATACATAAATGTAAAAGTAAATTTTTATACTTTCTACTTGAGCTTTCCCTGGAAAGTAGTCCTGGAAGTCCTCACTACCATATATTTTGTACGAAGGTGAAACAAGCTTCGTTCTACTGACGCTTCTGCCTCCAAATTTATGAGCAGCGACGTGGCTGAGCGCCCTGAAAACCCCTTCGCGATTCGACTGAAGAAAATTTTTGCATCGTTTATATTTCGGCCGGTACTGGCCCTCGTCCAGCCAGAGGTTCTGCTCCTGTTTCTTTCATCTGTCTAAATTCGGCTGTTACAAATAAATTCACAATAGACCACACAACAAGTGCCGACATCTTTTATAACATACGACAGTTCCTCGCGTACCAGCTGGGCTCTTCAGAGCAGTTAAATGATCTCAAAAAAGCAGTCGAATCCAAAGCCGCGTTGCAGACCTCTTTTCCGAACTCTCCTCGCGAACAAAGGGGCCTGCAAGCGGATAGGAAAAATATCTGCTCCCCGGTATACATGTTTAAGGTATCCAGTCTAGAGTTCAATGCCTTGTTCTTGTGCGCAAAGAGAGCCGTCTTGAATGCATCGTACGAGGCATCGAATCCAAACAGATTGGTCATTCTCCTATCACCGTAAGATTTGCACTTGTGGGACACCTGTGACTCCCACCAGTCTCGCTTCTGGCCTTTGTCATCGATCTGACGGCCGAGCGAATCAATAAATTTGCTCAAGAACACTGCATACAATGTCCCCAAGGAACCGTAGCTCATTGCCATGTTGCCATGGCGATAGTAAACCGGGGATATAACTGCAGCCATAGACAGCTTAAGAATATTAAAATAATACAGGTAAACTATGGGGCCAAACACCTTGTCGTTCATGGTCTTACTGTACAAGTTCAGAAAATCCTTGTGACTACGAAGCTTGCCTACGTCTGTCATAGATCGAACCCAGCGTTGGAAGAAAGTCCCATTCGCTGGATCAAAACTCAAGTACATGACGTCGAGCTCTTGTTCGCTGAAGAAGGTTTCAGTCGGCCAAAGAACACGCTTCATTCTTCGCAGTTTAGCGCTAGCTGTCTCCTTCGTGGCATTGCTGATGATGGTAGATCGTTCGAGGTTCTCTTGAATGGTACTAACAATATTGTCCAGGACAGCGTTCACCTTATCGCGTTCCCTTTTTGGAAAGTTCTTGTATATGAATGGCGCCCAAGGCAGAATTCCGAATGCGTCCTCGATCTGTCGCAGACAGAAAGCAGGCGCGTGTTGTTCAGCCTGCCGCTTGCTTCCCCACGTGGCTATGTCAAACTTAGTTGACGCCATCCAGGCACACTCTTGTACAAATATCCAACCGAGTAGCACGAGCAGCCGCTCGTTGGGTACGATCTCAACTATCCTGCCGAGCATGTGTAGCACTGGAAGGCTGTGGACTAATACCATAGAGTGGGTGGTAAGATGAAATTGAGGTTCCAAGTTCTTGTTGATGAAAGAGACCCATTCTTCGGTAGTGATGTTTTTTGTGTAATTCTGGAGTTGACGAAGACCGAAGAAATGCTCTAAATACGGAGACTTCCTTCCGCTTTCCACAAGCTTCATGACGTTCAGTTCATCCATTCGCAGCTGGTGGACGTAGCTGTCACTGAGGGTCTCGTTGTGTCCCAAGGCATGGGCGAACTGCCGCACCCTTGCAGCGTACTGTGATATGGTTTGGGCCTCACCATTGCGGAGTTGCTTCCATGATTGCACCTCCATGGCTTTCCATATGACTAGAACGGGCTCTTTATTATTTGTTGATGGAACCACTTTGATACTGAACAGGAAAGAGATCCTCCAGCGGATGAGAAGCTGCAAATTTACGTCGACAGCATTGGCCTCTCGAAATGGTTCTCCGGGCCACGGAATTCTCATGTCTGTGGTGAATCGCTCGAAAGCGTCCAGGTCGTCCTTCCTATGAATGCACGATTGGAACACTGCGAAGGCCCTGGCTACAGCTTTGCTCTGCAAGTCCAATTTCCCAGAGGTAAGGGTGTGCAGGATGTTGTCGGAGAGCATGGTCTCAATGTCTTTGGGGTCTTTGTAGCTGTAGTCTTTGTACCAGAAAGCGCACGTATAGCTGTAGAGGTTCTTGCAAGGATTGACGTCGGTATTGATGGAGACCTTAAGGTGGGAAGCGTGCTCCAGGCAGTCGCGGCTTCGGCAAACGGGGTCCTGCGCCGATTTTGCGGCGTACCTGGAAATAGAGCAATTTAAGAATAAAAGGAACTCGCCATCCAGTATATATTTGTATTATGGCCGTATGCCCCGCAGGAAAGAGGAAGGTTTTCTCGCACACACACACACACAAAAAAAACGAACATTATTTAATACATGATGAACAGGTATGTGTTATGGGCTTAACCATGTCGTCGACAACAGTAACGCGTGTTACAGAACCGGGATTTCGATACGTAACATAATGTCTATTAGCCACAAGCGAAAATAGTTCCATGGTTATAGGTACTATTGGAAATTAGGCCCTCAACCCCTGGAGAACAAAGAACAGGTGAGAAATTTCGGTGGTGCTTGCCGGGTTCCAAGCAGCGATGGGAGCTACAGTAGATATACTGTATGGCAGTTAACATTAGTTAGAAGCTATTTGAGGTCATCATCGTGAGTCGTTGTCCGGACAACAACCCACGGATGATGACCACACTCCTCTGAGAAAATCCCTGAAGCTGACAGTCGCCATATGGCGCACCTCTACCAACCCTGTACACAGAGCCGTAGCGACGGGAGGGGGGTGAAGGTTTGTTGGGCAGCATAAAGCGGAAACAAAGAAAATTTGAATTTACGATCTCGGCAGTGCAAATGAGGGTTTTCATTTCTTTGTTTACATGGCAGTGGCAGATGGGAGGGGCACTTCAGATTTACCTTGCCCTGGGCGCAAACCTGCGTCGCTATGGCTCTGCCTGTACGTCACTCCAAGAACCTAGTTAAGCCACATGCGATATTCCTAACACTTTAGTCCTTTTAAACGTTTCATAGTATATTATCTTTGTGTTACATTACCCACTAAATACACGAGCTTTTGTTAGCTCATTATTTTACTTTTATCCAGTATCATACATATATGCACGTATATAAATGGAAAAAAAATAGCATAGGCTCTTTGGCTGCACGTTGAACATATGTTTATAAGTCCCAAACGTCGCCACACCAGCATTGGACAGCTGTTTCGGCCTTATCGGGTCTTCATCAGCAATGCGTAGGTGGGCGACGTTTGAGCGAGTGACGTCGGAAGGTCACGTGGAACGTGATGTCCTCCCGTCAGGGTGAGAAACTCACCTCTGAAAGCCCAGTGCGAAGCCAGTAAAGTATTAAAAGAAAAAAAAATCGTGGCCGAAACCAATAAGGCCGAAACAGCTGTCCAATGCTGGTGTGGCGACATTTGGGACTTATAAACATATGTTCAACGTGCAACCAAAGAGCCTGTGCTATTTTTTTTTTCATTTATTACTTTACTGGCTTCGCACTGGGCTTTCAGAGGTGAGTTTCTCACCCTGACGGGAGGACATCACGTTCCACGTGACCTTCCGACGCCACTCGCTCAAACGTCGCCCACCTACGCATTGCTGATGAAGGCCCAATAAGGCCGAAACAGCTGTCCAATGCTGGTGTGGCGACGTTTGCGACTTATAAACATATAAACCTCAACCTATATATACAGGGTGTCCATGCTAGGTGTGAACAGATTTTTTAAAAATATATCACTTTTTCCGAGATGAAATCAATAGCAATATAGCATATGCTGAAGGGCACTCCCTAGGGGGGCATTAACAGACTCCTAAGGCAATGTCTTAATTAACTTTCAATAATTAACTTTTTAATTATAAAAGCTACGAAGTTGCTCCAATGAGAACATCTGATCTCTTCGGTCACCAGATACCAAAGCCGTTTTCAGAACAAAAATCCGTTCGATAGATCGTCCGCAAAAAATTCGTGAAGGAACGCCATTTCTTTATTTTATTCATTGCGCGTCTCTAGAGACGCGTCTTTCCTTCGCCCCCAATACGACAGGATGAAAGAGCACACTATCGCCTCTTGCGTCCTGGAAAAAGATTAAAAGAAAACAGAAAATGCAGCCCAAGATAAGGGCAGTCGCGATAGAGTCACCCGATAGATTTGTGTTTTTGTTTTGTTTCCGCAAGTTAAAGCTAATCTTCGACGCATGAGGCGGCACTGTGCTCTTTCACTCTCTCACACTGGGGGTAAAGGAAAGCCGCTTCTTTGAAGGTGCGCAATAAACCAAATAAAGAAAAAAATGGCGTTCCTTCACGAATTTTTTGCGGACAATCTACCGAACGGTATTTTTGTTCTGAAAACGGTTTTGGTATCTGGTGACCGAAGAGATCAGGTGTTCTCATTGGAGCAACTTCGTAGCTTTTATAATTAAAAAGTTAATTATTGAAAGTTAATTAAGACATTGCCTTAGGAGTCTTAATGCCCCCCTAGGGAGTGCCCCTCAGCATATGCTATATTGCAATTGATTTCATCTCGGTAAAAGTGTTTGATATATTTTTAAAAAATCTGTTCACACTTAGCGTGGACACCCTGTATATAGGTTGAGGTAAAAAGATTATCAAACGTCCGCAAAGTTTTACAGAAGTTGCAGGAAGAGACGCGGAAACAGATTTTACGGAAGAAGTTACAAACTGGGGATTAGTTACAAGATGGGGATTATTTCCCAACAGACGTCGCCCCGAACCGTCGGAATTTTGCTTGCAAGTTAAAAATATTTAGCGTTTCATGTAACATGTATAACTTGCGCTGCTGGGTTTACAAGCAACAAACCCTTAAACCATGCCGCCGATGTAATCTGTCTACTCTACGATACCTTATACTACTCCCGCTAGTTGTTCCAACTACAATGTCAGGGAGCACTCAGTAGTTGTACTAACATTACTAAGAAAGTAACTACTGCCCACCTCTGTTTAGAATCAGCACTAATAGCTGTCAGTGTTCTCGAACGTATGCTCCTCACGCGCATGCGCATAGCGGGTAACATATCTCGAAGTTCGCCCCCTACCATGTATTTTGCCACTACCGATAACTTGGAACATTCATCTTACGACGTGGACATGATGATACAAAGGAGCAGCATACTCTGCCTTTCGCATGGTGATGAGTGCAAAGCCAGCGCTGACAACGACCAAGACCACAATGATGATGAGCCACACGAAAGGGTTGATGTGGGTCTTGGTCGGCCGGCTATCTGTCGAAGGAGATGTTGTCCTCTCCGGTGATGGCGTCCAGCTTCGAGGGTCAGGCGTAGGACTGCTCATGGTTCCTTTGGGTTCTTCCCGTTGCTCGTGTAGTCGTACGAATGAACAATTTGCTTCTGAGCTCGTGCGCCGCGCAGCACGGTTTCTTCTTTTGTTTCGAATGAAAGTTGCCGTGTCACCACGAACGAGAACAGGAAAAGGAAATTTCGCGGAAAGTACACTACAACTATACACTATAAATAGGGTTTCCAATTTTTGGTACTTTTTTCTCCGAAAATATGGGAGGTGTTTATCGGTATCTATCCGGTAGCGATAAGTTGGAAAATCTGATATTTCGGCGGTAGTATATGGACTGAACAAGAAAGTTCATAACGTTTCAAAAGAATTAACTCACAGGGTCAGTTGGAACAGTGAGTAGGAAGCGAAGGATACGACTAGCTCTTTCAGCCTTGAATGTTTTATTTTCAGTCTAGATTTCTACGCTTCAGCTTTCAACTTTCGCAGCTGCTGGCCATCTAAATAACACATTTACATGGAAAACATAATCGATTGAGGTATTTTAGGGAAATGACAAGGTGTCGTCAAGCTCGGGCATCAGGGCTCAAGAGGTGTTGGGTGCGAGCCGTAGCGACCGAAGGGAAATGCGTCCAAGGCATAAAAAAAATTGAAACAAATGCTTTTATTGAGCCTAAAAGGCATGTGATAGCACTACGAAAGAAGACAGAATGTCAAGGACGTAGGTGAAATGCTTTCAAGGAAGTCCTCCAGTAATAAACGTAGCCTCGGAAATTTGAATATACCAATTCGCAGATGGATTGATGGATGGATGGTTTCATCACTTCCTCTTCATCCGTACCTACAGACGCCAACTTTGTGAATATTGAATACTGGTACGTCTTATCTGCAAGTTCGGTGAATACGCTTTTCGGCACTTATCTGCAATAGTACCCATAGGGGGACGGCGTGTCATCCTCTACGAGGTCATCCCTCATATTTCCGGTAAACTACGAATTCAGTCCACGGAATGTGCGCCTAGTCCACTTAGATGAGGCAGCCGCCGATGGTTCGTCCAATTCACTTGCGTACTCTTCGACGCTTTCACCGCTGCTTGGCTCCAGATGGATCCCCCCCCAGAAAGGCATGGCCAGTGCGGAATTAATAATTCTCTCTTATAACTTTTTTTCCTTTAACATTACTTTGCGCTGTGAAAAATTACCAAACCGGACACTAACAAAGTAACGGAAAAAATAAAATTAAATGTCACAATGCATGCTTACCAGCTCATTCACCATTGCCCTCTGTCTTCACCATTCACGTCCCGCCTTCTTGTATTGCCCACTGTAGGATCAGACAAGCGTAAGATTGCCCATAGCACGCTTCAAAAAGAAAGCGCCACCTGTGGCAAAGCAAGCGCTACATGTGGCATGCAAGGGATCATGGGAATGCAAGGGCTCAATGGGCTTCTTGTTCGTATAGCCCTCCAGAGCCGTTTATAGAGAGAGTTTGGCCATTGGGAGGAGCCTAACTTAAAGCGCGTCATGCGACGTCACGGCTGAACGACCTCCCTCGTCATGCTCTATTGTTATACAGTCGTCAACCGGTCGCAGACGCCATATTGATGCTGATCGTTGTTCACAATCCAAGGAGAGAAGGCACGTGCGTACTTCTTGCTTCGAAAGCCTTTCGTCCTTGAACTCTTTCTGTTCGGCAACAAAGCCCCCTATCACTTGCGCCAGTGGGTCACAGGCCGGTTGCTCCTGTAGATTACATTCAACACGGCCACGAAGGTGTCGACCAGCTGGCGGACAGCATCAATATGGCGCGGACTAGATGGCTGATAAGCGGATTCAGCTCGGATTCAGGCTTTTTGGGCGGCGCAACGACGACTCTGACGTCAAAACAAGCTCCTCCCGTGAAGCGGCAAAAGATCAAAGAATGGCCAAACTCTCCATATAAATGGCTCTGTAGCCCTCGTATTCGTATTGCCATCTGTAGGATGGGACAGGCGCAAGCTTGCCCACACCACGCCTCAAAAATAGTACTGCCCTCGTTCTAAAAACGAAGATTTAAGAAAAGCTTTCTGGAACAGCTCCCCGAGGGACACAGCCCCGACGACCGTGTCATGGGCCACGCATTCAAAGACACGACCCACCCGAAGGCGGACCGCGTTACAGGGACCTGCTCCCTTTTGCCTCCTTCCACCGCGTACGCGGAGTTCAAGGGAGACCTGAGCACACGAAGTTCTCCCTTCTCAAAGCACAGCAATAACAATAGCGCGAGGAGGAGCTCGGAAGGCAAACTTTGCTGAGGACGCTTTACCGACGTTTGGTTGGTCGGTTGGAATAAAAAGAAAAATATGGAGATGGTGGTTCCTACAAAACACAGGAACCGGCTACTCCAAAACACTTGAAGATTAAAAAAAAACGGTAAGTCTAAAAAGTTAGAGGCGCTGCAATGTCCACAAGAAATGTCATTAAAGCAGCTGTCGCACTCTGTCTGAGATCCCTCGGCCATTCTCAGAGGGGCTTCACTAAGTCTAGAGGACGGTGGTCCAGCCTTTCCAAGGCGGCTCTGAGGTCATTACGTTGAACATTGCATCTGGTGCAGTTAATTAATATATGTTCAGTGTTCTCCACTTCATCACACGTGAGGCAGTTCGGCGAGTCTAGCTTCCCCAACTTGAACAACAGGGCACGGCTAAAAGGGACGTCTAGTCGAAGGCGGTGTACCAATGTCACGACCTCTCTTCTGAGTGTCTAGTGACTTTCACACAAAAGCAGACAATGAAAGAAGCCCACTGTCTGCGAGAGGTCAGGAAGGGGGTCATGTTCGCAGAATAGAGAATGTAATTGGGATTTTCTTGGTCTGCCATTTTACGCAAAGAAAAAAAATATTTGTCACTTTCAGAGGTACCGATATATAGGGAAAACGGTGGAAAGGTTATATATGGGGATTTTTTTGTGTGTGCCTAATTTGCAAAAAGACATTCGGGGATCTGTGTGGTTGTCCGAGGTCATGCTGGAGACTGTGACGTAAGGGGATCAAATCCTGCCATGGGCTGTGCTATCTGAGGTTTTCCGTGAGTTTGCTGAGTCTGAGTTCTCTGGATTTTCTTAGCTTTCCTGAGTCTGCACATGCGGGCCGTGAAGCTGTCCCAGGCCGCATTTTCCCCCTGCTGGTTTCTCGGCACCTGTAACCGCCTCTACACTGCTCATAGACTTCGTTGTGCCAACACAGCAAAAAGAATACTCACAGTGTTTATTACCCATGACAATACTACTATTTAACAGTGAGGGCTCTTATGGCCTTTGTATAGCTAGTGCGCCAGTAAAGTGCAAATCAAATCAAAGACTGAGGGCTCGCTCGACGGCACGATGATATGGGAGAGTATACAACGCATACTATAACGCGTGGCATGCGTCGAGATGGCCTAAGTTGTTGCTTTTGCGCCAATAAACTTCAGTCAGCAGCAGCGCCATGCGTCGAGACGTTATTCCGCACTGCTTTCTTTTCGTAACTCTTGGCCTTAGTATCTAGTACGCCTGTAAAACGCAAATCAAATCAAATCAAATTTTCGCAACTCCTAGTGGATCATCGCATTAGTTGGACGAGAATTCCCGAACGATATCAATAAATCACAGACACTAATGGCGTCGCGACACAAGCATTATTACGAAGACATTAAACGCATTATACATAAAGGCCCAATCGCATGAGGCGTTTTCTCCAGACGCGGCATTTGGGGAGCGCCAGGCAGAGCGGCGGCGAACAATAGAAACAAGGCGTCGCTCTCAAAGTTCGAGGTCACCATACAATTGTAATGGTAACGGTACCGTGACGTTACACGTAAGGTCTGTCTGCACAGTGTGGCGACATGTTGCACGTGCCGCGGGGTTGGACTGCGGATAATTTGGACCTCCGGGGGTTCTTTCGACGTGTGCCAGAATATACTCCACGGTCGGCGCCGGAAGGTGGTGGTGGTGGTGGCGATGGTGGTGCAAGGGCTCGCCGTTGTCGGCCTCACAGAGGTGGGCAACGTCACGACTGACGCCCTGAGGGAATGTGCGTCCTGGGCCGACTTCCAAGGGAACTGTGCCGACCTATGTCTGAAAACGTCTGAGGAAAACCCAGGAAAAACCCCAAACAGCACAGCCGACACAGGGATTCGAGTCCGGGTACCTGGTAACGGCGCCGGAAGACGTGGTAGCGACGCGCGCAAGTGGCCACTCAGAGGTTAGTCTCTGTTAGGTTCATCCAGTCGCGCCAGTTTTTGGGAGGCCCCATAGGTGGTGGCACGCGGAATTGGTGAGATTGTTCGGGTGGATTGGATCCCCTTTTGCAGGGGGTCCGAAAAAATGTGGAAGAATTATTGTTGTGGATTGTGAATAGCGGGACAAGCATTCATAAAAAATGACTAAGCACCTGCGTTTGAGATTTTTTTCACTTGTTTTTTTCTGAATTGCACAGCGATAGGGCGAGAATATTTCAAACGGTTGCTCCTGGAGGTGGTGACGACGGTCCTGATTTTCGTGGTGGTGAGCACATAAACAGGTTTTCGAGCATCCCTGAATGATGATTTTACTTCCTTCGTTTCTATACTTTCTACCTTGCCAGTAAGGTAGCCCTGGAAATCGCTTGTAGCGACGCCTCTGCCTCGAAATTTACCAGTGACGTGGCAGAGCTGTGATGGGAGACGTGAAAACCCTTTTTTTTTTGCATAATTTATACTTCGGCTGCTGCTGAGCCCTGATCCAGCACCATCTTGGGGCTCCAGTTGCTGAAACCCCGTTAAAACTTTCTAAATTCGGCTGCAGACCATAGTAGACCACACAACATATGTCAACATCTTTTATAACATACGACAGTTCCTCGCGTACCAGCTGGGTTCTTCCGAGCAGTTAAATGATCTCAAAAACGCAGTCGAATCCAAAGCTGCGTTGCAGACCTGTTTACCGAACTCTCCTCGCGAACAAAGTGGCCTGCAAGCGGTTAGGAAAAATACCTGCTCCCCGGTATACATGTTTAAGGTATCCAGACTAGAGTTCAATGCCTTATTCTTTTGCGCAAAGAGAGCTGTCTTGAAGGCATCGTACGAGGTCTCGAATCCAAACAGATTGCCCATTCTCCTATCACCGTAGGATTTGCACTTGGGGGACACATGTGACTTCCACCAGTCTCTCTTCTGGCCTTTGTCATCGATCTGACGGCCGAGTGAATCAATAAATTTGCTCAAGAACGCTGCATATAGTGTGCCCAAATAACCGTAGCTCATCGCCATGTTGCCATGGCGATAATAAAGCGGGGATATAAGTTCAGCCATAGACAGCTTAAAGGTATTAAAATAATACAGGTAAACTATGGTGCCGAACTCCTTGTCGGTCATGGTCTTACTGTACAAGTTCAGATAATCGTTGTGACCAAGAAGCTTGCCTAAGTCTGTCATAGATCGGACCCAGTCTTGGAAGAAAGTTCCATTCGCTGGATCGAAACTCGAGTAAAGGATGTCGAGCTCTTGTTCGTTGAAGAAGGTTTCCGTCGGCCAAAGAATACGCCTCACTTTTCGAAGTTTAGCGCTAGCTGTCTGCTTCGTGGTGTTGCTGATGATGGTAGATCGTTCGAGCATCTCCTGAATGGTACCTACAATATTGTCCAAAACAGCGTTCACCTTATCGCGCTCTGTTTTTGGGAAGTTCTTGTACATGAATGGCGCCCAAGGCAAAAGTCCGAATGCGTCCTCGATCTGTGGCAGACAGAAAGCAGGTGCGCGTTCTTCAGCTTCCCGCTTGCTTCCCCATGTGACTATGTCGAAGTTAGTTGACGCCATCCAGGCGTATTCTTGGACGAATATCCAGCCCAGTAGCACGAGGAGACGCTCGTTAGGTACGATCTCAAGTATCCTACCGAGCATGTGTAGCACTGGAAGACTATGGACAACCACCATGGAGTGGGTGGTAAGATGTAATTCAGGTGGCAAGTTCGTGTTCATGAAAGAGACCCATTCTTCGGCAGTGATGTTTTTTGTGTAATTCTGGAGTCGACGAAGACCGAAGAAATGCTCTGAAAACGGAGACTTTCTTCCCTGTTCCACAAGCGTCATGACGGTCAGTTCATCCTCTCGCAACTGATTGACGTAACTGTCACTGAGGGTCTCGCTGCGTCCCATGGCGTGGGCGAACTGCCGCACCCTTGCAGCGTATTGTGATACGGCGCGAGCATCAACATTGCGCAGATGCTTCCATGATCGCACCTCCACGGCTTTCCATATGACGAGAACGGGCTCTTTATTGTTTCTTGATGGAACCACTTTAATTCGGAAGAAGAAAGAGGTCCTCCAGCGGATGAGAAGCTGCAAATGGACGTCGAGAGCATTGGCCTCATGTAATGGTTCTTCAGGCCACGGGATCCTCATGTCGGTGGTGAATCGCTTGAAAGCGTCCAGGTCGTCCTTCCTATGAATGCACGACTGGAACATTCGGAACGCCCTGGCTACTGCTTCACTCTGCAAGTCCAAGTTCCCAGCGGTAAGGGTGTGGAGGATGGTGTCGGTGAGCATCGTCTCAATGTCTTTGGGGTCCTTGTACCTGTAGTCTCTGTACCAGAAAGCGCAGACGTAGTTGTAGAGGTTCTTGCAGGGATTGGCGTTGGTGTTGATAGAGATCTTAAGGTGGGAAGCGTGCTCCAAACAGTCGCGGCTTCGGCAAACGGGGTCCTGGGGCGATTTTGCGGGGTACCTGGAAATAGCGCAATTTAACAACAAAAGGAACAAGCCAACCAGTGTATGCTTGTATTTTGGCAATATGCTCCGCAGGAAAGATTTTCTAGCACACGCATGCACACATATACACAAACGAACATTATTTCACACATGATGAACAGATATGTGTTATGGGCTTAAACATGTCGTCGTCGACAGTAACGCGTGCTACAGCACCGGGATTTAACGCAGTCTGCATTGGGCTTGGGTTATGGCCGCACCCCTCAGCGGGGGCACGCGGTACGCACGCGCACGCAGTCGCGGGGCACCCCTCCCCAAGTGGGGTGTGCTGTCAAAAGTAGATAGCCTTTTTTGTTTAATTAGTTTTTGCATTTGCTATAGCAATCAATCACTATCAATTGCAAATTGATTCAACACAAAAATAGCATAAATTTTAAAATATCCCCGGAACAATCAAGTATCCAAAATTGATGTTTATGTGACGGTTCTAGGATATGAAAACAGTAGGAATCTGCCAGTCGACATGGATATTCGTTCTACGTAAAAGGACTCACTGTGAAGCTCCCATGGCATATCCCAACATCCAATTTACTATATATCCAGGATGTGCCTGGGATATATATGATTTTCTGGGATATCTCAAAGTTACGCCCCCTCCAATGTTTGTGCGACTAGCGATATCCTGAACATTCATCCTACGACGATAGATTATTATCCAAAGGAGCAGCGTACTCTGCCTTTCGCATAGTGATGAGTGCAAAGCCAGTGCTGACAACGACCAAGACCACAATGATGGTGAGCCACACGAAAGGGTTGATGTGGGTCTTGGTCGGCCGGTTATCTGTCGAAGGAGATGTTGTCCTCTCCGGTGTTGGCGTCCAGCTTCGAGGGTCAGGCGTCGGGCTGCTCATGGTTCCTTTGGGCTCTTCCCGTTGCTCATAGAGTCGTCGTACAACTGAACAATTTGCTTCTGGGCTCGTGCTGCGCGCAGCACGTTGTCTCCTTCGTTTCAAAAGGCACTTGCGCGGAAACGTAAACTACAACTATACGAAATTAATAAGGTTTCCAAGTTTCGGTACTACCATTTCCCAAACGTGGGAGGTGTTTATCGGTATCTACTCGATTTTGATGAATTGAAAAACAAAAAAGAAGATATTTTTCCGGCATGCTATTTGCACTGGATAATAAAACCGTTTAAAACTTTTCAAAGAAAGGAATAACTCACGGAGATAGTTGGAACAGTGAGTAGTCAGCAAAAGACAGCGCTAGAATGCAAGACAAAACGGTCGCTGGTCAGAGCTCGGCGGGCAAGAGTTGCTGAGGATGCTTCCCCGATGTCTGTTGTGGGTGTCAAGTCATGCTTCACACAAACAGAAACAGTGACACAAGTCCCTTCTTCGTGACAGGTCAGGAAGGAAGTCATATTCCGAGCATAGAGAATGCAATTGGAATTATCGTTGTCTAACACCTCAGAATAGGAAAAAAAGTCGTCCCGTCACTTTCAGAGGTACCGGTATATTGTGGAAACGGTTCAAACTTACCCACATATATCGAGATTTTTTCGTGTGTGTCTAATTTGCAAAGAGACATTCAGGTTAGGATCAGGCATCTAGTGGTTGTCCGAGGCTATGCTGGAGACTGTGAGGTAGTGAGATCAAACCCTGCCATGGGCTGTGCTATCTGAGGTTTTTCGTATGTTTTCTATCTTACCAATGACGTGGCAGATCGCACTGGAAAACAACGCTCACAATCCGCAATTTGCGAGACTTCCGTCATCGGAACACTGCAACACTTGACGGCAACACCACCCCAGAAGAATTCGGCCGGACAATAAGACAGAATCCGAAGCAGTCCAGCAAACATACCAAGGTGCCAATGACCTACACCAAAACAGATGTAAAGTTCGGACACCTCAGAACAATACGACGGCGCGCTGAGCGCCGTTACCGACGGACTGGAACCATAGACGACTGTATTCAAGCAAAAACCACCAAAGAAAAGATAAATCGACACCTAAAAAAATGTTGGCATCGCACGCATGGGAGGATACATGGAAATCCCTGTCGCCATTAGTCAACGCTGGGAAGCTCTGGACCATTGTAAAGAGCATCAAGAGCAGCCCATCTCAAGCCACTTTCCGTACCATTGCCCTCAGTACGAACGTACCTGTATTCGCAGTAGAGGAAACGTTTTTGGCCATTCTTAAAAAATCTTCACCAGCATCCACCGGTTCCCTCCACCACCAGTCTCTTCTATCCTCAGCAGTGGACAACCAGCTAGTAACGCACTCCACACCCGTAGCGCTGGAACACGATTTTAGTATCCAAGAACTTGCCATCAAAGCCACGTCTGGCAAGCGAACCTCTCCATAGGACCAGGACCAGACGGGATAACCTACAAGTACCCGGAAAATCTCTAAACCGAAAGCTAAAGAAGTATTACTGAAGATATACAACAAAAGCTGGCAAACAGGAAAGCTCCCCCGAGACTGGAAGACGCAAAGGTAATACGCATAAGGAAACCTGGCAAGCCGAAGAACGAAATCGAATCGTACAGACCCATCAGCCTCACAAGCTGTGTACTAAATGTAATGAAAATAACTATCCTTGTGCGCATCCGGTGGTAGTTAGAACACAACGGAAAGCTCCCGGATGAGATCGCCGCCTTCAGAAAAGCACGATGCACAGCAGACTGCATCACTATAACCTTAAAGGAGCACTGACGTGACCCCATAATTATTTTTTCTTGTTCGTTTTTCGGTGCAGAGTGTTCTCCAACGAATAAAATGAGTTCCTGCGAAAGAACGACGAGAGCAGGTGACTTACAGAGCGAGCACGAGGGCTCGGTTCCGCACATCTTTGAACAATCATTTTCCTCTTGATAAGAGCGCATCGCAGAACGAGAGGACGTCTTGACGTATGCTACAGTCTAAGAAAAAAAAGGAGTACTTTTACTCCTTTTGGGGACTAATTGCATTGCCACAAAAAATAGTCCCTTTCGGGAGTAAATGCACGGGAGTAAATGAATGTCACAGAGTGAAGACTGCATTTCACGCGCTGTTGTAAGAGTCCCAGGTACATAATTGGTGCGCATGCATGAAAATACTTCGAAGCAATCCGTCAACCGTGATATATCGAGTGATATAAAATCGTGCGCCATACTAGGGCACAATTTGCGAAGAAAGATGCGCTAACTGTTTCTTACTCTGTGTGGCTGGAAAATTGCTACGTTGTCTGAGTTATACAGCCTTATGTCGTTCAAATTGACCCAGGGCACATATTTACGTAGACTGTTGCATTCAGGAGATCATTCGCGAAGTTTAGTGACAATTTGCAGTCCTGGGGAGTAAATGTCGGGACTAAATGTTGGGTTGAGGGACTAAAATGGGGAGTAATTGCAGACTAGGGGAGTAGAAGCTGCAATTACTCCCCGTTTTACTCCTTTTTTTCTTAGAGTGTACTCCCCTCACGTGACCAGGACGCACAGCGGCTCACATCAAGCATGTATGAGCGGCGCGTGAGCTGCGAAGAAAAAGCAAACAAACAAGGCACGGAGCCTCCAATACGTCACGGGAGAATCGTGTCGTGCGTCTGCGGCTGCCTTTTCCGACGTGTGTGTGTGTGTTTTTTTTAAATTCGATTGCACAGCTATAACGCACCGCAGAGCGCAAATATTTTACATGGTGATCCCTGGTGAAGAAGCTTGACAGATGGGGGTCAGGATTTCGAGCGACGTTAAATGTCACCTAATTGTTCCTTTAACCCCGTTATGGAAGAGATCATGCCCTCCACGAGTCAAGTTCACGATATACGCTGACGATGTCTGCATTTGGATGTACGGGACAAACGTCAAGTACGTTCAGCAGACACTAGAACGCACCCTCCTCGCGATAGCCATCTTCCTGGAAGAACGTAGCACGGACTCGTCAGTAGAAAAAACGGTGCACCTACCCTTCACCCGGAAACGTCTAACGAACTTTCACGTTTCAGTCAACGGGAACCTGATGCAACGTATTAGTAAACACAAGTTTCTCGGTGTCATAATCAATAGAATCCTAACATGGGCAGAACAAGTGAAGGCTCTCACGGACGCAACAAAGAAATACATCAACATAATGAAGATGCTCGGTGCACCCCGCAGGGGCAACGGGAAAGCACTTCACTCCCTTCACACTGGGCTCATCCGACACACCATACCTCACAGCATCCCCAATCTCCGTCATCTCTCCCCGACCCAAGACGCATTGTGGTGATCTTCTCTCTGTTCTGCACGTACTCATCACATGTCCGCACCATGAAACTCATCGTCATCATCACTCGACAGAGTTTTATAGACACCTTTTACCTCTTCACCCAGCACTATTGCTCGGTGATGAGGCTATCGTACCTTTTAGTAGAACCTTTTGCGAGCCCTTTCATCACCACCAGCACCACCGCTACCACCTAGTAGAATCTTTTGGACATACATTCCTCCAGGGCATTAATCGTGACGTTGCCTACCTCTGTGAGGCCGACAAATGCGAGTCCTTTCATCGCCAGCACCACCACCACCACCTAGTAGAATCTTTAATTTCTTAAGACATCGGTCTTGTGAACCGATTCTAGTTTTCGACCCATCTTTTCCATACCCTCCTTTTATTAGACATCACGTTTAATTTGAATTAGTCACATCCTCATCACTGTTTTGGCGCATTATTACCTTTGTTGTCGATGTGCGATTAAAACTCCCAGCATTATCATCATCACCCCAACCAAAGAAGTCCCATCCATCCAGAAGGACACCTCCAGCGCATACCTAGCCGAAGCCTCCGAATATGCCTAGGAGTCCCCAGGACAGTAAGGACAGCACTAGTGCTGTCCAAGCACTTATGCTGTCCAGGAGCAAGAGAGCCCACCATCCAAATGCTAAGGAAAGAGGAGACGAAGCGGCAACTGATAAGTCTCCTCACCTGGCACACGGCTCACCCGCTGCTTCAGAAGATCCATAGAAGACACAATTCTTCAATCGGTGGAGCACTTTCGTACATCGAGCGATGCTTGCCGAAGTGCAGGGCTCACAGTCATCACCAGGTTATTGTCCCTTGGCTACGGTCACCCCCATCAACTAGCACAGAATCCCACGTATTTGAAAAAAAGGGACAAACGCCATGTCTGGCGCTCAGGGCACTTTCTATGGCCCACCTTGAGCAACAGTTTCCGGATTCAACTCACATCTACACGGACGCCTCCTCCGCTTACGGAAGATCATCGAGAACTTTCACTGTGAAATGCTTCACCAAGGGATATCGCTCGTCACACGCAACAGCTTCCACTGCAGCACAATTGCGTGCCATACTGAAAGCCCTTCGATACATCGACAGTTCCTAGCACAGAAGTGCGACAGAGCAGCTAAGACTCGAAAGCCGCCCTGGCCCAAACAGAATACAGACGATCAAATAGTGTACCACATATACAAAGCGTACACATCTGGAGTGGGAAGGCAGCACGCCATCTCCCTCCAATGGGTACCGTCCCACTGCGGAATACCAGGAAATGAAGTACCTGACCAAGCAGTAAATGATGCACTAGGTAAAACCAAGTTATCAGCAACACATTTCACAAGATTGGACGCAAAGACATTCCTCCATAACTTGACAATCAGACGGTCCACCAAAAGGCTGGAAGAAAGTCCTCCGGCACACAGACTTCCTGTCTCACATAGACCCCGATCTCACGGTAATCATTCCACGTGACATCGGCCGAAGAGTCCACGTGGCTATTCACCGAATTGGGCTCAGTGCGTTGTATACTGCCACCACTCGATTAAAACTCGGCTTTGTGGCCTCAAGACTGTGCAACATCTGCAAAGTGCCGCAGGACACGTTACACGTGCTTATACGTGTGCCCAGAACAACAAGACGCAAGGGAAGGACTGTCCCACGCACTTCAAACACTTGACCGAAGACCACTCTTTTATTGCAGAGTAATGGGAAGATGGTCCATAAAGGAACCAGACATCAAAGCATTCAATGCACGGTGTGTCTACCTAAAAGGAAGTGGCATATACATCCGCTACTATAGCAGCCACACATCATAGAACTCAAAACCACCCAAATGAAATACTGCTGCAGGCGCAAATAGGGCGGCCACCCTGCTTCAAGTCCTTTCCCTGTTGTTTTCGCAGTTATTTACTTCAGCTTTCCTGAGTCTCCATAAAAGATGTTTCAAATGTAGGCCGTGAAGTCGATCCCAGGTTGCATATTCCTGATCCTGGCTTCTCTGCATCTGTCAGCGCCTTTACGCTGCTCATAGACTTCGCTGTGCTAATACAGCAAAAAGAATGCTCGAAGTGTTGATTACAAACAACTATACTACTATGTAATAGTGGGGGCTCGTACGACGGTCACGACGATGCGGCAGAGTATTAAACGCATACTATAACACGGTGCATGAGTCAACGCAGCTTTGTGTTCGCAACTCCTAGTTTTTCATCCCGTTGTTTAGACGAGAATATCGGAATGATATCAATAAAGCACACTCACTAAAGGTATCGAATCAAAAGCATTATTACTAATATTATAATAATTACTAATATTAAGATAATAAACATATATTATAAAGGTTCTAACAGCATGAGGCGTCTTCTCCGGCGTCTTCTCCAGCCGCGGCGTTTGGCGAGCGGCAGCCAGAGTAGCGGCGTATAATAGAGACGCTGCGCAGCCCACGAAGTACAAGGCCACTACATGGTGGTGGTGGTGGTGGTGTGGTGGCTTGCCGTTGTCGGCCTCACGTATGTGGGCAACGTCACGACTCACGCCCTGGGGGAATGTGCGTCCTGGGCCGACTTCTAAGGGAACTGTGCCGACATATGTCTGAAAGCGTCTGAGGAAAACCCAGGAAAAACCCCAGACAGCACAGCCGGCACCAGGATTCGAACCCGGGTACCTCCCAGTCTCGACGTGACTACAGGCCACTACATATTCGGTGGTAGGCAGCAGAAGACGTGGCAGCGGCGCGGGCAACTGACCAATCAGAGATTAGCTTCGGTTAGGTCCATCCGGTCGCGCCTGTTTTCGGGAGGAACCATAGTTGGCCGCTGGCGGATTGCTCGGGTGGTTTGGATCGCGTTCGGCAGGAGATCAGCAAATTGTTGCGGATGGTAAAAACGTATTTCTTGTATGAGCGCCCAATAGGCAAAACACAAAGGTGAATGTAGAACAGACTGATAAAGATGTCAACTGGAATGCCGAGTTCGCTCCGTGTTTTTGGGAGCCTTGTGAATAGCGGGACCAGCATTCACAACAAAATGGCTCCGTGAAAACGCATCGCTACAGTATGCTGTTCCTTAGAGGTTACCAATCACTGAAAAGTAACCGAGTAACTTTTTCGCTTGGTTATCCGAGTTGGGTTGCGTAGCGATAAGGCAATAATATTTCGCGCGGTTGCTCCTCGTGGCCGTTTTGAGAGAATAAACAGGTTTTCGAGCAACCCTAAACTTCCCATTTACATTTTTACATTACACAAAAGTACAAGTATATACACAAGTAAATACATAAATGTAAAAGTAAATTTTTATACTTTCTACTTGAGCTTTCCCTGGAAAGTAGTCCTGGAAGTCCGCAGTACCATATATTTGTACAAGCTTCGTCCTACTGACGCTTCTGCCTCCAAATTTATGAGCAGCGACGTGGCTGAGCGCCCTGAAAACCCCTTCGCGATTCGACTGAAGAAAATTTTTGCATCGTTTATATTTCGGCTGGTACTGGCCCTCGTCCAGCCCGAGATTCTGCTCCTGTTTCTTTCATCTGTCTAAATTCGGCTGTCACAAATAAATTCACAATAAACCACACAAGAAGTGCCGACATCTTTTATAACATACGACAGTTCCTCGCGTACCAGCTGGGTTCTTCAGAGCAGTTAAATGATCTCAAAAAAGCAGTCGAATCCAAAGCCGCGTTGCAGACCTCTTTACCGAACTCTCCTCGCGAACAAAGGGGCCTGCAAGCGGATAGGAAAAATATCTGCTCCCCGGTATACATGTTTAAGGTATCCAGCCTAGAGTTCAGTGCCTTATTCCTTTGCGCAAAGAGGGCTGTCTTGAATGCATCGTACGCGGTCTCGAATCCAAACAGATTGGTCATTCTCCTATCACCGTAAGATTTGCAGTTGTGGGACACATGAGAGTCCCACCAGTCTCTCTTCTGGCCTTTGTCGTCGATCTGACGGCCGAGCGAATCAATAAATTTGCTCAAGAACACTGCATACAATGTCCCCAAGGAACCGTAGCTCATTGCCATGTTGCCATGGCGATAGTAAACCGGGGATATAACTGCAGCCATAGACAGCTTAAGAATATTAAAATAATACAGGTAAACTATGGGGCCGAACACCTTGTCGTTCATGGTCTTACTGTACAAGTTCAGAAAATCCTTGTGACTACGAAGCTTGCCTACGTCTGTCATAGATCGAACCCAGCGTTGGAAGAAAGTCCCATTCGCTGGATCAAAACTCAAGTACAGGACGTCGAGTTCTTCTTCGTTAAAGAAGGTTTCAGTCGGCCAAAGAACACGCTTCATTTTTCGCAGTTTAGCGCTAGCTGTCTCCTTCGTGGCATTGCTGATGATTGTAGATCGTTCGAGGTTCTCTTGAATGGTACTAACAATATTGTCCAGGACAGCGTTCACCTTATCGCGCTCCCTTTTTTGAAAGTTCTTGTATATGAATGGTGCCCAAGGCAGAATTCCGAATGCGTCCTCGATTTGTCGCAGACAGAAAGCAGGCGCGTGTTGTTCAGCCTGCCGCTTGCTTCCCCACGTGGCTATGTCAAACTTAGTTGACGCCATCCAGGCGCATTCTTGTACAAATATCCAACCGAGTAGCACGAGCAGCCGCTCGTTAGGTACCACCTCAAGTATCCTGCCGAGCATGTGTAGCACTGGAAGGCTGTGGACTAATACCATAGAGTGGGTGGTAAGATGAAATTGAGGTTCCAAGTTCTTGTTCATGAAAGAGACCCATTCTTCGGTAGTGATGTTTTTTGTGTAATTCTGGAGTTCACGAAGACCGAAGAAATGCTCTGAATACGGAGACTTCCTTCCGCTTTCCACAAGCTTCATGACGTTCAGTTCATCCATTCGCAGCTGGTGGACGTAGCTGTCACTGAGGGTCTCGTTGTGTCCCAAGGCATGGGCGAACTGCCGCACCCTTGCAGCGTACTGTGATATGGTGTGGGCCTCACCATTGCGGAGTTGCTTCCATGATTGCACCTCCATGGCTTTCCATATGACTAGAACGGGCTGTTTATTATTTGTTGATGGAACCACTTTGATACTGAACAGGAAAGAGATCCTCCAGCGGATGAGAAGCTGCAAATTAACGTCGAGAGCATTGGCCTCTCGAAATGGTTCTTCGGGCCACGGAATTCTCATGTCTGTTGTGAATCGCTTGAAAGCATCCAGGTCGTCCTTCCTATGAATGCACGATTGGAACACTGCGAAGGCCCTGGCTACAGCTTTGCTCTGCAAGTCCAAGTTCCCAGAGGTAAGGGTGTGCAGGATGTTGTCGGAGAGCATGGTCTCAATGTCTTTGGGGTCTTTGTAGCTGTAGTCTTTGTACCAGAAAGCGCAGGTATAGCTGTAGAGGTTCTTGCAAGGATTGACGTCGGTATTGATGGAGACCTTAAGGTGGGAAGCGTGCTCCAGGCAGTCGCGGCTTCGGCAAACGGGGTCCTGGGCCGATTTTGCGGCGTACCTGGAAATAGAGCAATTTAAGAATAAAAGGAACTCGCCATCCAGTATATATTTGTATTATGGCCGTATGCTCCGCAGGAAAGAGGAAGGTTTTCTAGCACACACACACAAAAAAACACACACACACACATTATTCAATATATGATGAACAGGTATGTGTTATGGGCTTAACCATATCGTCGACAACAGTAGCGCGTGTTACAGAACCGGGATTTCGATACGTAACATAATGTCTATTAGCCACACGCGAAAATAGTTCCATGGTTAGGTACTATTGGAAATTAGGCCCTCAACCCCTGGAGAACAAACAGGTGAGAAATTTCGGTGGTGCTTGCCGGGTTCCAAGCAGCGATGGGAGCTACAGTAGATATACTGTGTGGTAGTTAACATTAGTTAGAAGCTATTTGAGGTCATCATCGTGGGTCGTCGTCCGGACAACAACCCACGGATGATGACCACACTCCTCTGAGAAAATTCCTGAAGCTGACAGTCGCCATATGGCGCACCTCTACCAACCCTGTACACAGAGCCGTAGGGGGGGGGGGGGGAGGTTTGTTGGGCAGCATAAAGCGGAAACAAAGAAAATTTGAATTTACGATCTCGGCAGTGCAAATGAGGGTTTTCATTTCTTTGTTTACATGGCTTCCGATGGCAGTGGGAGATGGGAGGGGCACTTCAGATTTACCCTGCCCTGGGCGCAAACATGGCTCTGCCTGTACGTCACTCTAAGAACCTAGTTAAGCCACATGCGATATTCCTAACACTTTAGTCCTTTTAAACGTTTCATAGTATATTATCTTTGTGTTACATTACCCACTAAATACACTAGCTTTTGTTAGCTTATTATTTTACTTTTACCCAGTATCATACATATATACACGTATATATATATATATCTTTTTACCTCAACCTATATATACAGTGTGTCCACGCTAAGTGTGAACAGATTTTTTAAAAATATATCAATCACTTTTTCAGAGATAGCATATGCTGAAGGGCACTCCCTAGGGGGGCATTAACAGACTCCTAAGGCAATGTCTTAATTAACTTTCAATAATTAACTTTTTAATTATAAAAGCTACGAAGTTGCTCCAATGAGAACATCTGATCTCTTCGGTCACCAGATACCAAAGCCGTTTTCAGAACAAAAATCCGTTCGATAGATCGTCCGCAAAAAATTCGTGAAGGAACGCCATTTCTTTATTTTATTCATTGCGCATCTCTAGAGACGCGTCTTTCCTTCGCCCCCAATACGAGAGGATGAAAGAGCACACTATCGCCTCTTGCGTCCTGGAAAAAGATTAAAAGAAAACAGAAAATGCAGCCCAAGATAAGGGCAGTCGCGATAGAGTCACCAGATAGATTTGCGTTTGTGTTTTGTTTCCGCAAGTTAAAGCTAATCTTCGACGCATGAGGCGGCACTGTGCTCTTTCACTCTCACACTGGGGAGGAGGAGGAGGAGGAGGAGTGTCGTTGGGAGGAACCCGAGAGGTCTGCCTGCCTGATTAGGCGGCATGTTTCTCGGGAAGGGAAAGGTGGTGGAGAGGAGGAGAGGAAAGGGTGAAGTGGAAGACCGAGCGGAATCCGCTCGGGGGGAGGATAGCTGCGTCCATGGGCCGACTTCAGGGGAACTGTGCCGGCATACGCCTATTACACATCTGAGGGAAACCCAGGAAAAACCCCAGACGGCACAGCCGGCCCGCGGATTCGAACCGCGGACCTCCCAGTCTCCAAGCGCACGCGTTACCGCTGCGCCACCGGAGCTGGTCTCACACTGGGGGTAAAGGAAAGCCGCTTCTTTGAAGGTGCGCAATAAACCAAATAAAGAAAAAAATGGCGTTCCTTCACGAATTTTTTGCGGACGATCTACCGAACGGATTTTTGTTCTGAAAACGGTTTTGGTATCCGGTGACCGAAGAAATCAGATGTTCTCATTGGAGCAACTTCGTAGCTTTTATAATTAAAAAGTTAATTATTGAAAGTTAATTAAGACATTGCCTTAGGAGTCTGTTAATGCCCCCCTAGGGAGTGCCCTTCAGCATATGCTATATTGCAATTGATTTCATCTCGGTAGAAGTGATTGATATATTTTTTTAAAAATCTGTTCACACTTAGCGTGGACACCCTGTATATAGGTTGAGGTAAAAAAGATTATCAAACGTCCGCAAAGTTTTACAGAAGTTGCAGGAAAAGACGCGGAAACAGATTTTACGGAAGAAGTTACAAACTGGGGATTAGTTACAAGATGGGGATTATTTCCCAACAGACGTCGCCCCGAACCGTCCTACCGGAATTTTGCGGAATTTTGGAAGTTAAAAATATTTAGCGTTCCATGTAACATGTATAACTTGCGCTGCTGGGTTTACGAACAACAAGCCCTTAAACCATGCCGCCGATGTAATCTGTGTCTACTCTACGATACCTTATACTAATGCCGCTAGTTGTTCCAACTACAATGTCAGGGAGCACTCAGTAGTTGTACTAACACTACTTGGAAAGTAACTACTGCCCACCTCTGTTTAGAAGCAGCACTAATAGCTGTCAGTGTTCTCGAACGTATGCTCCTCACGCGCATGCGCATAGCGGTAACATATCTCGAAGTTCGCCCCCTACCATGATTTTTGCCACTACCGATAACTTGGAACATTCATCTTACGACGTGGACATGATGATACAAAGGAGCAGCATACTCTGCCTTTCGCATGGTGATGAGTGCAAAGCCAGCGCTGACAACGACCAAGACCACAATGATGATGAGCCACACGAAAGGGTTGATGTGGGTCTTGGTCGGCCGGCTATCTGTCGAAGGAGATGTTGTCCTCTCCGGTGATGGCGTCCAGCTTCGAGGGTCAGGCGTAGGACTGCTCATGGTTCCTTTGGGTTCTTCCCGTTGCTCGTGTAGCCGTACGAATGAACAATTTGCTTCTTCTTCTTCTTCATCCTCGGGGAACAATTTGCTTCTGAGCTCGTGCGCCGGGCAGCACGGTTTCTTCTTTTGTTTCGAATGAAAGTTGCCGTGTCACCACGAACGAGAACAGGAAAAGGAAATTTCGCGGAAAGTACACTACAACTATACACTATCAATAGGGTTTTCAATTTTTGGTACTTTTTTCTCCGAAAATATGGGAGGTGTTTATCGGTATCTATCCGGTAGCGATAAGTTGGAAAATCTTATATTTCGGCGGTAGTATATGGACTGAACAAGAGAGTTTATAACGTTTCAAAAGAATTTACTCACAGGCTCAGTTGGAACAGTGAGTAGGAAGCGAAGGATACAGCTAGCTCTTTCAGCCTTGAATGTTTTATTTTCAGTCTAGATTTCTACGCTTCAAATTTCAACTTTCGCAGCTGCTGGCCATCTAAATAACACATTTACATGGAAAACATAATTGATTGAGGTATTTTGAGAAATGACAAGGTGTCGTCAAGCTCGGGCATCAGGGCTCAAGAGGTGTTGGGTGCGAGCCGTAGCGACCGAAGGGAAATGCGTCCAAGGCATAAAAAAAAATTGCAGAAAATGCTTGAGCCTAAAAGGCATGTGATAGCACTACGAAAGAAGACAGAATGTCAAGGACGTAGGTGAAATGCTTTGAAGGAAGTCCTCCAGTATAAACGTAGCCTCGGAAATTTGAATATACCAATTCGCAGATGGATTGATGGATGGATGGTTTCATCGCTTCCTCTTCATCCGTACCTACAGACGCCAACTTTGTGAATATTGAATACTGGTACGTCTTATCTGCAAGTTCGGTGAATACGCTTTTCGGCACTTATCTGCAATAGTACCCATAGGGGGACGGCGTGTCATCCTCTACGAGGTCATCCCTCATATTTCCGGTAAACTACGAATTCAGTCCCCGGAATGTGCGCCTAGTCCACTTAAGATGAGGCAGCCGATGGTTCGGCCAATTCACTTGCGTACTCTTCGATGCTTTCACCGCTGCTCCCGTGGCTCAGTGGTGCGTTAGCGTGCTGGCCATGTCACGTCGATACTGGGAGGTACCCGGGTTCGAATCCCGGTGCCGGCTGTGCTGTCTGGGGTTTTTCCTGGGTTTTCCTCAGACGCTTTCAGACATATGTCGGCACAGTTCCCTTAGAAGTCGGCCCAGGACGCACATTCCCCCAGGGCGTCAGTCGTGACGTTGCCCGCATACGTGAGGCCGACAACGGCAAGCCCTATCGCCATCACCACCACCACCACCACCACCACCACCTTTCACCGCTGCTCGGCCCTAGATGGATCCCCCGGCTTGAATCTTTGGCCCCAGAAAGACATGGCCAGCGCGGAATTAATAATTCTCTCTTATAACTTTTTCCCTTTAACATTACTTTGCGCTGTGAAAAATTACCAAACCGGACACTAACAAAGTAACGGAAAAAATAAAATTAAATGTCACAATGCATGCTTACCAGCTCATTCACCATTGCCCTCTGTCTTCACCATTCACGTCCCGTCTTCTTGTATTGCCCACTGTAGGATCAGACAAGCGTAAGATTGCCCACATCACGCTTCAAAAAGAAAGCGCCACCTGTGGCAAAGCAAGCGCTATATGTGGCATGCAAGGGATCGTGGGAATGCAAGGGCTCAATGGGCTTCTTGTTCGTATAGCCGTCGTATTCGTATTGCCATCTGTAGGATGGGACAGGCGCAAGCTTGCCCACACCACGCCTCAAAAATAGTACTGCCCTCGTTCTAAAAACGAAGATTTAAGAAAAGCTTTCTGGAACAGCTCCCCGAGGGACACTGCCCCGACGACCGAGTTATGGGCCGCGCATTCAAAGACACGACCCTCCCGGAGGCGGACCGCGTTATAAGGACCTGCTCCCTTTTGCCTCCCTCCAGAGCGTACGCGGAGTTCAAGGGAGACCTGAGCAAACGAACTTCTCCCTTCTCAAAATACAGCAATAACAATAGCGCGAGGAGGCAAACTTTGGTGAGGACGCTTTACCGACGTTTGGTTGGTCGGTTGGAATAAAAAGAAAAATATAGAGGTGGTGGTTCCTGCAAAACACAGGAGCCGGCTACTCCAAAAGACTTGAAGATTTAAAAAAAAACGGTAAGTCTAAAAAGTTAGAGGTGCTGCAATGTCCACAAGAAATGTCATTAAAGCAGCTGTCGCACTCTGTCTGAGATCCCTCAACCATTCTCAGAGGAGCTTCACTAAGTCTAGAGGACGGTGGTCCAGACTTTCCAAGGCGGCTCTGAGGTCATTACGTTGAACATTGCATCTGGTGCAGTTAATTAATATATGTTCAGTGTTCTCCACTTCATCACACGTCAGGCAGTTCGGCGAGTCTACCTACCCAAACTTGAACAACAGGACACGGCTAAAAGGGACGTCTAGTCGAAGGCGGTGTACCAATGTCACGACCTCTCTTCTGAGTGTCTAGTGTCTTTCACACAAACACAGACAATGAAAGAAGCCCACTGTCTGCGAGAGGTCAGGAAGGGGGTTATGTTCGCAGAATAGAGAGTGTAATTGGGATTTTCTTGGTCTGCCATTTTACGCAAGGAAAAAAATAATCTTTCTGTCACTTTCAGAGGTACCGATATATAAGGAAAACGGTGGAAAGGTTATATATTGGGATTTTTTTGTGTGTGCCTAATTTGCAAAAAGACATTCGGATTGCCGTTCGGGGACCTGTGTGGTTGTCCGAGGTCATGTTGGAGACTGTGACGTAAGGGGATCAAATCCTGCCATGGGCTGTGCTATCTGAGGTTTTTCCTGAGTTTGCTGAGTCTGAGTCCTCTGGATTTTCTTAGCTTTCCTGAGTCTGCACATGCAGGCCGTGAAGCTGTCCCAGGCCGCATATTCCCCCTGCTGGTTTCTCGGCACCTATAACCGCCTCTACACTGCTCATAGACTTCGTTGTGCCAACACAGCAAAAAGAATACTCACAGTGTTTATTACCCATGACAATACTACTATTTAACAGTGAGGGCTCTTATGGCCTTAGTATAGCTAGTGCGCCAGTAAAATGCAAATCAAATCAAACAGTGAAGGCTCGCTCGACGGCACGATGATACGGGAGAGTACACAACGCATACTATAACGCGTGGCATGCGTCGAGATGGCCTTTGTTGCTTTTGCGCCAATAAACTTCAGTCATCAGCAGCGCCATGCGTCGAGACGTTATTCCGCGCTGCTTTCTTTTCGCAACTCTTGGCCTTTAGTAGCTAGTACGCCTCTAAAACCCAAATCAAATCAAATCAAATTTTCGCAACGCCTAGTGGATCATCGCATGAGTTGGACGAGAATTCCCGAACGATATCAATAAATCACAGACACTAATGGCGTCGTGACACAAGCATTATTACGAAGACATTAAACGCATTATACATAAAGGCCCAATCGCATGAGGCGTTTTCTCCAGACGCGGCATTTGGGGAGCGCCAGCCAGAGCGGCGGCGAACAATAGAAACAAGGCGTAGCTCTCAAAGTTCGAGGTCACCATATAATTGTAATGGTAATGGTATCGTGATGGTTACACGTAAGGTCTGTCTGCACAGTGTGGCGACATGCTGCACGTGCCGCGGGGTTGGACTGCGGATAATTTGGACCTCCGGGGGTTCTTTCGACGTGCGCCAGAATATACTCAGCGGTTGGCGCCGGAAGGTGGTGGTGGTGGTGGTGGTGATGGTGGTGAAAGGACTCGCCGTTGTCGGCCTCACAGAGGTGGGCAACGTCACGACTGACGCCCTGAGGGAATGTGCGTCCTGGGCCGACTTCTAGGGGAACTGTGCCGACCTATGTCTGAAAACGTCTGAGGAAAACCCAGGAAAAACTCCAGAGGGCACAGCCGGCACAGGGATTCGAGTCCGGGTACCTGGTAACGGCGCCGGAAGACATGGTAGCGACGCGCGCAAGTGGCCACTCAGAGCTTAGTTTCTGTTAGGTTCATCCAGTTGCGCCAATTTTTGGGAGGCCCCATAGGTGGTGGCACGCGGAATTGGTCAGATTGTTCGGGTGGATTGGATCCCCTTTTGCAGGGGGTCCGAAAAATATGGAAGAATTATTGTTGTGGATTGCGAATAGCGGGACCAGCATTCATAAAAAATGACTACGCACCTGCGTTTGAGATTCTTTTTTCACTTGTTTTTTCTGAATTGCACAGCGATAGGGCGAGAATATTTCAAACGGTTGCTCCTGGTGGTGGTGACGATGGTCCTGATTTTGGTGGTGGTGAGCACATAAACAGGTTTTCGAGCATCCCTGAATGATGATTTTACTTCCTTCGTTTCTATACTTTCTACCTTGCCAGTAAGGTAGCCCTGGAAATCCCTTGTACCGACGCCTCTGCCTCGAAATTTACCAGCGACGTGATGGCCGAGCTGTGGTGGGAGATGTGAAAACCCTTTCGAAATTCCATGGAGGAAATTTTTGCATAATTTATACTTCGGCTGCTACTGAGCCCTGATCCAGCACCATCTTGGGCTCCAGTTGCTGAAATCCCGTTAAAACTTTCTAAATTCGGCTGCAGACCACAGTAGAGTACCACACAACAGGTGTCAATATCTTTTATAACATACGACAGTTCCTCGCGTACCAGCTGGGTTCTTCCGAGCAGTTAAATGATCTCAAGAACGCAGTCGAATCCAAGGCCGCGTTGCAGACCTGTTTACCGAACTCTCCTCGCGAACAAAGAGGCCTGCAAGCGGTTAGGAAAAATACCTGCTCCCCGGTATACATGTTTAAGGTATCCAGTCTAGAGTTCAATGCCTTATTCCTTTGCGCAAAGAGAGCTGTCTTGAAGGCATCGTACGAGGTCTCGAATCCAAACAGATTGCCCATTCTCCTATCACCGTAAGATTTGCACTTGTGGGACACATGCGACTGCCACCAGTCTCTCTTCTGGCCGTTGTCATCGATCTGACGGCCGAGCGAATCAATAAATTTGCTCAAGAACGCTGCGTATAGTGTGCCCAAATAACCGTAGCTCATCGCCATGTTGCCATGGCGATAGTAAAGCGGGGATATAAGTTCAGCCATAGACAGCTTAAAGGTATTAAAATAATACAGGTAAACTATGGTGCCGAACTCCTTGTCGGTCATGGTCTTACTGTACAAGTTCAGATAATCGTTGTGACCAAGAAGCTTGCCTAAGTCTGTCATAGATCGGACCCAGTCTTGGAAGAACGTTCCATTCGCTGGATCGAAACTCGAGTACAGGACGTCGAGCTCTTGTTCGTTGAAGAAGGTTTCCGTCGGCCAAAGAATACGCCTCACTTTTCGAAGTTTAGCGCTAGCTGTCTGCTTCGTGGTGTTGCTGATGATGGTAGATCGTTCGAGCATCTCCTGAATGGTACCTACAATATTGTCCAAAACAGCGTTCACCTTATCGCGCTCTGTTTTTGGGAAGTTCTTGTACATGAATGGCGCCCAAGGCAAAAGTCCGAATGCGTCCTCGATCTGTGGCAGACAGAAAGCAGGGGCGCGTTCTTCAGCTTCCCGCTTGCTTCCCCATGTGACTATGTCGAAGTTAGTTGACGCCATCCAGGCGTATTCTTGGACGAATATCCAGCCCAGTAGCACGAGGAGACGCTCGTTAGGTACGATCTCAAGTATCCTACCGAGCATGTGTAGCACTGGAAGACTATGGACAACCACCATAGAATGGGTGGTAAGATGTAATTCAGGTGGCAAGTTCGTGTTGATGAAAGAGACCCATTCTTCGGCAGTGATGTTTTTTGTGTAATTCTGGAGTTGACGAAGACCGAAGAAATGCTCCGAAAACGGAGACTTTCTTCCCTGTTCCACAAGCATCATGACGGTCAGTTCATCCTCTCGCAGCTGATTGACGTAACTGTCACTGAGGGTCTCGCTGCGTCCCATGGCGTGGGCGAACTGCCGCACCCTTGCAGCGTATTGTGATACGGCGCGAGCATCAACATTGCGCAGATGCTTCCATGATCGCACCTCCACGGCTTTCCATATGACGAGAACGGGCTCTTTATTGTTTCTTGATGGAACCACTTTAATTCGGAAGAAGAAAGAGATCCTCCAGCGGATGAGAAGCTGCAAATGGACGTCGAGAGCGTTGGCCTCACGTAATGGTTCTTCGGGCCACGGGATCCTCATGTCGGTGGTGAATCGCTTGAAAGCGTCCAGGTCGTCCTTCCTATGAATGCACGACTGGAACATTCGGAACGCCCTGGCTACTGCTTTACTCTGCAAGTCCAAGTTCCCAGCGGTAAGGGTGTGGAGGATGGTGTCGGTGAGCATCGTCTCAATGTCCTTGGGGTCCTTGTAGCTGTAGTCTCTGTACCAGAAAGCGCAGACGTAGTTGTAGAGGTTCTTGCAGGGATTGGCGTTGGTGTTGATAGAGATCTTAAGGTGGGAAGCGTGCTCCAAGCAGTCGCGGCTTCGGCAAACTGGGTCCTGGGGCGATTTTGCGGTGTACCTGGAAATAGCGCAATTTAACAACAAAAGAAACAAGCCAACCAGTATATGTTTGTATTTTGGCAATAGGCTCCGCAGGAAAGACTTTCTAGCACACGCATGCACACACATACACAAACTGACATTATTTCACACATGATGAACAGATATGTGTTATGGGCTTAAACATGCAATACATGCTTAAACATGCTGGCGCATCTGTAGCCATTGATCAGTGTGCTAGTATGTTCAATGAGTATTTTACTTCTGTTCAATGAGTATTTTACTTCTGTATTTACCGTGGAAGATACCGGTAATGTTCCGAAGGCCCCATTACACTCTTTTCCGCACATGTTATCATTTGATATAGATTACTCTGGTGTGCTGAAACTGATAGATAATAGCAAACTATCTTCTTCCTGTGGCATTGATGGCATTAATACCAAAATCCTTAAAAACACAAAGATTATATCGGCTGCGTGCTTAACTCTAATATTCCAACAGTCCCTACCAGTCAGGTAGTGTCCCAGACGATTGGCTGATCGGTAAGATCATCCCAGTTCATAAGTCCGGTGACAAACAAACTCCAAGCCACTTTAGGCACATATCTCTCACCAGTGTCCCATGTAAGCTGCTGGAGCACATCATTGTTAAACATATGGTCACCTACCTAGAAACTAACAATTTCTTCTACAAATATCAACATGGCTTCCGTAGGGGATACTCCTGTGAGACTCAGCTGGCAGGTCTAACACACGACATTCTCCATAATATTGATAAAGGAAAACAAGTCGATGCAGTGTTCCTAGACTTTGCGAAAGCTTTCGATAGGGTTCCACATTCTCGTCTTCTAACCAAGTTATCAAGTCTTAACATTGATCCAATGGTTCTTACGTGGAATCGGAACTTCCTCACAAACAGGAAACAGTATGTCGTTGCAAATGGTACCACCTCCAGTCTCGCTGATGTAGCTTCTGGTATTCCGCAGGGTTCGGTAATAGGTCCACTCCTTTTCTTGATTTACATCAATGACCTGCCTTATGATCTATCGTGTAGGGTGAGACTGTTTGCAGACGACTGCGTTATATACCACCCAATTACTAATTTCTCTGACATCCAATTACTACAGTCCGACCTTCAGAAAATTTTTCAATGGTGCACGGCCTGGCAACTCCCTGTTAATTCCGAGAAGTGTAAGGTTTTGTCATTCTCTCGCCGTTCAAGCTTAAATCACCCGTACAACCTCGGACCCTGTGAACTACAACATGTAAAGACCTACAAATATCTTGGCGTCCACCTCACTTGTGACATGACTTGGACTGAGCACGTTACATACATCACAGCGAAAGCTAACCGCTCCCTTGGGTATCTTCGCCGCAACCTTCGTCCTTGTCCACCTATAACAAAAAAAGCTGCCTACACGAGCTTCATCAGGCCCATACTTGAGTATGCCTCCCCCATCTGGAGTCCTTACCACTCCAACCTCTCTTGTGCAGTTGAGGCGGTGCAGAACCGCGCAGTTCGATTCATTTTAAATAATTTTTCTCCATATAGTAGTATAACAACAATGAAGTCGTCTATTGATATCCCAACATTAGATTTACGTAGGAAAGTATCCAGTCTCTGTCTCTTTCATAAAGTCTTCCACAACACAACCTTAAGCACAGACTTTTTAAGAAATGCGGCGTTTATCTCTGCACGAGTAGATCATGACTACAAGGTTGAACTAACACATTGCCACCATGATTTCTTCCTTAACTCATTTGGTTGTTACATAGCGAAATGTTGGAATGATTTACCTCGTAACATTGCAGTGCTTCATGATCCTTTAGAATTCAAAAAAACAGCCACCGCACTCATTATAGGACAATGAAAGAACAGTGTGTAGCTGAAGTATGTACCTTTTGTGTCTTTGTAAAATTTTTATATAACCCATGTTAACCCATATAGTATGTACATAGTGTGTTCTTTATGCGCTGTGTCCGCCGTCCGTTATATAGTGCCCAAGGGCCTTTAACGTACCACGAAATAAATAAACAAATAAATGTCGTCGTCGACAGTAACGCGTGCTACAGCACCGGGATTTAACGCAGTCTGCATTGGGCTTGGGTTATGGCCGCACCCCTCAGCGGAGGCACGCGGTACGCACGCGCACGCAGTCGCGGGGCACCCCTCCCCAAGTGGGGTGTGCTGTCAAAAGTAGATGGCCTTTTTGGTTTAATTAGTGAGTGCAGCACTCATTTGCTATAGCAATCAATCACTATCAATTGCAAATTGACTCAACACAAAAATAGCATAAATTTTAAAATATCCCCGGAACATCCAAGTATCCAAAATTGATGTCTATGTGACGGTTCTGGGATATGAAAACAGTAGGAATCTGCCAGTCGCATGAATATACGTTCTACGTCAACGGACTCTCTGTGAAGCTCCCATGGAATATCCCAACATCCAATTTGCTATATATCCAGGATGTGCCTGGGATATCTCAAAGTTACGCCCCCTCCAATGTTTGTGCGACTAGCGATATCCTGAACATTCATCCTACGACGTGTACATTATGATACAAAGGAGCAGCGTACTCTGCCTTTCGCATAGTGATGAGTGCAAAGCCAGTGCTGACAACGACCAAGACCACAATGATGATGAGCCACACGAAAGGGTTGATGTGGGTCTTGGTCGGCCGGTTATCTGTCGAAGGAGATGTTGTCCTCTCCGGTGATGGCGTCCGGCTTCGAGGGTCAAGCGTCGGGCTGCTCATGGTTCCTTTGGTCTCTTCCCGTTGCTCGTAGAGTCGTACAACTGAACAATTTGCTTCTGGGCTCGTGCTGCGCGCAGCACGTTGTCTCCTTCGTTTCGAAAGGCACTTGCGGGAAAACGTAAACTACAACTATACGAAATTAATAAGGTTTCCAAGTTTCGGTACTACCATTTCCCAAACACTGGTGTTTATCGGTATCTACTCGATTTTGCTGAATTGAAAAACAAAAAAGAAGATATTTTTCCGGCATGCTATTTGGACTGGACAATAAAACCGTTTAACACTTTTCAAAGAAAGGAATAACTCACGGAGATAGTTGGAACAGTGAGTAGTCAGCACAAGACAGCGCGAGAATGCAAGACAAAACGGTCGCTGGTCGGAGCTCGGCGTGCAAGAGTCGCTGAGGATGCTTCCCCGATGTCTGTTGTGGGTGTCAAGTCATGCTTCACACAAACAGAAACAGTGACGCAAGTCCTTTCTTCGCGACAGGTCAGGAAGGAAGTCATATTCCGAGGATAGAGAATGCAATTGGAATTATCATTGTCTAACCCCTCAGAGTAGGAAAAAAAAGTCGTCCCGTCCCTTTCAGAGGTACCGGTATATTGTGGAAACGGTTCAAACTTACCCACATATATCGAGATTTTTTCGTGTTTGTCTAATTTGCAAAGAGACATTCAGGTTTTGATCAGGCATCTGGTGGTTGTCCGAGGCTATGCTGGAGACTGTGAGGTAGTGAGATCAAACCCTGCCATGGGCTGTGCTATCTGAGGTTTTTCGTATGTTTTCTATCTTACCAACGACATGGCAGATCACACTGGAAAACAACGCTCACAGTCCGCAATTGGCGAGACTTCCGTCATCGGAACACTGCAACACTTGACGGCAACACCACCCCAGAAGAATTCGGCCGGACAATAAGACAGAATCAGAAGCAGTCCAGCAAACATACCAAGGTGCCAGTGACCTACACCAAAACATATGTAAAGTTCGGACACCTCAGAACAATACGACGACGCGCTGAGCGCCGCTACCGACGGACTGGAAACATAGACGACTGTATTCAAGGAAAAACCACCAAAGAAAAGATAAATCGACACCTAAAAAAATGTTGGCATCGCACGCATGGGAGGATACATGGAAATCCCTGTCGCCATTAGTCAACGCTGGGAAGCTCTGGACCATTGTAAAGAGCATCAAGAGCAGCCCCTCCCAAGCCACTTTCCGTACCATTGCCCTGAGTACGAACGTACCTGTATTCGCAGTAGAGGAAACGTTTTTGGCCATTCTTAAAAAATCTTCACCAGCATCCACCGGTTCCCTCCACCACCAGTCTCTTCTATCCTCAGCAGTGGACAACCAGCTAGTAACGCACTCCACACCCGTAGCGCTGGAACACGATTTTAGTATCCAAGAACTTGCCATCAAAGCCACGTCTGGCAAGCGAACCTCTCCATAGGACCAGGACCAGACGGGATAACCTACAAGTACCCGGAAAATATCTAAACCGAAAGCTAAAGAAGTATTACTGAAGATATACAACAAAAGCTGGCAAACAGGAAAACTCCCCCGGGACTGGAAGACGCAAAGGTAATACGCATAAGGAAACCTGGCAAGCCGAAGAACGAAATCGAATCGTACAGACCTATCAGCCTCGCAAGCTGTGTAGCAAATGTAATAAAAATAACAAAACTTGTGCGCATCCGGTGGTGGTTAGAACACAACGGAAAGTTCCCGGATGAGATCGCCGCCTTCAGAAAAGCACGATACACAGCAGACTGCATCACTAACCTTAAAGGAGCACTGACGTGACCCCATAATTATTTTTTCTTGTTCGTTTTTCGGTGCAGAGTGTTCTCCAACGAATAAAATGAGTTCCTGCGAAAGAACGACGAGAGCAGGTGACTTACAGAGCGAGCACGAGGGCTCGGTTCCGCACATCTTTGAAAAATCATTTTCCTCTTGATAAGAGCGCATCGCAGAACGAGAGGACGTCGTGACGTATAAGAGATAAACTGATGTTCTGAGGCTGGAACAACATAGAAGGGACAGATACAAACAAAGCCTCAAATTGCCTAAGAAATCAACGATGAAAGATGAAAGTCACTGAAAAGGTTAGCCAGCTGTAGGGATCGAACCCACATCTAGAGCCCTGGACCGGCAATCCAGAAGATGTGGGTTCGATCCCTACAGCTGGCTAACCTTTTCAGTGACTTTCATCTTTCGTCGTTGATTTCTTAGGCAATTTGAGGCTTTGTTTGTATCTGTCCCTTCTATGTTGTTCCAGCCTCAGAACATCAGTTTATCTCTTGTTCAACAGGTGCCGCTTGCGTCGATTTCCGTCGTATGAATGTGTGTATGAGTGAGCAAAAATGTAAGAGTGAAAGGAGGGTGAGTGAGAGTGAGTGGCTGGTTTGTCGTCCCTTCAGATGACGCACCCCGAAAGTCACTGGAGAGGCGTGTTAGCTTAGCTCAATTGGTAGAGCCCTGGACCGGCAATCCAGAAGATGTGGGTTCGATCCCTACAGCTGGCTAACCTTTTCAGTGACTTTCATCTTTCGTCGTGACGTATGCTACTCCCCTCACGTGACCAGGACGCACAGCGGCTCAGCTCAAGCATGTATGAGCGGCGCGTGAGCTGCGAAGAAAAAGCAAACAAACAAGGCACAGAACCTCCAATACGTCACGGTAGAATCGTGCCGTGCGTCTGCGGCTACCTTTTCCGACGTGTGTGTGTGTTTTTCTTTTTTTAAATTCGATTGCACAGCTATAACGCACCGCAGAGCGCAAATATTTTACATGGTGACCCCTGGTGAACAGCTTGACAGATGGGGGGGCAGGATTTCGAGCGACGTTAAATGTCACCTAATTGTTCCTTTAACCCCGTTATGGAAGAGATCATGCCCTCCACGGGTCAAGTTCACGATATACACTGACGATGTGTGCATTTGGATGTACGGGACAAACGTCAAGTACGTTCAGCAGACACTAGAACGCACCCTCCTAGCGATTGCCATCTTCCCGGAAGAACGTGGCATGGACTTGTCAGTAGAAAAAACGGTGTACCTACCCTCCACCCGGAAACGTCTAACGAACTTTCACGTTTCAGTCAACGGGAATCCGATGCAACGTATTAGCAAACACAAGTTTCTCGGTGTCATAATCAACAGAAACCTAACATGGGCAGAACAAGTGAAGGCTCTCACGGACGCAACACAGAAATACATCAACATAATGAAGATGCTCGGTGCACCCCGCAGGGGCAACGGGAAAGCACTTCACTCCCTTCACACTGGGCTCATCCGACAAGCCATACCTCACAGCATCCCCCATCTCCGTCATCTCTCCCCAACCCAAGACGCATTGTGGTGATCTTCTCTGAAGTAATTTAACTACCCATTTACATTTTTACAATACACAAAAGTACAAGTATATACACAACTAAATACATACATGTAAAAGTAAATTTTTATACTTTCTACTTGAGCTTTCCCTGGAAAGTAGTCCTGGAAGTCCTCAGTACCATATATTTTGTACGAAGGTGAAACAAGCTTCGTTCTACTGACGCTTCGGCCTCCAAATTTATGAGCAGCGACATGGCTGAGCGCCCTGAAAACCCCTCCGCGATTCGACTGAAGAAAATTTTTGCATCGTTTATATTTCGGCTGGTACTGGCCCTCGTCCAGCCCGAGATTCTGCTCCTGTTTCTTTCATCTGTCTAAATTCGGCTGTTACAAATAAATTCACAATAAACCACACAACAAGTGCCGACATCTTTTATAACATACGACAGTTCCTCGCGTACCAGCTGGGCTCTTCAGAGCAGTTAAATGATCTCAAAAAAGCAGTCGAATCCAAAGCCGCATTGCAGACCTCTTTACCGAACTCTCCTCGCGAACAAAGGGGCCTGCAAGCGGATAGAAAAAATATCTGCTCCCCGGTATACATGCTTAAGGTATCCAGTCTAGAGTTCAATGCCTTGTTCTTTTGCCCAAAGAGGGCCGTCTTGAATGCATCGTACGAGGCATCGAATCCAAACAGATTGGTCATTCGCCTATCACCGTAAGACTTGCACTTGTGGGACACCTGTGACTCCCACCAGTCTCGCTTCTGGCCTTTGTCATCGATCTGACGGCCGAGCGAATCAATAAATTTGCTCAAGAACACTGCATACAATGTCCCCAAGGAACCGTAGCTCATTGCCATGTTGCCATGGCGATAGTAAACCGGGGATATAACTGCAGCCATAGACAGCTTAAGAATATTAAAATAATACAGGTAAACTATGGGGCCGAACACCTTGTCGTTCATGGTCTTACTGTACAAGTTCAGAAAATCCTTGTGACTACGAAGCTTGCCTACGTCTGTCATAGATCGAACCCAGCGTTGGAAGAAAGTCCCATTCGCTGGATCAAAACTCAAGTACATGACGTCGAGCTCTTGTTCGCTGAAGAAGGTTTCAGTCGGCCAAAGAACACGCTTCATTTTTCGCAGTTTAGCGCTAGCTGTCTCCTTCGTGGCATTGCTGATGAGGGTAGATCGTTCGAGGTTCTCTTGAATGGTACTAACAATATTATCCAGGACAGCGTTCACCTTATCGCGCTCCCTTTTTGGAAAGTTCTTGTATATGAATGGCGCCCAAGGCAGAATTCCGAATGCGTCCTCGATCTGTCGCAGACAGAAAGCAGGCGCGTGTTGTTCAGCCTGCCGCTTGCTTCCCCACGTGGCTATGTCAAACTTAGTTGACGCCATCCAGGCACACTCTTGTACAAATATCCAACCGAGTAGCACGAGCAGCCGCTCGTTGGGTACGATCTCAACTATCCTGCCGAGCATGTGTAGCACTGGAAGGCTGTGGACTAATACCATAGAGTGGGTGGTAAGATGAAATTGAGGTTCCAAGTTCTTGTTGATGAAAGAGACCCATTCATCGGTAGTGATGTTTTTTGTGTAATTCTGGAGTTGACGAAGACCGAAGAAATGCTCTGAATACGGAGACTTCCTTCCGCTTTCCACAAGCTTCATGACGTTCAGTTCATCCATTCGCAGCTGGTGGACGTAGCTGTCACTGAGGGTCTCGTTGTGTCCCAAGGCATGGGCGAACTGCCGCACCCTTGCAGCGTACTGTGATATGGTTTGGGCCTCACCATTGCGGAGTTGCTTCCATGATTGCACCTCCATGGCTTTCCATATGACTAGAACGGGCTCTTTATTATTTGTTGATGGGACCACTTTGATACTGAACAGGAAAGAGATCCTCCAGCGGATGAGAAGCTGCAAATTAACGTCGAGAGCATTGGCCTCTCGAAATGGTTCTTCGGGCCACGGAATTCTCATGTCTGTTGTGAATCGCTTGAAAGCGTCCAGGTCGTCCTTCCTATGAATGCACGATTGGAACACTGCGAAGGCCCTGGCTACAGCTTTGCTCTGCAAGTCCAATTTTCCAGAGGTAAGGGTGTGCAGGATGTTGTCGGAGAGCATGGTCTCAATGTCTTTGGGGTCTTTGTAGCTGTAGTCTTTGTACCAGAAAGCGCAGGTATAGCTGTAGAGGTTCTTGCAAGGATTGACGTCGGTGTTGATGGAGACCTTAAGGTGGGAAGCGTGCTCCAGGCAGTCGCGGCTTCGGCAAACGGGGTCCTGGGCCGATTTTGCGGCGTACCTGGGAACAGAGCAATTTAAGAATAAAAGGAACTCGCCATCCAGTATATATTTGTATTTTGGCATTATGCTCCGCAGGAAAAAGGACGATGTTCTAGCACAAAAGAAAAAATATCATGTAATATATGATGAACAGAATTGTGTTAAATGTTTAACCATGTCTTCGTCGAGTGCAACGTGTTAGAGAACCGGACTTTCGATACGTGAGATAAAGTCTAGCAGCCACACTGGAAAATAGTTCCATGGTAAGGTATTATTCCCAATTATTAATGCTTAATCCATTGGATAACATCGGAGAAATTTGCGTACTGCTTACGCGGTTATAAACATAGATGGGAGATAGACAGTAGAACTACTGTGTGGTAGTTAAAATTAGTTAGAAACTATTTGCGGGAATGCAGTCATAAGCTATACACCGGTAGTTAAACTGAATTACATTTGAGGATTTTTTATATGATGCATACCTCATAACTGGATGCGCTCACACCTGGAGATCGTTACATAAGGGACATGGTCGCTTTTTAAATAACCGTGGGTGCGTTTTCTCGGACGTTATTCGGCATGAAACAGTCCACGCAGGGTTACTGGAATCGTAAGCTGTCGAGCTTGGAGCTACCCCCAGCGAACTACCCCAAAGAACAATTCATCCCCATTCATCGTCAACGAGAAATGCAGTCGTGGAATGCCTCCTGAAGGTTGCAGGACATGTTTCCGCATCACGTCAGCTAGAATTTTTGAAACCACGGTTATTCTGTCAACATATTTTACTAACTTTCACTAGCAAGAATGGAAGGCGGGGTCATTCGCAAGCAGGGGGCGCCCAAGCACTGGAACAAAGAGTCGAAACGAAGGAACGAGCACAGCGTGTTTGTTGAAAGTAATGCATAGTTGAGAACGCTTGCCTATGCTGTGTGCGCGTCTTGCGTGTGTGTTTGTTTTCTCAACCACGCCTAATACACAGAGCACTGCTGACCGCGCTAGCATTTCCTTCTTTAAATGCACGATTCCTGGAGCTGTCGAGAACGTTTGCTTTGTCTAACAACGCTGAGTAGAACGCTCAAAACAATGTCTCTGAAACTTTAATGAAATTTTAATATGTAATTAATATCTACAACCTTTCGGGCGTGGTGGACTGCGCTTCATCCGGTACACAATGAAATGGTGAACACACGCAAGTATACACAGGGTCAGACTTTTTGGGGTTAAAGGTACTGTAAAGCAGCAGGCATACAAGTTTATACTGCTGGCTCATATGACAGTCCGGGTGCTCAGTATACGAACGCCACAAATTTTGTTAAATCCATCTCGTTGTTTTTTTTTTTTTTCAGAAAGCTCGTATTTATTCTGGACAACCTTGTGTCTACGACCCGACGCGAACTCCGCAGTTCCCGCCATGTAGTGTAGTGAACATAAACATGCCAATAACAATCAGAGCCGTATATAGAGAGAGTTTGGCCATCTTTTGATGTTTTGCCGCTTCACGGGCTGCTTCACGGGCATTCTTTTAAAGAAAAAAGAATAAAAACAAAAATCAAACGCTTTTACGTGAAAGAGGAGCTAATTAGTGACGAAATTAAACAAGAATGACCCACGTATATTGCGTGAAACGTAAAAACGTAATCGTAAAAATTAAATTTATCGCGCGTTTCTTGAAGGCGATCCGCCAACTTTACTGAGGACCTTCTCATCTAACCCGAGGCAGTCTCGACGCCCGCACCGTCTAGTGCTTGCTGCTGGGGGAGGGGGGGGCAGACCCCCCCCCAACCTGTAGATCGTAACCTAGACTAACCTCACTAAAGTGAGGTGATCGAGCCCAGTTCAACGATCCTACCTCTTGCAAAATGACAAGTTTCGAGTCCGTTAGGATTAGAATTCCCGTGTATCTCCTGCGCTAAAAGTGAATCAGATGGGGTTGTTGAAATGCGTATAAAAAACTACCAGTCCACAAAATTTTATAATTCTTAAATTTTTAGATTCAGTATATGACCTTATTCCACTTCTATACGCAGTAGAACTATACGGTACTATATACATCCCTACAAAAGTAACTACTGCCGATCTCTGTTTAGAAGCAACACTAATAGCTGCCAGTAACTTCAAATGTCAGTCTTCTCGCGCAATAGGCATAGAGGATAGCATACATTAAATATCTCGAAGTTACGCCTCCTCCAATATTTCTGCAACTACTGGTGTCGGTATCCTGAACATTCATCCTATGACGTGGACATGATACAAAGGAGCAGCGTACTCTGCCTTTCGCATGGTGATGAGTGCAAAGCCAGCGCTGACAACGACCAAGACCACAATGATGATGAGCCACACGAAAGGGTTGATGTGGGTGTTGGTCGGCCGGTTGTCTGTCGAAGGAGATGATGTCCTCTCCGGTGTTGGCGTCCATGTTCGAGGTTCGGGCGTCGGGCTGCTCATGGTTCCTTTGCGTTCTGCCCGTTACTCTTGAGTCGTACTGGTCGTACAACAGAACAATTTGCTTCTAAGCTCGCGCTGTGGTGAACTAGTACTCGCGTGCTCCACAGCACGTCTTCTTCGTTTCCAATGACAGCCATTCGCGAAAGTTCCGGGGAGCACGTGCGCCCTGGCAGGGCATGCCGGGAAATGCTGTGCAAAACGACAGCGACGGTGCGTGCACCAGTACGACGACGACGACGACGGTCGGAGACGATAGCAAATCGCTGTCCTCCTCCTCCTCACAAATATACCTAGTGTTCAGGAAAATCCACGGTGGTGGTGGTGGTGGTGGTGGTGGTGGTGATAGGGCTTGCCGTTGTCGGCCTCACGTATGTGGGCAACGTCACGACTCACGCCCTGAGGGAATGTGCGTCCTGGGCCGACTTCTAAGGGAACTGTGCCGACATATGTCTGAAAGCGTCTGAGGAAAACCCAGGAAAAACCCCAGACAGCACAGCCGGCACCGGGATTCAAACCCGGGTACCTCCCAGTCTCCACCTCCCAGGAAAATCCACGCCTATGATCCTCATCTGGTACTGGCCAATCGCCCTTAATGGATAACGGCCATTTCCCCGAGGATGAAGAAGAAGAAGAAATCGCTGTCGTTTTGCTATGGTGAGCTTCTATGGTGAGCTTCTTCTATGGTGAGCTTCTAGCTCACCATAGTTTTGCACAGCATTTCCCGGCACGCCCTGCCAGGGCGCGCGCTGCCCACCTGGAACTTTTTCAAATGGCCTATTGCCGCGCCTTTCTTCTGGATTTCCGGTCCAGGGCTCTTATCAATTGAGCTAACCTAACACACCTCCAGAAGATGTGGGTTCGAGTCCTATACGGCTGACTAACCTTTTCAGTGACTTCCATCTTTCATCGTTAATTTCTTAGGCAATTTGAAGCCTTGTACGTATTCGTCCTTTCTATCTTGTTCCAGCCTCAGAACATGAGTTCTCTCACGTTTTCGGTGTTAGTAGCTACAGAATCCTTCGCATTAAAGGGACACTTCGGAACGATCGGTGAAAAAGAATTGTTGCACATCGTAGTTGGTGCATCCACAGTATGCCTGCCATCAACATTGTTTCTTTCTCGTGTGACAAATTATATGCCTCAAAGCGAGCAATCAAACCAAAACAGGACTGTGGAGAGGAGTCTCAAAAACGTTCCCTTCCGAAGGCCAACGCGTTACGTCACTCCGCATGGAGAGGACAAGTAGTATACCATGCCAGTCGCAGCCGTCGTGTAACATTCCCGGAACAAAACAGTGGACGAAGATTGGGGATCAGATCACTCAGACACAGATGGAAAGAACCAACGGTCATCCGCTTCCCTCAGAGTCGGAAAACAGCTCAGGAATGGTACGGTATGGTATTCCAGTCAGATGGACTAATTTAGTGTCATTTTCAACGAGTGACACTTGCACTTCGTGTCATTCCTATGCTGTCACACGACATCTTTTAGTGACACTCGGCAGGAAGTGCACTAACGATTTAGTGAGTTCCCCAAACTCACTTCACTTGTCTTCGGCGGACAAAGTGTGTAGCCCCGATGGAAGGCTTTGTGGCACAGGTACAAATATTGACAAAATGCGAGGGGTCCCGACACCACAATATTTTTAAACAAATAGTTTCAACAGCGTGATTGTTTCGTTTAAGTACAGTGTGAGATGGTGCCAAAAAAACAAGTCATTATTCTCGTTAACAGCCTGTGACAACTTCGCTGTCTCAGCCATTCAGCGGCGGCCATATTTGTTGTGTCACATGTTTGAGGCCAATTTGTTTAATGTTGAAAGAAAATTAACAGGAAGTGTTTCTAAATCGCAGGAAACATTCTGAGGAAGGTACAATGGCGCACGCCTGGAAATTTTGCCGCCGTTTATTCTTATCTATCGTAATTGCCATCACTACATAATTGACACTTACTTAAGCCGTGTAGCAAGCACGTAGTGAAAGTGACATTTGCTGGTTGAAGTGCACTACATGAAAATGACACTAAATCACCCCGTGTGACTGAGGTATAATGCACCCGTGATGTTGGTCGAGCAGAGAGAGGAAGAAGAAATACTTCCATCGAGGTTCGTGGGTGGGAGCCAGACTTTTTTCGAAATTTCGAAAGTCGTTTTTATGATTCCACTTTCGTTTTCGTGTGAGATATTTCACAGCTGTGTTCATGTTCGTGTAAATGACTGTGAGCATACCGCAAGCTTGAAATTCATTTTGTTCCGAAGTCTTCCTTCTGAAAATATTTCCGAAACGGTGCTCACTTAGCGGCGTATATTGGGAAGGTACAGCTCCTGTCAACCTTAATAATAACACTGGAAAAAATTCTGTCTCATTTTCCAGCGCGATAACAGCCACCCTTGGAGCACTGGAGGAATGTTAAGTGAAAAAAATCCTGGTGTTAAACTGACAGAATAACGTTGTCCAATTAAGATTTCTTCATGGTCCCAAGGGTTGCTGTAATCGCGCTCGGGAACGAGACCACATTTTTTCCAGTGTTATTATTAAGGTTGACCGGAGCTGTACATCGGCACAATGTAATTTACGGCAACAAGTATAATTCCTCCACAATGATGTTTCGTGAGTGGGGCCCCCATGGACCCCAGCCCCCCAGTCCTAAGGTGTTATCCGTATCGTGCCGAGGGGACGAAAGGCGAAGGGTAGAAGCCTTGAATGGTGGCGGTCGGGGTCTTCGTCAAGCCCCACTTCGTCAAGTGTAGATGACGTTCAAATTTCTTGTTCTTCTTCCAGCATCGCTAGGTGCAAACTTCAACTCCAACTCACAATCAACAAGTTGGTGAAATGGTCACAGGAAAATGGTTTTAAGTTTTCCCCGGTGAAGACCGTCTTCCTCTCCTTTTCAAGGGCGCGAGGAGTGTTTCCCGAACCTACACTCAAAATAGGCACAATATTAATATAAAGCCTGAACATAACTTTCTTGAGCTTATATTTGACCGGAAACTAACTTTCCTTCCACGTCTCAAACACCTCAAGGTAAAGACCATTAAATCCCTAAATCTTCTAAAGGTACTTTCTAACCGGTCCTGGAGAGCAGATCGTCACACGCCCAAGAAATCCTACATCTCCACCGTGCTTTCAAAACTGGATTGTGGATGTGTTGTGTACGGTTCAGCAGGGCCATCTACGCTCAAAATCCTCGATCCCATACACCACCAAGGACTGCGTTCAGAACTTTCAGAACTTCTCCAGTACAAAGTCTGTACATGGAATCAAATCAGTGGCCTGGCACTAAGAATCAGGCGTCACCCGCAGAAGCCAGTGAAAGTGAAACGTAAGCAATTCAAACAGCGCTTCTCGAACAGGCCTTCAGCTGTACCTTCTTTTGAGCATTCGGATTTCGCAAGCAGTCGATCACTATGGGTTTCCAGAGTACAACTCTGTGATCCTAAGTAGTTAAGTAAAAAAACTTCCTTCATGGCAGCCCCTTCCAAAATGTAACAAGTCCCTCTCCAGATACAACAAACGTGAAACTGCTACTACACCGTACTGCGACAGGAATCTGAGGTGCTAAAGGATACCTTTGGCAGCCATGTAGAGTTGTGCACTGATGGCTCAAAGACTGTTTCCGGGGTATCGTGCGCTATGTTCAATGGCACAGTTACGGGGTCATATCGTTTGAAGGTCACCGTGTCTGTCTTTACAGCAGAAGTGTATGCAATAATTTCAGCGCTCAATTATATTTTACAAAATCGTACCAGATCATCACTCATATGCACAGATTATTTCAGTTCCTTACAGACTATCTGTAGCATTCATTGCACAAAAGACACCATTGTCCGTCGTGCAAGGGGCCTAGCAAGCACTGTAGATAACAGGGCTTATCGGTTACTTTTGCTGCTGTGTACCAGCCATGTTGGGACACCCGGAAATGAAAAGGCCAATCCAGCAGCCGCTCCTGCCCTAACGAACGACATAACGCCCTTCGACACGCCCATCGCAAGATCTCAGGCTATGGCAAAAGCACCATCCACGGACACTGGCACAGCTTTTGGGGCTAACAGACAAGCAACAAGTTACACACTATAAAACCTAAGATCTCCGCCATCTACATTCAGTCGACTGTATGAGGTGCTATCCTGTCGGCTCCGCATGGGACACACCTACTTCACACACAGATATCTCTTACGGCAAGAAGACCGTCCCGAATGCAGTCATTGTGGGGAACAACTTTCAATCCTTCACATCCTCACTGTATGCCCAGCGTATCAGCATCTTCGTCGAAGTCATTTCCGGGTTTTTAAAGGATTTGTGATTTTTATTGCTAACCCAGCATTTAGCCCAGTTTTAATGCACAAATTTTACCTAGGTAAAACTTCGTGGTATTTGGCGCATTATGGCCTTAGTAGCTAATGTGCCACAAAAACTCAAATCAAGTTTAAAGTACATCCCATTTAAGGTACATCATTTTTATACTTTCTACGTGAACTTTCCCTATGAGGTAGTCCTGGAATTCCTGAGTACTATATATTTTGTACGAAGGCGCAACAAACTTCGTTCTACCTACGCTTCTGCATCGAAATTCATGACCAGCGACATGGCTGAGCTCCCTGAAAACACATGAATTTTAGAATCGTTTATAATTTTGGTTGGTATCGTTTATGGCATAGATTCGGTTGGTATCGGCTGGTTTATATAGACGGCTGTAGAATCCACACAAAACTTCACAGAAATTCGCAGTAGACCACACAACAGGTGTCCACATCTTTTATAACATACGACAGTTCCTCGCGTACCAGCTGGGTTCTTCAGAGCAGTTAAATGACCTCAAAAAAGCAGTCGAATCCAATGCCGCGTTGCAGACCTGTATACCGAACTCTCCTCGCGAACAAAGAGGCCTGCAAGCGGATAGGAAAAATATCTGCTCTCCGGTATACATGTTTAGGGTATCCAGTCTAGAGTTCAATGCCTTGTTCTTTTGCCCAAAGAGGGCTGTCTTGAATGCATCGAAAGAGGTCTCGAATCCAAACAGATCGGTCATTCTTCTATCACCGTAAGATTTGCACTTGTGGGACACAGGCGGCTCCCACCAATCTCTCTTTTGGCCTTCGTCATCGATCTGACGGCCGAGCGAATCAATAAATTTGCTCAAGAACACTGCATACAATGTCCCCAAGGAACCGTAGGTCATCGCCATGTTGCCATGGCGATAGTAAAGCGGGGATATAAGTTCAGCCATAGACAGCTTAAGGATATTAAAATAATACAGGTAAACTATGGGACCGAACTCCTTGTCGCTCATGGTCTTGCTGTACAAGTTCAGATACTCGTTGTGACCAAGAAGCTTGCCTAGGTCTGTCATAGATCGGACCCAGTCTTGGAAGAAAGTTCCGTTCGCTGGATCGAAACTCAAGTACAGGACGTCGAGCTCTTGTTCGTTGAAGAAGGTTTCCGTAGGCCAAAGAATACGCTTCACGTTTTGAAGTTTAGCGCTTGCTGTCTGCTTCGTGGCGTTGCTGATGATTGTAGACCGTTCGAGCATCTCTTGAATGGTACTTGCAATATTGTCCAAGACAGAGTTCACCTTATCGCGCTCTGTTTTTGGAAAGTTCTTGTATATGAATGACGCCCAAGGCAGAATTCCGAATGCGTCCTCGATCTGTCGCAGACAGAAAGCAGGTGCGTGTTGTTCAGCTTGCCGCTTGCTTCCCCATGTGACTATGTCGAAGTTAGTTGACGCCATCCAGGCGTATTCTTGAACGAATATCCAGCCCAGTAACACGAGGAGACGCTCGTTAGGTACCAGCTCAAGTATCCTGCCGAGCATCTGTAGCACTGGAAGACTATGGACAACTACCATAGAGTGGGTGGTAAGGTGTAATTCAGGTGGTAAGTTCGAGTTGATGAAAGAGACCCATTCTTCGGTAGTGACGTTTTTGGTGTGATTCTGGATTTGATGAAGACCGAAGAAATGCTCCGAAAACGGAGACTTTCTTCCGTGTTCTACAAGCGTCATGACGTTCAGTTCATCCTTTCGCAGCTGATAGACGTAACTGTCACTGAGGTTCTCGCTGTGTCCTAAGGCATGGGCGAACTGCCGCACCCTTGCAGCGTAGTATGGCACGGCGTGCGCTTCAGCATTACGAAGGTGCTTCCATGATTGTACCTCCATGGCTTTCCATACGACTAGAACGGGCTGTTTATTATTTCTTGATGGAACCACTTTAATTCTGAAGAAGAAAGAAATCCTCCAGCGGATGAGAAGCTGCAAAAGGACGTAGAGAGCACTGGCCTCACGCAATGGTTCTTCGGGCCATGGAATTCTCATGTCTGTGATAAATCGCTTGAAAGCGTCCAGGTCGTCCTTCCTATGAATGCACGACTGGAACATTCGAAACGCCCTGGCTACTGCTTTGCTCTGCAAGTCCAAGTTCCCAGAGGTAAGGGTGTGGAGGATGTTGTCGGTGAGCATCGTCTCAATGTCTTGGGGGTCCTTGTAGCTGTAGTCTCTGTACCAGAAAGTGCAGACGTAGTTGTAGAGGTTCTTGCAGGGATTGACGTTAGTGTCCATGGAGATCCTAAGGTGGGAAGCGTGCTCCAAGCAGTCGTGGCTTCGGCAAACGGGGTCCTGGGCCAATTTTGCGGCGTACCTGGAAACAGAGCAATTTAACAACAAAAGGAACAAGCCAACCAGTATATATTTGTATTTTTGCATTATTCTCTGCAGGAATAAGGACGATTTTTTAAGAACATTATTTGACATATGATGAAAAGATGGCACAGGCTCAACCTGGCAAAGGCTCATGGTTACAGGCTCAACCATGTCGTCGTCGACAGTAACGCGTGTTACAGAAGTGGGCTTTCGATATGTGAGATAAGATCTAGTACCCACACGCGAAAGTAGTCCCATGGAAAGGTACCATTACCAATTAGGTCTTTATTCTCTGAAGAGCAAACAACTGCTGAGAAATTTGCGTGCTGCTTGCCGGGGTACAAGCAGAGATGGGAGCTGCAGTAGAACTACTGTATGATAGTGAAAATTAGTTAGAAACTATTTGGGTTAATGTAGGTGAACTCCTAGTTAAACTGAATTATGATGCAGACAGCAAAATGCTCGCAACTGGAGGTCGTTACTGAACAGAGAGCAAACACCTACGGCGGTCGCGGGGACACCACGCTCTGCACGACATGCGTGGGTACTCCAACTAAGCCGTGGCCACCTGGAGGCGATTTCACAAAAGTCACGAGTGGAGGTCTGAGGGCGCGTCCGGACAGAGAAGCGGTCCGGCGGCACAAAATGACAGGAAAAAAAGATGTATCAAAATCGAAAAGAACAATGTTGCTCTACTAATTTTTTCGCAGTCTGTTGGAAATACCCTATACGCTTTCATTTAATAGTTTCATAATTCAAGCATCAATTCAATTCAATTCGCGTCAAGCAGCAGTCTTGCTGCTTTTAGGCCATCCCTTGTACATAGCCAGTGTAAGTTACGTTCCCATCTCTTGAATAAATTCAATTTAATTCAATTCAATAATCAAGAAGATCGAAACGGGGGTCTCCTGTGTCAACCCATCGCACTAGTTTCGTGATCAGCTCTGTCACCAGGAATTTTAATATTAACCTTAGCAATACAGAACGAGGAACCTGCATTTCTTTGCCATGTACGCATGTACGCATTTTCAGACCTAAGGAAAAGTAAAGAATATCACCGTGATAATGCGGCGTAAACAAGGATCCACCACGGATGTCTCTGGGAGACAAACCTTCCGTCTGGTGCCGCACACGTATCAGCAAAATGATCGTAAAGGTAAAAATATCACACCAAGTTGTATGTGAATACAAAGAGCAGTGCAGAAAACGGGTACTTCACTTTGCATGAGCGTACGACCGTAGTTGTACCTTAATACTTCAGTATCTGGGTGTAGTTCCGTATCAGGACCACTGGCTTTTTCAAAAGAAAAAAGAATAAAAACAAAAATCAAACGCTCTTACGTGAAAGAGGAGCTAATTAGTAACCAAATTAAACAGGAATGACCCTCGTACATTGCGTGAAACGTATAAAAATCGTATGAACGTATAAATTTTATCGCCGGTTTCTTGATGGCGATCCGCCATCTTGGCTGAGGAACTCCTGACCTAACCCGAGGCACAGTCTCGACGCCGCACCGCCTAGTGCGTGCCTGGGGAACCCCCCCCCCCCCACACCCCAAATCTGTAGAACCTAACTTAACCTAACCTCACAAAAGTAAGGTGGTTTAGCCCATTTCAACGACCCTACCTTTCGCAAGACGACAAGTTCGAACCCATTAGGCTTAGCATTCCCGCGTTTCTCCTACGCTAAAAATGAATGATATAGGGTTGTTGAAATTCATATAAAAAACTTCTAGTCCACAGACTTTTATATTTCTGGATGTAGTTCGTTACCGGGACCACTGCGTTTTTGTAAAGAAAGATGATAACTAGGTAAATGATACGTTTTTACCTGAAGCAGGAGCAAATTAGGAACGAAATTAAACAGGAATGACCCTCGTATATTGCGTGAAACGTATAAAAATTAAATTTTATCGCCCGTTTTTTGATGGCGCTCCGCCATCTTGGGTGAGGACCTTCTGACCTAACCCGAGGCACAGTCTCGACGCCCGCACCGCCTACTGCGTGCCTGGGGGGGGCGGCGCCCCCCCCCCAGATCCCTTCCAATCTGTAGAACCTAACTTAACCCAACCTCACTAAAGTGAGGCGATTTAGCCCAATTCTCTTGCAAGTTTCGAATCCGTTAGGCTTAGCATTCCCGTGTTTCTCCTGTGCTAAAAGTGAATCGGATGGGGTTGTTGAAATGCCTATAAAAAACTTCTACTCCACAGAATTTTATAATTCTTACCTTTTTCGATTCAGTATATGAACTTCTTTCACTTCTACGCAATATTTACCTTTCAAACGCTTTCACAAATTTTTAAAAACGAGTGGTCCCGGTAACGAACTACACCCCACTAATTTTTAAGAACGAGTATCATCGATACGGAACTACACCCCTGTACCTTATACTACTACTGTACCACCTTATAAGACTGCCGCTAGTAGTTTAACTACAATGTCAGGGAGCACTCTACGTGCATTACTAAGGAAGTAAATACTGCCCACCTCTGTTTAGAAGCAACACTAATAGTTGTCAATGTCTTCGAACGTATACTCCTCACGCGCATGCTCATAGAGGGTAACTTAGCTAACGTATCTCGAAGTTACGCCCCCTCCAATGTTGGTGCGACTACCGATATCTTGAACATTCGTCTTATGACGTGAACATTATGATACAAAGAAGCGGCGTACTCTGCCTTTCGCATGGTGATGAGTGCAAAGCCAGCGCTGACAACGACCAAGACCACAATGATGATGAGCCACACGAAAGGGTTGATGTGGGTCTTGGTCGGCCGGCTGTCTGTCGAAGGAGATGTTGTCCTCTCCGGTGACGGCGTCCAGCTTCGAGGGTCTGGCGTAGGACTGCTCATGGTTCCTTTGGACTCTTCCCGTTGCTCCTACAGTCGTAGAAATGAACAGTTTGCTTCTTCTTCTTCTTCTACCAATGAGAATGTTTGCTTCTGAGCTCGTGCTCCGCACTGCGCGCTTTCTTCTTTGTTTCGAATGACAGTTGCCGTGTCAGCACAAACGACAAAATTAAGATGACATTTGTGGGAAAAGTACACTACAACTATGCGCAATGAATAAGGTTTCCAGTTTTCGGTATTTACTTTTTCCTAAATGTGGGAGGTGTTTATCGGTATCTATTCGGTTGTGATAAGTTGCAAAATGTGATACTTCGGCTGTAGTACAGGGTGCGTGCAGAAAAACGTGACCCGCATTTAGGCACATAGCTTGTTGCCTACCTAGCTAACGAACTTCCGGTGGCGCACGATGGCGCATTTATGCGTGCGAAATCTGCAGAAAAATTGTGGAAGCCATACTCAGCTTAAAAAATAAACGGAACAACGAAAACGTCGGCTTCCGTGCATCAGAATAGGGCAACATGGTGGACAACAGGGTGTATGTGAAAGGGCAACATGGTGGACGTAGGAGAGTTGTGTTCAAGTACCGCTAGGGGAGCTATCGGTGCATAAATCGAAACGATGTCCCACATGGATGCTCATCGGCAGTATCCCTAGCGGTGCCTCCACATAACTCTCCTGAGACCGAAATGCACTACCATACACTGTCATGACCGCCCTATTCTAATGCATGGAAGCCCATGTTTTCGCGCTCTGTTTATTTTTTTTTTTACACTGAATATGGCTTCCAGGATTTTTTTGTAGCTTTCGCACGCATAAATACGCCGTCGTGCGCCACCGGAAGTTCCTCGGCTAAGTAGGCAACGAGTTACACGTAAAAATGCGGGTCACGTTTTTCTGCACACACCCTGTATATGAACCGAAAAAAAAAAAGTTTAACACGCTTCAAGAGAATGAACTCCGCCAACTCCGCGAGCTCTTACCTACCTGGAGTGGAAAGCTGCGGTCAAACACAGCCATACATCTACAATGACTCTACATGTGAATTATGCAAATAAGCACGACATGCACAATGCTTGCCCTTGTGCTATGGAGCAAAAACAAGTGAACTTCACCACCTCCACCACTTCAACCATCACATTCTCTACCCAAACTGTCACCGTCAGGTCATAGTACAGTTAGACATCCTCATAGCCCTGGCCGATCTCCCTTGTGGCTAATGACCATTCTCCGTGGGACGAAGAAGAAGACTTCACTGGGACAGTTGAAACAGTGAGTATAGGAAGCAAAGGAAACAGCTATAGCCCTTTCAGCCCTGAATTTTTATTTTCATTCTAATTTTTGAAGCAACTTTTCGTAGCTGCTGGCCATCTAAATAACACATTTACATGGAAAACTTCATCGGTTTGGAGGTATTTTGCGAATTGAGTAGGTGTCGTCAAACTCGGGCATCAAGGCTCAAGAGGTGTTGGATGCGAGTCGTATCACGACCAAAGGGAAATCGGTCCAAGGCATGAAAAAAAAAAGCTTTTATTAAGCCTAAAAGGCATGTGATAGCTCTATGACCAAAGACAGTATATCAAGGGCGCAGGTGAAATGCTTTGAAGGAGGTGCTCCAGTATAACCGCAGCCTCGAAAATATGAATATACCCATTGCCAGATGGATTTATGCCAGGTTTCCTCATTTCCTCTTCATCTGTACCTACGGGCGCCAACTTTTTGAATATTCAATGCTGGTTCGTCCTATCTGCAAGTTCGGTGAATACGCTTTCCGGCACATATCTGCGAAAGTACTCGTAGGCAGACGGCATGTCATCCTCTCCGAGGTCATCCCTCATATTTCCGGTAAACTACGAATTCTGTCCCCGGAATGTTCGCCTAGTCCAATGAGGCAGCCGATGGCTCGTCCAGTTTCACTTGCGTACTCTTCGGTGCTTTCACCGCGGCTTGCGTGATCGTCGTCTCAAGAAAACAGAACGCTTTCCTGGTTCGTTTCCTCTACACCACCATGGAGATCCGACGCATTTCCTCCATTCAGCGTTTCAAATACATCGTCCGCAACATCAACGAGGTGCCTGGAGCAATGCAGTCTTTTGTTGAGGCAGAAGGATGTCGGCGAGAAACCTTAGAAGTTAGAACGACAAAGAAAAAGGAAACGAAAAATGAGTCAACTGCGGGAAACAACCCGCCTGTCGTCTACCTCATGGCGATTGAATTTCACAATTCCTACGCCCACATGGCGTCAAAGTGGCCCACACAACCTCCGGCCCCAGAAAGGCATGGCTAGCGCGGAATTAATAACTTCCTGTTATAACTTTGTTCCTTTAACATTACTTTCTGCTGTGAAAAATTACCAAACCTCACACTAACGAAGTAATAAAAAAAATAAAATGTCACAATGCATGCTTACCAGCTCCTTCACCGTTGCCCTCCGTCTTCACCTTTCACGTCCTGGCTTCTTGTAATGCCAACTGTAGGATGACACGAGCGTAAGCTTGCCCATACCACGCTTCCAAAAGAAAGCGCCACCTGTGGCACGCGAGGTCTCATGGGAACCTATAGACTTCGTATTCGTATGGCCCTCGTATTCGTATTGCCATCTGTAGGATGGGACAAGCGCAAGCTTGCCCACGCCACGCCTCAAAAATAGTACCGTCCTCGTGCTCAAACCTAAGGTTTAAGAAAAATTCCATGATAGGCAAGCCTAAGCGAATTGCGAGCGAGCCTGAGCGAATGAGCATGGAATTTATCCACCAGCTAGCCTGCATTTACGCCATTCTGTCAATGTTTAAGAAAAATCTTTCTGGAACAGCACCGCTGCTGGTTCCCCCTGCTGGTTTCTCGGCATCTGTCATCGCCTTTACACTGGTCGTACACTTCGCTGTGCCAGCACAGCAAAAAGAATACTCAGAGTGTTTATTACCCATGATCATTCAAATCATTTGAATTCCCGTTTGAATTTGATTCGATTTGCGTGTTACTGGCGCACTAGCTACGAAGGCCAAGAGTTGCGAAAAGAACGCAGCGCGTAATAACGTCTCGACGTATGCAGCTGCTGGTGATTGAAGTTTATTGGCACAAAAGCAACAATTAAAGGTGGTCCCGACGCATGCCACGTGACGTTGAATACTCTCCCTGAATACTGAGCCCTCACTGTTTGATTTGATTTGATTTGCATTTTACTGGTGCACTATAGTGAGCCAGTAAACTAAGTGCACCAGCTATACTAAGGCCATGAGAGCAATCACTGTTAAATAGTGGATCATTCAAAAATCAATCAAATCAAAACTTAACAGTGAGGGCTCTTATGGCCTTAGTATAGCTGGCGCACTTAGTTTCACTATAGAGCACCAGTAAAATGCAAATCAAATCAAATCAAATCAAACAGTGGGTGGAGCTCCAGGTACAGTCAAACCTCGCTTTACGAACACCCTTCGTTTCTCAAAAAATCATTCGTAAATCGAGGTATTCGTAAATCGAGGCCCGAGGAGTGCAGTGCACAAATACCTCACAAAAACACGGGAACTTCTTCTCACTTCTGCTTCTACGGGAAATTAATTTGAATAAGTTTTATTTTTGAAAATATTGCGTAATTGTGCTTTGCACCATACTTTCTGCAAGGTCTATCCTGTTTAGAAGAGATGACAGAAGTCTGACACTTGACTCATCCACCCGGTCCTCAAAGGACCGTATCGCGCGCGGATGAGACTGTTTCCAACGGCAAATATTACGCTTGTCACCGACTGTCAGGACTGAACGCCTTCTCTTGGAACGGCAAGATGTTTCCATCTCGGAGACTCACAACCGTTCGGCTGTAAACGCCCGAATTATTCTTTCAGGAAATGGTGAATCATGTTTGTGGAACGTAGCGACGTTGGGACATTGTATGTTTGACCTTGGCAGCATGTACTGAGGAACTTTCATTATCCTCCGGTCCATTGGCCTGGTCCTCTGTACGTTCATAACGCCCGTTCGTATATCGAGGTCAGAATGGTTTGGCTACTTTGGGTCCGTTCCCTAATAATCCGTTCATAGTTCGGATATCGAGGGTTCGTAAAACAAGGTCAAAATACACGGAAAAAGTTTGGTTCCCTGTGGAGCCGTTCGTAAGTTGAGGGAATTCGTATATCGAGGGTTCATAAAACGAGGTCCGACTGTATACGCTGGTCCCATTAATGGCCAGGCTTCCCTTTGGCATACACGGCACTGTGGGCGGTTACACAACAGAACACAACAGACCAAAGAAGGAACACCTAAACCGAAAACTCCCGACTTGGTCACACTATATACCACTCGCTTTTGTAAACACACTCAACGTCGAGGTGTCAGAAACGAAATATATTAGGCGGCGCTTATGTTTGTCCGCAAACAAACACGGGACTCTGTACGTATACTAACGGGAGTTGGGCGGACAGTGTAAACGAACGGCAGTTCTAATGTCATTACGAGACGCACAGTGTTGTCGTAGTGGATGTGAGTGAGAGGCCTCACAATCGATTAGGTCAACATAGAGACGGAGGTGCGAGTATTCGAGTATTGATATTTGACAACTGCCGTGTTTTTGGCTCGACGGTTTACTTTGTTGACATAAAAGCGGACTGCTCTTCTGCGACAGTGGGTACCCGCTAAAGTCAACAAAGGACGTGGAAAATAGTTTCCTAGCACGAACGAAATGAAATGAACCTATAAGAAGCTTCAGTGCTTCCGCTTCTAAAGGTTTTTGGTTGGGAGCGGTTGAAATTCCCAAAGTATTCACTCCACACTGGTTTTATGACACGGGTCATTAAATGCAGCTTTCTAAGGAATATTGCTGTTTGTCCTGGAGCGAAGCGACTACACAGGACGAGATCAGACACACACATCGACCAAGTCATGCACCAACACCAGTCCTATACAGGCTGTTCAAAATTAAGCTTTCACTAGCACTTGATAAATAGGCGAACAAAAGCAAAACTGGTGCAATTTTTCTGTTTCTTGAGTAAGAAACAGGTGCTAGATAATTAGTAGCCCCTGTTTCTTGCACAAATAGCGTAAAAGTTATCATCCGCTTTCCTGTCGTCGCTGTGTTTGCCTAGCGCTCGTGAAAGCTTAATTTTGAACGCCCTGTATATTCTGGGAATATTGCTATATCCTGTTGGACAATATTTGGTAAACGTTCTCCGGCTGTGTCGCATGTTATAACAGTGCTCCGCTTCACAAATTTGTGTAGATATGCAGCGTCGAACCTGTGACCCCAAATTAAAATGCGACTGGCACAAATGCATCTAATTAGCAATCGCAAACGGTATGTATGTGTGTATGTTCTCTCTCTCTTTCTCTCTCTCTCCATCGCTCTCTCCTTCTTCGCATCTTCGTACTATATTATCTTCGCTGTGGTCCTTCAAAGTATCAGCGAGTTCCTAAGTATTTTGTTCATTAAAGCACTTCAAAAAATACCAACCCACCCTAGTCTTAAGTTTGCTTAGAAAAGTGGCACTCACCACGTAACGATGCGTCTCTGACAGAATACCGGAGGGTGTATGGGTCCGTCTCAGACTGCTGGTGCCTTGACCGTCACTCTTTAATGAGCCGGTCTTTTCTTTAAATGCCTTTCTTGGTCTTTTCGAAAGCTTTCGAACCATTAGACCCAAGATGTGCGATGTAACGCTTAGTGTATTTGCATATGTCTCTTTATTATCACCATATGTCTCTTATTCTAAATCTAAGTGTAGTAATGAACTAGTACACCGTGGCTTTACGTGCGTTTGTACTGCCGTTTTAAATAGACGACCTGGTCTCAAACCAAAGTTTAAAAAACTCTTATCATATGGCGTCTTAAAGGATGTAAGAACTCCTATCTGCATGTATTTAGTTACGGGTTTAATAGATGTAATATTGTTCTTCTACGCTTCGTAATTCTATTTACAATCTATAGTTCAATTCTTCTCCTTCATAACTTGTGCAGCTTTAATACAAAAAAAAAGCACTCTCTTTCGTATCCGGGCGAGTACACGCCCCCCACCGCCGTCCAGATACCTCTATCCATCGTTACGTCATCCGAAGAATTGTAGCACCCAATCAGACGCCAACGCGGAGGTACGCATAACGTTCTGCTTTACCCTCTTCAAGATGAACTTCACTACATGGCACGCTCCTAGCCAACCATAATCCCGAATGACAACGTTCTCGTCTCTGATTTGTTGAAAACGGGAGACGTAGCCCATTTTGTATAGCCGCGCATAATAGATACATTTGCGCGGCTATACAAAACTGGGCTACGTCTCCCGTTTTCAACGTCTGACTTGTTGAAAACGGGAGACGTAGCCCATTTTGTATAGCCCCGCATAATAGATACATAATAACCAGCTCCCGTGGCTCAGTGGTTAGCGTGCTGGCCATGTCACGTCGAGACTGGGAGGCACCCGGGTTCGAATCCCGGTACCGGCTGTGCTCTCTGGGGTTTTTCCTGGGTTTTCCTTCAGACGCTTTCAGACATATGTCGGCACAGTTCCCTTAGAAGTCGGCCCAGGACGCACATTCCCCCAGGGCATGAGTCGTGACGTTGCCCACATACGTGAGGCCGACAACGGCAAGCCCTATCACCACCACCACCACCATAGATGCATAATAGGCTTCGTCTCTCGTTATCAACAAATCATGGGCGAGAACGGAATAGGCGAGAACGTTGTCATTCTGGAAGATGGTTGGCTAGGAGCGTGCTATACGTGCTGAAGATACGCACCTATCAAATTCACCTATACAAAAGGTGTCACAGACAACACGTTGAAATCGCCGGCTCGCTTGGTATACAGTTCATAGCTCCTTTAAGAGATCCCGTGGCATACCATGATTATTTTCCACGCCGAGTCTGGGAGATGACGGGTGTTTGAGTCCCCGCACAGCCTGGGCTGTCTGAGGTTTTCCCTGGGTTTTCCGGCAGACTTTCCAGACGAATGTCGGCACAGTTCCCCCTGAAGTCGGCCCAGGACGCATGCTAATCCCCCCTGTCCCCCGCTCCTTCCTGCTGTCCTTTCTCCATCTGTCCATGTCTGTACTCATAGCCACATTTGCTTCGTGGCGCAGACACAGAATTAAAAAAAATAAACAAGTTGCCTCATATGGTGCTCACAGTCATCGGTGTTGATCGCTCTATACATCAAACAAGTTGGCAATGGCAGAGGCTATAAGGAACCACCAGTGGCAGTCCTTCGGGTTCAAGGGTCTCCTCAGCATTTCATCCACCTGTTCACGCGGCAATCACGGACGCTACACCAAGTTCAAGCTACATGTTCAAGACTAACTCCACCTTCCACCAGGCTGTCCTACCATAACGTAGATATACGAGGTGTGGCTATTATATAACGAGACACACACACAAAAGGAACGGGGCTCATCCGTTGCGTTCTGCGCGATTTATGATAGATCGAAAAAACGTATATTACGACTTCCCTCTTTCTCCCTCCTTCTCAAGAAGGCCGGGCTCTCATTGGTCTCCCCAAACAACTTGTCCAATCAAACAATTTGTCCAATCAAACAACTTGTCCAATCAAACAATTTGTTGCGCTTCTAAAGAAGGAGCGGAAGCGGGAAAGTTTTAATTGCGGTTCTTTCCCCTCATAAATAGCGATATGAACGCGAACTATGAATCCCGTTCCTTTTGAGTTGGTATTAAGGGAACGTCATCTTTAATTCCGACAGGAGAAATATTTGCACTTTAATCCCAGAATCCCAGCTTGAGATTGCCCCTTTCAAAAAGGCTCACTAAACGACGGAAACAGTTCGGAAGGATGTGATAGCGGGACGAAGCCGGAGCACTAGCGCCTCCTATTTCCTCCCTTTTAAGTAACCTCTACCTGATTAAAGCGCAAAGCTAATGCGAGTTAATTGCTACGAAGAGCTATCTAATTAGTTGTAAATATCGGCAGGGAATGGAAGCGGCCATCAATGCAAGAGGGGAGAGCCAAGTTTAACGAACTGTAACGAGATCGATGGTGGAAGGTGATAGGCGTAGAAGTATGGTCCAGTGGCTGCCTTTCACTACCTAAGCCGGAAATTGTTCGCTGAAAAGCTCCAAGGATGCTTGCGATCTCGCTATAGTCAAGGTACTAATCAAGGTATGTACTGACGTCGTGAGAATGATTTCTCAGAATTATAGTCTGAAATGTTCGCGGAAGCGATTATGGAGAGTTTTCGGGAACCGGACCGGTTGGGCGCGCCCTGTTTCATTTCGTAAATTTCGTAAATTATACAGTGTCTTCTTCTTGGCCAAATATATGTATGGGAGCAACGTGTATTATTGTTCTGTGAAACAAACTTTACAATGCCTAGGGAAAATATTTTTCTGCCATTTTTGACGAGAGATGGCGCCACATGTATAGCGGCTGCATAGCGGCCCTTCCAAACCAGTTCCTGAAAACTCTTTCTGGCGAGGCTCCGATCGGTTCCTTGCCGTTCGACCGCGCACCAACAGGGGTGACACAAACCCGCCATTGTTCTAACTACCCTCAAGCGGGTGCTTTTGGCGAAACTGCCATCTTGTCCTGGTCGCACGTCATAGAAAATATCATTTCGATGTCATGTGACTTTGTTTACATGTCATTTTTCCGCTTACCGACATATTTCCGACGTCATAACGCCAAGAGGTGAACGTATTTTGCCAGCGTAAGCTATGCGGTGCTTTTTCCGCAACACGGTAGCCCATTTCTCCTTAGTTTAAGTACATCGCATCGACCCAGTGAGTCGACAGTAAGTCAATAGTAAGTCGTCAACAATACGAGGCCTTATGTGCAAAACTGCGCGTTTTACTGCGAGATTATCGGATAAAAATATTTACCATGATCGAAAGACATTCAAAATGTTGCGCAGAAACAGCACCGCATTGTTTACAAACGGATTGGCCGCCGATCACGGGCGCCGCCATTTTTAAGGTCACGTGTGCCTTGACGTTTGCTGTGACGTGCGACCAGGACCTGTCCAGGGTGCATTGCGTTCGCCTAGCACGCTTTCGTCTACGGAGCAATACATTGGATGCCACAACTGTGCACCAAATGTATGCACAGCGCTGGTTCCCGAAAACTCCGCTATGTCTGCAGGAGCGCGCGGTAACCGCGCGGATAAGATACGGATACAATCGCACACACCTGTCACTGTCAGCCCTTAGTGTCTCTGCAGATGCCCCCAAGGTGGAGCCACCATTGAGATTATTTGTGAATCCAAAACGACGTGTCCAGTTGTGTCATCCGTTGGGATGCTGTGCACCTGATTAATGGGCAACACATTGTTCGGAAACAGTTTGTTGTGAGCAGGACATTTGCCGCGTAACATTTTCGTCCTCGAGATTTTTTTTTAGCCCATGGACGCTGTAACCGCGGACATGCGGTTATACAACTCAATATCCGCGCCGCAGCGGGTACCCTTATTCCAGTCGTGCGGTTGCGGATCTTACAAAGTGCGGCTACAGATCCCGACAAAAGTTTACGGAACGCCAGAGCGGCGTATTTCTTGTTCTCAGCGACACCCTAGCGGCGAACGGGAGTGGACACACGTACTGAGAGGTGCGTCGCGTACCCGGTCACCTGTTTATAAGTCTATCTGCTTATGTTTACAGCAACCGTGTCGCTCAGATGACTATATACACCACTCCAGTGTTCCGTAAACTTTTGTCGGGACCTGTACGTGTCAATGTTATCCGGGCCCACCACTAGTCCTACTCGTTCTTGCGCCATAACGACTGCAATCATCATCATCATCACTGACAATCACCATCCTGTTCAGTCTAGAATAGGAATATGTGAGAGTTTTAGGAAACCGTCGATAACGTGGCTTGCGTCGAACCGTATCAACCGGAACCAATCAGCGGACAGGATTCTAAGTCACACACGACTGCGATTAGCTCCGATAGGCACGATAACCTTACCAACGGTGTGCTAAAACTCAGCCTAATATGTACGATGTGGTTGGATGTGTAAGATGTGTTTTAAGTAAGCTATGTAAGATATGTTGTGTAAGATTGGATGTGTAAGAAGAAGACGAAAGGATGGGAAAGCGGTCAGTGGTACAGCTTGGGGCAAAATTTTACGTAACACCATTTCTCAGCGGCAGCAAACAGCAGTAGACACAGATACTGATAGACGGACAGAACCAGCAGCATGGCGATCTTGGGTGGAAGCCAAAGTTGTGCTGGGGACTGCTAAGGGACGGGTTCGAATCATACCTGGGTAGTAATGTCATTACTGTAATGGAATTACAGCGATGAATGACTTTTTCTGGTAATTTGTAATGGAATGCATTACTTTTGACGTTATGTAATTTGTAATGTAATTTCATTACATTTCGGCTGTAATTTTAATCACACTACTCGTTACTTTTTACGAAAGAATCGACTGTGTGTTCTGTGTTGGCACTTGGCAGAAAGGGAGTTGCCGACTGGCGAGTTAAAAGAATTTCAACGCCCACTATGAACGGTGACGCACGCAATCGGCACAGAATAAAATATATCTTGTTTGTACAACGTAGCGTTGTCTCACCATGAATTTCCACATCCTCAATATCGTTAGGATTAAACTCGCAGTAATGACTTTGTAATTTCATTACTTTGTCGTAGTAATTGTAACGCAATTTCATTACATTTCAATTGCAATAATGAGTAACGTAATTTAATTGAATACTAAGTGGAGTAATGAGTAATGTAATTTAATTATATTTTAGAAGTAATTTACCCAGGTATGGTCCGAATCCTATCACCGGCTGGCCTGTCTGAGGTTTATTTGCCCGGATTTTCCGAAGATTTTCCAGGCGAATGTCGGTACAGTTCTCCTGAAGTGCGCCCAGGAGGCTTACTAACTCTCCCTGTCTCCCACACTTTCCTGCTGTCCCCTCTCCCCATCTGTCCACGTCTGTACGCCGTTCACAGCCACAGTTGCCTCGCGGCGCTCACATGCAATACGTAACTTGGAAAACAATGCATCAGCCGGCAAAACAGCCGGGTCATCCGTTTCTTATTCATTCCCTTCTTTATCTCACACTGCAAAATTCAGCGAGTTCCATTCCTTTGCTGCTCGTCGTGTTACCCGAATGAACTCCTCCATCTAATATTAAATATTTACCTTCAATAATAACGTGTGTCTCAGCAACGTGGCTAACACCTGCACAACCTTAGTATTACCAACGAGCTCGGAGGTGCGCAGAGGGTGAGACAGACAGAAACTGATTACATTGTGTTCCGAACGGAAACAAGGGGGGAGAGAGAGGCTACAACGTCTGCGCCGCGCCTCAATCCCAGACCGTTTAGTTATTCATTGACATACAAATAATGGAGTGACGGAGGAAATGGCGGTGGAGGGGCGGAAACCGTAGCAAGGCGCATGACGCAGATGGGGCTGCATAACGGATTGGATTGGATTGGATTGGATTGGATTGGAAAAGAAAGAAAAATATGGAGAGGTTAGTCCCGACCCAGTCAGAACTGGCTACTCCAAAACGGAACTGCAGCCAACTCTCAGTAAAAACAGTGTAGCTTCTTACTACGTCACTGTTCCGTGTGGGGTATAGCGGATTTAGGCTGACAAGTCAGTCAAGAGGAATTCAATTCGATTAAATTCAATTCAGATAAGTGAAGAAGGACAAAGCAGTAATAAACACCTAGCGACAAGCTCCTGTGCACGAGTCTTCACTTGAAGACTCTTAGCGAATTCGGGTGGTCATTTCGTAGCAAAACGGCCGAGCGCTCGGAAATTGCTAGGTCGGCGACCGAGCTGGATCACGTGACCGTTGCCACCCGAACATGATTGCTAGGAATCTAGCGATTTTAGGTACTTGGATCACGCTAGGGGCGTCGCGGTCGCAAGTCTTCGAGTTCTGTCGTCTGCTAAACCACGTGATTTCAACATGCGGGCCAATGAGGGCACTCGCCACCGTTGCAGTGCGGATGTGACGACACCGGATACAGTTGAGCAATCTGCTGCTCGATCGTTTTGAGACCGGGCACAAAAAGTACTAGCTAGCAAATTCCGAGCGCTCGGAAAGCGCCACGCGAACATGCGAGATTTGCTTCATTTTGACCAAGCGAACATGACTGCTCGAGATCTGGCAAAAAAAGTTGCTCCGAAATGACCACCCGAATTCGCCATCTGAAAGCAACTGAAAAAGTGCTACTTCATTTTTTACACTTTGTACGTTGGAGTCTCAGAACAGTTACATTCCCTCATTTACATAGGCCCGGTTTCACCAGCGCTGGTTAACTCTGGACCGAGATCAAGGTTTGCTAAAATTTGAAATCAACATTTTTTTTTTTTTTCAGTGACTTTGCCTGGTGAGGTGGTGGCCGTTTCAGTGACACTAACTTTCTTTAGAGAAGCAGAGTTAATCGTTAAACTCAAGTTTAAGGGACCGTTGATCTTGGTTCAAATGTTAATCGCAGGTGTGCTTCGTTCTCCGTCCTTTGCTCCAAGTTACGTTGAAAGAGCTAAAAATAAATGAAATCTGTGTCAGTGTAAGTATTTCTGGTTTTTTGTTTTTTTCTAAACCGCAGTCTGGATTGTAACACTTGTACAGACAACACGCTGTTTTAGCAGTGACCAGTTCTAGTGTGGACGCAATAGTCCACACCAATGAGAACGATATACTGCTGTGAATAGTTTTACTGTGCAGTCTTTGTCAGGGAATGACGCTGACGACTTTTGACAGCTACTATTTCATGTCACGTTCCAACTAGAGTCACTAAATAAGCTACGCTTCAGAGTATCGACACTGAGTTCCAAGAGCGAGCATGCGCCATCTTGTTTCCACGCCACGCTATCGCACGCGCACTGCGCACTTTAGTGCACGATGCCATCTACCGTGCGCGGGTGAAATGTTCCTGTCGTTTGCAAGCCGCACTTGACGGCCTTGAGCTCAGCTTGACATCCTCGGGACGCTCTGGTGGACAATACATCGATTATCGCACAATAATCATACACGCTTCTCTATAGAGAAGCGTGTATGATTATGTACCAGGGAGAGTTGCTACGCAACCGAAAGACTGCGTTTACCCCAAAGGTATCTAAATAATGCAGCGGAGCTTTGATCAAATACGCCCCGCTCTCACTGCCATCCGGAATTCGTGCTGAGGAACCAAATAGCGAATGGCGACATAAAAGATTGAAACAAAATGCCGACATGTAAGGGAATGCGCAGAATTTAATTTCCAGTCTCGCTTTCTATCGATCTTTTCTGATGCAGTTTCTATGGATGGAATTTTCGACTAATTGCACTTTTGGAACGTGCCTTCCACTAACCCTTTTATCGGGTTGCAATCGAAAGCGATAGGGCGCCGCGCTTTATACAGGGTGGTCCACCAACCACGATAGAAATTCATAGTAAAAAAATGTAGGCCCCGGAGAGACATGCGGTCAAGGGATTTTTTTCTGCCAATAACTTTTGCCACATATTGGTAATATTTTTATTTCATTTCAATTGACGGAAAGTTAATTTCTTGAATTCAACTCCTAAATTTCCCAAGGAGCAACGACGTGACATTTAGCGTCGCTCCAAATCCTGCCTCGTCTGTCAAGCTGTCCACCAGGTGTCAGCATGCAAAATAATTCCGCTCTGCAGTGTATTATAGCTGCGCAATCGAGCTTAAAAAAACAAAAAAACAAAAACAAAGTACAGTTGGAGAAAGCAGCCGCTAGGGGCCGGCACGATACTCGCGTGACGTGGAAAGAGCCCCGAGCTTTTCCTTTCTCTCTCTCTCTCTCTCTCTCAGCTCACGCGCCGCTTATAGATGTTTGAGCTGTGCCGCTGTACACTCTAAGAAAAAAAAGGAGTACTTTTACTCCTTTTGGGGAGTAATTGCATTGCCACAAAAAATAGTCCCTTTCGGGAGTAAATGCACGGGAGTAAATGAATGTCACAGAGTGAAGACCGCATTTCACGCGCTGTTGTAAGAGTCCCAGGTACATAATTGGTGCGCATGCATGTGATATAAAATCTTGCGCCATACTAGGGCACAATTTGCGAAGAAAGATGCGTTAACTGTTTCTTACTCTGTGTGGGAGGAAAATTGCTGCGTTGCCTGAGTTATACAGCCTTATATGTCGTTCAAATTGACCAAGGGCACATATTTACGTAAACTGTTGCATTCGCGAAGTTTAGTGACAATTTGCAGTCCTGGGGAGTAAATGTCGGGACTAAATGTTGGGTTAGGGGACTAAAATGGGGAGTAATTGCAGACTAGGGGAGTGGAAGCTGCATTTACTCCCCGTTTTACTCCTTTTTTTCTTAGAGTGTACGTCACGGATCACGTGTTGGGGAATGACGTCACGCCATGACGTCCTCTCGGGCTATGATACGCTCTTTACACGAGGAAAGGATTTTTGAAAAGGTGTGGGCGAACAGAGGCCTCGCGCGCGCTCTGTAGATCACCTGCGTTTATCGTTCTTCCGCAGGAGCTCATTTTATTCGTCGCAGAGCACTCCGCAGCGAAACACGAAAAAAAAAGAAAGAAAGAAAACTGGATGTCACCTCAGTGACACCGGCTTCGGTGGCTCAGTCGGTAGTGTGTTCTGCTTGGGTTTTGTCCTTCCCCCAAGCACAAGGACATGCTGCCAACGTCAAGATAGTACTCGCGCGCTGTCCTTGACATCTACGTATTTATTCGCGCTGGCTGGAATGCCCCGCCCACAGTCATTGTTTAAATGTGTGCTCTTGAGAGCACAATGTGGCCAGACACCCCAGTTCATCAATACCGCGGTAAGATCTATCCCTATGCGGCGAGAAAATACGTGGGAAAATGTCTATACGGTAATGTGTTAAATGGGAATCTTTATAAGACGCCTGTCTACGATACCGTTACTTTTCGGTACGCAGCTATGCGGACTTCATCATTTTTGAATAATTGCTGTTGCGCATAATTGCATGACAAATGCCCCAGTAAGCAATCAGTCGACCAGTGATGGCCAGTAGTTAACTACATGTAGTTAAACTACTAGTTAAACTACCTGATGGTAGTTAAAAAGTAGTTATCAACTACTTGCAGAAATGTAGTGGCAACTACTAGTTAAACTACTATTTTAAGTAGTTAACAACAGTAGTTAGGTTACTGAAAGCGCCAACTACTTCCGCTTTTGCCGGAAGCTTTACGGCACGATTGTGGTTCCGACTTTTACCTCGAGCTACTTGTTTGATGAGAAAGGAGGTGCAGAGCAATTGCGTCGTGCATGTGTACTAAATCTTTACTTTTAATGCTTGTCTAGCGAAGCCTCATTTGCTGCGAAATAATTCTGCAACTTAGTTTATCGCGTAGGCACAGAAAGAACCTCGCCGCAAGCTTTGTATTTGACAATCGTAGCCATGGCTTCAGCCAATATTATTGCTTTTGATTCATATTTAGGTATCTAAGAACACTACAAGGGATTGGTGTTGATGGACGACGTTAAGTAGTTATAGATGTAGTTACACTACATTGCAATAGTTAAAGAAGTAGTTTTCACTACTCCCCTGAAAAGTAGTTGAACTACTAGTTAAACTACTCAATCACAAAGTAGTTAGTAGTTATAGTTAAACTACTGTAGAAGTAGTTAGTGGCCATCACTGCAGTCGACCTCCTCAAAACTCGCCGCCATCGTTTCGAAATTATCGTCGCACTGAATACCCATCACAAATAAGGAGCACGTACCACAACTCTTGGAGCGCCCCCTGCGCAGAAAGCGAAGGGGAGAAAAGGCACTCCGCCCGTAAAAATAAATCCCCGAACGGCAACCACAATCGTATCATTTCGTATATGGGGGAGAAGAAGCCCGTTATTGCAACAGCGCACGCTGGCATAAACCGCCAGATAATTCCAAGCTGGCGAAATCTAATAACAGGAACTGGGCGAAGGAGCAATCGTGCGTGGCATCGGAAAAATGCCCGCTGCGGGAGGGAAGGTTTCCCGGCATCCGGGCGGAATCCGACTTCTGCTATCAGTTTCCTTTCGCCGCCGCGTGTGGCGCAATGTGTCTCTTTAGCAGAAGACAACCGCCCATGATTCAAACTGGCGATATTTCGTAGGATATTGAATTCGACGGCTTTAAACAATATCTGCGTGGAAGCTATTAGAGTTAGTAAGCTGTAGAGACGGCTATTAGAGTTCAGTATACGGGATGTTTCGTTTAAGTTGAATCCCCACCTTAAAAAGAAGAAGGAAAAGCGGCGCATCGCACTGGATCGAGACCGTCTGCATAATATTATTACTCTTGCAAGGTATTCAGCATATTTGATGTTTCGTAATTAATGAATTAAAATTATTTCTTTAACTTTCTAATTGTGGGGATTAAATGAAAGTGTTCAATAGTGAAGTTGTGGACGCTGACATGAAGTGACGAATGCCAATGGGTCCTGCGTGTGATCGAAAATTTCTGCAACTGCGCTAAAGCAGATCATGACCATGGTCTCTCAATGACAGACGGCATGATTGACCGTGATTGACACAGACGACTGTGATGATGTCGATGATGATTCGATTTTAATGACGCAAAAGCGTCTAGGCCATAGAGCGCCAAGACAATGGTGGGTTGTGGACAAAGAAAGCAAAAAAAAAAATTAGACGACAGTGACCATGCATTAGGGTCAACATACGCGGTGTATTTTTTTAGTATTTACAGAATTTTTATTAAAAAAGCTATGAGCAGTATATAGATGTCGCTTTTGCAGTTGAATTCTGCGGCCAGCCAGGCGGAGGTCCTCCGGAAGAAAGTGTGCAATTACAAGATGACTAGTTACCTAAAATTTGTTAATTAACTTTTTACTACGATATTTGGGTCAAAAACGACGTAGCAGATTGAGAGGCTATCCTAGTTGCAAGCCATTTCACAAACAAGTTTAACAAATCCTGAAACGCGCACGAGCATTAAAATATGCATCCCCTTCATGTCATCTACACATCACGCCACCCTCACCATCTTATATTTGTTTTTACTTCATCTTTGTGATATATTTTGATTTAGGAATTGCAAGCAAACCTTCTGTCAGGCTGACCTTTCCGAAATAAACGTATATCCCCCCCCCCTCCATACCCGAATAATTTTGATATGCACGTGAGCCGAACCCGAAACCGAAACTTGCTACCGGGAACGCGGGGAGTACAGCAGCTCATTTCAACGACAGAGGGCCACGTGATTTGAAGTGATGGAGATAATAGACCTCTACCTGAGAAACGTCATCGTGACGTCATCGTGACGTAGACAGGCTGTGTTCCACGAACGGGCACTTGTTCGCTGTCTCGTATTGAAAGAAAAGTAGGACCTTGTTCGCCCCCCTAGCTTCGCGCATAGTTCAACTCTACCAAATTGGTGGCGCTGTCGAACACTATGACGTCATTTGTTTACAAACAGGGAGAGGTCTATTGCAGATAAGCCTCCGTCGGTGAGGGTGATGCGCTCCTCAGGCGCGCGCTTTTTTCGGTTTCGGCCGATTCGCATATAAAAATTCGGGGATGCATAACAATTTTTACGCACGTGTGTGTTTCAGGATTTTTTAAACATGAAATTTTGCAACCAGGCCAGTCTCCCAGTCTGCTATCTCGCTTTTGCCCCAAATTTCCTAATTAAAAAGTTAATTAATGAGCTTCAGGTAATTAGACATCTGCTCGTTACATACTCTCTTCCAGAGGATTGTCCGCCTCGTCGTAGAACTCAACTCCAAAAACAACCATATACAGGGTGTCCCAGAAAACTTGTCATTGAATTTTAATTTAAAAAAAAATCTACGCCACCTAGAATCATGCGGTTAACGGCATTTGTTCTTATTAGGTTTTTGCCAACTCCTGATGTGAATGTCGTGTAGCGTAAGCTTAATTATGTAAATATTTGCGAAGTGAACTCGGAAATTTGCCACGTAAAGGTCACTTTTTTACCCCACCAATATGAAGAGCGTGCCGAATTCACTCAACTTCATGATAATTGACAGCGATATTCACGAGCAATCCCATCAGAAAAAATAGCCGAACATCATGCTTTTTTGAGCACCGGACCATAACGCGCGATGACTTTTTGAGCGCAATCGCTCTCAGTATGACGAAAGGAGGTTTTAAAGCCAGCCCACAGAGTGGTAGAAGAAAAAGTAACAGCTCTTAAAATTGGGAGAGGGTGAGCTTTATCCCAGTGAAAGTCGGACGCGATAAGCCATGCCTGTTTTATCTCTTTCTGCGATGCCGGGATGAGCTGGGTTTCCACCCTCCTTTTTGTCGGACTGACAAAGATTGCGCTGAAAAATTCGTCGTGCGCTATCCTGTGGGAGCTCCGTAGAGCAAGATGTTCGGCCATTTTTTCCGATGAGATAACTCCTGAATATACCTGTCAATTATCACTAATTTGAGTACATTAGGCACGCTGTTTACATTGGTGGGGTGAAAAAAACGACCTTTAGTTGGCAAATTTCCGACTTAAGCTCGCAAAAATTTACAGAATTAAACTTACGTTACACGATATTCACATCAGGAGGTGGCAAAAACCCAGGTAAGAACAAATGCCGTTGACCGCGCGACTCTAGGTGGTGTAGTTTTACACCCAGTATAACAATATCGTGTGCTCAAGCGAAATCAGCATTTACGTTAGAAATTGATAAACGATACTCATACGATACTCATGCGAGGAGGGTCCTTTGCCTCTCAATCCAGCAAAATCTAGAGCAGGCGTAACCGTGATGGAATTTTCAAGGAGGTTTCATTCTCTCCAGTCAAAGTTGAAAGGAACACCAAAGTTGGATCCAACATGGCCAAAACCTGCTGCCATCTTGTAAAGCAGTGTTGAACGGAAAATGCGAGCATTGGTTCTGCACTAATTTTACGTATAGGCAATTCAGCATGTGAATTGTTTTGCGTGAATATGATGTAGATTTGTCGCACACAAATTAACGGTGGATTGGCACACGTGAAAGCAGCGTCGATTAATTGAACCTCTGTATGCAATGGGATAAGTCGAAAAATCCCAAACGAGAAAAAGGGGCCTGATCTGATTGTCCGTCCCATTGACACACACATGCATTTCCCGTTTTTCACCATGTTGTAGCGGGCCAACGAATTACAATAAGGTCCTAAATTTTCATTGGCAGGTGCATACTGGTATGTAGATGTCATTGCAGCGAAAATAGTAAAAACGGGATAAGTCGACTTATCCCCTTATTGCATACAGAGGTTCAATTGCTACGATGGGAGATCACAGAAGGACAGACGTCTAGCATACAACGTCCCTTTTTCCGCAAATCTGGCCTCATATAACTTTTGAAAAATTCAAGCTCAAAATACGTGGAAACCCACGCACAGGCGGCTTAACAGCGTTTTGCCGAGGTTGGCCTTGCGTAATGCTGCTGCTTGCGAACGATCATGTAGAGAAAATATGTACTATTTCGCACTCACATCGGCATCTATGTCGTCGTCACCCCACGACAGTCCTCGTGCTGAGAGCAGTAGGAGCACGAAGACTGCCGCGGTGAAGTAGCTGACGAGCCCCATGTCGGCACAGTTCCCTTAGAAGTCGGCCCAGGACGCACACTCCCCAGGGCGTCAGTCATGACGTTGCCCACCTCTCTGAGGCCGACAACGGTGAGCCCTTTCATCGTCACCACCGTAACCACCATCACCACTACCCATGTCGTTGTTCCAGGAGACTTGTGCTGTCGTCCAACGACTTGCCTTTTAAAGCAGCCACTTCCCATAAATGACGTCACCTCTAAAAAAAGAAAGAATCCTGTTGACGTCTGCATGGTCAGATGTTTACATATCCGAACAGGAAGAGTTAAACAGGATGAGGAGACACGTTCAGTAAGCATTGCTCTGTTTGCTCCAGCAGCTCTGAGTGTACAAGACGTGCGTCTACAGTGAGCGTGGCGTTTCTCTTGCAGCGTACACAGTTTTAGGTGAGGAAAGAAAAACGACCAAAGCTTTAAACGGATGGCTGTAGAGAATTGCTGAAAAGCAAGCGAGCTGGGGGGGGATTTATTATAACAACTACTATAGCAGATTGTAAGAACTATACGAATACAGACAAGACACAGACAAGTCTCGAACAAAGCTAAACGCCAACTCCGTTCAGCTATATTGAACATGAGAGATCTGATGTTCGGAGGCTGGAACAACATAGAATGGACAACCACATACAAGGCCTCAAATTGTCGTCGTGCAATCTCATTCTTCTGTGTCCCACTCTCACCCTCAACGCACTAACCTCATGCTTTCCTTTTAATGTCATCTTCTGTGATCCATCTCGTTATTCTTTCACCGTTTGTTAGTCGTCTTTTTTTCTTTTCTTTTTTTTTTGTTGTTGTCATCTTTGTCTTTAATCTACCTCATCCTTGTTTCATCTCCGTCGTATAAGTTCATTTGTTAGTTTATCCTTTATTTCCTAATTCTTTTTCTTTTTATTTATTTATTTCTTAATTTCTTTCTTTATTTATTTCTTATTCCTTCCCATTTCTTTCTTTCTTTAACTATTTTTTTTAATTTATTTATTATTTCTTAATTTTATTTATTTATTTATTTCTGGAATAGCAAGCCGACGTCTCGTTTGGCTGTCCTTTCCCCCGTTTTTTTTTTTCCTTTTCGTCTAATAAATATATCCCCCTCCCCCACAAATTGCCTAAGAAATTAACGATGAAAGATGGAAGTCACAGAAAAGGTTAGCCAACTGTATAGGACTCATTTCTATGTTGTTCCAGCCTCAGAACATCAGTTTTCTCTCATGTTCAACAGTTGCCGCTTGCGTCGATCCCGTCGTGTGAATGTGTGTATGAGTGAGCAAAAATGTAAGAGTGAAAGGAGGATGAGTGAGAGTGAGAGAGTGGTTGAATTGTCCCTTCAGATGACGCGCTCTTGGAAGTCGCTGGGGGAAGGTGTGTTAGCTTAGCGCAATTGGTAGAGCCCTGGACCGGAAATCCAGAAGATGTGGGTGCATGTGTCCTATACAGCTGGCTAACCTTTTCTGTGACTTCCATCTTTCTCCGTCCAACTACGTTTGAGTCCTTATATGTGTGTGTCTTCGTTCTCCCTTTGTCTCGGTGTTTTATATCACGTACTCTTTTAAATCGCGAGACCTGAAAAAGGTTTGGTGCTAAAGAAAAGAGGACTGGAAGCAACTTGGAAGACTACGGTACTAACTATACTACCGGTGTTTCTTCATAAGTTGTATTTTTCGCGAATTTCGCGAATGCCACTTTCTCGCGAAATCAGAGCCCCGCGAGTAAGTGTTGCTCCGAATTAAGGTTCCTCAAGTATCCCCTAACAAAATTAGGACAGTAAACACGCCTTCATCCGAATTCGCGATTTATGGAGACCGCAAAATTAACGATAGTATTTATATAGAAGATTAAAATGTACAACAATAATATACACAGAATACCCGTCATTTATGTGCACCACGATACCTTAAAATCGATAATAAAAAAACGCGCCAAGTAACAAACAGAAAGACGACACAACATGCATAGGGAGTGACTTCTTCGCGTTAAGCGCTATTCTCAGATTCGGGGAGTAAAAATCGGGCGCTATTTTTAAATGTGTAATTCGGAGAGAAATCGGGTGATAATTGTGCCTTCGGGTGTTATCGGGTGTTTTTGTTTTTCCTCTTGTCTATTCTCTAACCTGTCTATATTCCTGTTACCTTTCCTAATCTCCCACTTGAAGCGATTTTTATTTTTGCTTTGCTATTCCTTGCGGAACATGCCTTCTTTCATTTTTCAGTCGAGTCTTAAATTAAATGAATCCATCAAAGAAATGCCGCTTTTGGTAGAGAATGTTTTATGGCAAATCGCTGTTTCTCACTTCATTTCCCGCAATGTTATGTGGCTTCGTTTCCCTCATATCATATCTGGCACGAAACATGAATTCCTTATCTAAGCAGCATTTCTCATCGCACCGATCACAGTCTGAAAGTATCACGTACTATCTCTCGCACCGAGTCCCTCAGACACTCTTTCATACCGCTCGCCGAAACCGAGTGGAACTCACTCCCACAGAACATTGTTGACATCGCAGATCCCCTAACCTTCCGCAGGCATTTACTTTCCCATTTTTTTTCATTAATAACTCTGTTGTCACATAGACCTCCTTCCCTAGGTCTACTGTGGCCAGTGTACCATCGTTATTGCATTGAATTACTATTGTTATTATTGTTATAATTCTTGTTTGTTGTCCTTTTAAACTAATAGTGTGCAAAGGCTGTTGTTAGTTTTTTTCTTTATCGTTTACCCATGTAATGACCCTTTGTGGTCCCTTGGGTTTTGGAATAATAAATAAATAAATAAATGACGCATCCTTTCTACACGTTATTCCTACTCATAAACTGCAAAGCCTTTTGTACGTGCATGTTGTACAGTACTTTGCTCGACGTCGAACTACTACATTTGAAGTATACTACAGATAAAATCGCCATCAATTTTAACTCGATAATTAGAATTGGTACCTTCTGCAGACTGAGCATCTTGCATCGACTGACAAGTTTGACACCTGCTCGCATTACACGTGTGACAACCAATGTTAATTTCTGGAAGTTTTTGTTAATTTTGGCAATTACTAATCTGTCTCGGATGTTCCGCGCCCGGCTTTAGGTTACGCGCGGTGGTTGTGAACATATTTCCTTCACCCGATCAGACTGCGAGAGAATTGTGTAGTGACGGTTAAGTATCTTGCTAATGTTAGGAACGTTGCCATTGAATGTGACAGTGATCGAGGTTTAATATTACTGTCGCGCCCAATTGTTTTTGTTCAATTCACATTCGATCAATTTTGTTAAAATACTGCGTTGCAGTTTTCGTGTTAAATTCTCCACTAAAAAAACTAGCTTTTATTAACTCCTCTGTAATCTGTTGTCCACGTCTTACTATTTTACTTTTATTCAACTTTGCAGCCGTCTGATATCTCAACCTGTTTAACCTGTAAATATATATATATATATATATATATATATATATATATATATCCTCGAGCGTGCCGCGCCGCGTATTTTGTCGCTCGAGCCCGTTTTCCATGCGGCGTGCTCTACCCAAGTCTCACACCAATCGCGACACGTATCACCCAAAAGCCTCCGTGTCCAACTGTGGCCATCGGAACAAGTTGTCTGGCAGTAAATGGAACAAACTTTCGTCGACGTTTGCGGAATTTTTCTTTTCATTCTTCTTTTTTTTTTTTTTTTTGCGATTCGTTTTTAATGAGCCAGATAGACGAAAAAAGTGTTCATTTTAGTTTATATAGTCTTTCTGGTTTTATCTACTCACTAACCACCATTGTCTTGGCGCACTATGGCCACAGTTGCTTATGCGCCATGAAAACTCCGATCATCATCATCATCAGTTCGTGGACGTTTGCGGGAAATTTTTTTTTCTGTAATGCGTTTTTAACGAGCCAGATAGACGGAAACGTGAGGCGGAATCAAAAAAAAATCTCCAAACTTCCTGTCACACTTCGCATTTCATTCGGATTGCTTCTTTCGTGTACTTTTCTCCTAGGTTTCGATTTTTAAGTCACCCGGGTAGCGACGTTCAGCAGAACTCAAAGTGGCAGCCCGTGTAGTGACCCAAGCTGTTCCGCGGTGTGGACTTTTCTCCTCCTGCTTCTGCTTAGTGACGTTTTGTTTGTTTGTTTTTTCCCCCAGACGTGGAAGGAAACAAAAGAACAATTTGTCGAACCAGAAAATTGCCACCGAGCGGAGAGACGGAGAGTTTCGACGGGGACTGAAAAGAAGCAAACAGGAGTGAAGTAAAGGTAAACGAGGAGAGAATATAGTAAGTAAACTCGGTATAAGGTGGAATCTCGCGGGTGAGGCGAAAAGTCGTTGAGGAGCAGAAGAGGAAGAAGGAGGCGAAGAGAGAATGCGTCGTCGACGTTGAAAATAGGCGATTTTAAAAAGATGCGCGCGCCATCAAGCGCGTGGCGCAAGGCAGCATGGGAACTTTGAGGGACACTGCTCCGTCGTCTGCTTCGGATATGGTTTATATCGGCTGACGCTGATGCAGCGCACACCGGGAATGTTGTTGTTCTTCTTCTGCCTCCGCCTCTGGCCGTATCGTAATGCTTGAAGGCGCTCTAAGTTCCCATGAGCCCTTGCGTACCACAGGTGGCGCTTGGTTTTCTAAAATGGTCTATTGCGGGCGCGTGGAAATTAGATTATCTTATATTGTTTTCTGGCGGGTCCTTAATTCGTTCATATATTTATATTGCATATCATTTTGTATTAATGTGTAGTAACAAATGATTTAGGCACATCGACAGTGAAGGGGAAACAGGCAAGCTGCACGTTGCTGTAAAATTTTGTCAAAAAAAAATTTGTCGAAAAATTTTTGTGTGTTTTTTCTTGGAAAAAATTGATAAATAAAGACAAGGTGGCCAACTTTACTCGCCTCGATGGATGAGTTGTCTCGCCTTCGGAGGTGCGAGCCGTGACGTCACATCCGGATGAATCTCAGTATTGCGGTGCTAATTTGCACGTACGCCTTTATTATGATTTCCGTTTGCTGTATACTAGAGCTTGCAGTGGGGATGCACATCGGTGCAGTTAACCGCTTTTACATTCATCCGGTATAACTTGGGACCCATTACTGCAACCATTCGGGGACTGTGACGTGTTCTAACAGGGTTTTATTACCCAGCGTGCACCTGGGCCGAGCGTACCCAATAGACACATACAAGTAGCAGAAGTAAACAGAAACACACATACAGCCATAGCTACGCGACAGATACGCCAGCCAACCGCTTTCACAAACATTCAAAGCAAAGCCAGTAAGGGTACCATAACAATCAGGGCACGTAACGAAATGGCTAGGCCACATGTGGAGCCGTCCTAGCTCGAGATGCAACCACACGGGTGAGGAGAGCACGCATAGATTGTTATTTCGGTAGCGAATAAAAGTCACTAAAAATATTTCCTCCAACTGGTTAATATATTACCGCATTAAGGACTCTGTTTATTACTCAAATTACTCGAACTAACCCAGCACAATCTCCACACCGAATTAATGTGGTGCTGCACGTTGCGCATGCATGGAGCCAGCCTCGTACTTTACGATTAGGTACTGCGATCAGTGAGTTACTTGGTTTAAACGATGGTATAGACAGTTGAAAGAGGTACAAAAATTGTACTTCCGCCCTGGTTTACCTTTTTTTTATACATACGCTTTTTATACCTTTTCCTCTGACAGTGTAGAAGCAGCAGTTCGTCAAGTGCAACTTTAAAAGTACTAAACGGTAAATGTTCACGTTGCCTGAGGTGATAAGTCACAATATTGCTGTGAGCATTTGTATCCATGTTCATACATGCACATATCACATGTATTAGTTGTTCTTCAAATGTACAGCAAAAAAACAAGTAACACATGTCCGTAAATAAGATCTTTCGGGGCAGCTAATATTGGCTCTATAGAGACTGTATAGAAAATGTATATATTCTAGAGTCTGAATCCTGTATAGAAACTGTATAGAGTTTTACCAGTTAAAAACCCTATACAGCTTCTGTCTATGCACAAGATTGACACTAGACACGACAGATAGATTCTCTATAGGTCCTGTATAGAAACTAGAAAATCATTTTCATAAGGGGAAACGGAAACAAATCGGAAGGGGAGGGCTGGGTTCTACAAACGGGCACTTGTTCGCTGCCTATTTCTGAAAGAAAAGTAGGACCGAAGGTCGCGTCCCTCTCAGGGTCCATTGTATAATCCCATCAGGACCCTGGCTTTCGGGCGCGAGCTTGTTCGCTTCTTGCTTCGAGCGTAGTTCAACTCTACCAAATTGGTGGCGCTGTCAAATACTATGACGTCATTTGTTCACAAACAGGGAGAGGTCTATTGCAGATTAGCCTCCGTCGGTGAGGGTGATGCGCTCCTCAGGCGCGCTTTTTCAGTTTTGGCTCATCTGCATATCAAAATTGGGGGATGTATATTTTAACGCACGAGTGTGTTTCAGTATTTTTTAAACGTGGAGTTTTGCAACCAGGTCAGTGTCCCAGTCTGCTATCTCGCTTTTGCCCCCAAATTCCCTAATTAAAATATTAATTAATGAGCTTCCAGGTAATTAGACATCTGGTCGTTACATACTATCTAGCTTCCAGCGTATAGTTCACCTCTACCAAATTGGTGGCGCTGTCGAACTCTATGACGTCATTTGTTTACAAAAAAGGGAGAGGCCTATTGGTCAGGAGAAGTAAAACTGGAAGAAAAACCAGGAATCTGTGACGGGAGTTGGGGAAGGGATCTGGTGTTTGTGTCTTCCCGACTGCGGGTGACAGCAGGAAATGATGTGCTTCCGTGATAAACGACCTCGAGAGGAGATTTAATAGCTCCGCTATATGAAAAGGCTTAGTGGCGGGCTCTCGGTTAAAGTTCCATTGCGTAGTACATGGCTGCGTGTGTTTCTTTTTTCGTGATACACTTCATGCCCTCTGAAGAGTGTGTTTTTTTGGACAAGTAGGAAACAGCCTTTTAATTCATTGCACAAGAACAGTGTATTTTCTTTCTCTTTTTTTTTATGCTTTACAGATTTCTTATGAAAATGGTAGAAGCGCGGCATAGATGTAGTTTTTGAAGTTGAGTATCCCATAGGGACCGTGCGACACCTAAAGGGGGCGCGCTGCTCCGTCGCGACAGCGCCGCCAGTGGCGGTCTTGGACGTATCCGACGTGATACCACGCCGCCCGTTCTATGCATTCTCAAGTGGAACCGTAGCTTGCGTGGTGACCGCCGTAATTAGAAGGGCTAATTTTCGAAGTGAAAATAATGTGGAACCTTTCTGGGGCGCGAACGAAGAGAATGGAGACAAGCTGCACAAATGGAGACTGTGGACAAATGGAGACTGTGCACAAACTCACAAACGATGAAACACCTCAATCATTATCTCGAAATAGGTTGCCGTTTGGGCGGTGCATTTGACGGTGATACAGTATCCAGCGGCGTTTCACCGTCACGAAAGTGGCAACTGTAAATCATTGATCATTTTGCAGGTCCTCATTCAGTTTCATTGAAACTAGAACAGAAGAAATAGAATATATTCGCTCATGTTGTGCACACCTCATGCAATGGCCGAACGCGCGTCACAAACGCTATTCGCTGCGAGTCTAGTGACCTCGGTGGTATTGAAAGCGTAGAAATCACGAGAAATGACGCATCTGGTCCCTAATGAAGAGTTCTTTTAGGTGCTAGCACAGTTAGCGATGCTGTTGCAAAAAAAGATGCCCGCACTTCACATGTAAACAAAGCTGGCTAACCGGCGGCTATCACGCAAGGTACTTTCTCCGGAGGCCGCATCGCGGCGCCACCGGTTTGTCGCACAGTCCCTATACGTATTTGTTAAACACATAAGCTGTGAGTATTTTCCCACTGCATCACTTGCTTGCGTGCTTTTTGTTCGTTTGGCACTTTATTACGAAAGTCGGCAGACGAGAGCATGGAATGGCCGGTGGTTTCGTTTTTGCCATTTCCGGTTCCCGCTGGTTCGCAGGGCTGCATGAAGAATACTGTGTGTAGAGGATTTAAGTGCGTGTATTCATCGTTGGATTACTGTTGTCTTCGGAAATACGTGCCTGCATTCTTTACGACGGGAAACGATTTATTGATTGCGCTGGCAAAGCGTACAAACGTCACTTAAACACGTCATAGGCGGTTAACACGTTCATCCCTGTCGGTGGAAAGCAAAGGGCTGGCGGTGTCGCAGGTAATCTCCCATATGATTCACGCTTGATATGACAACGTTCATCTCTTGACCCCAAGCAGCACAATGTACTGATAGTCGAATGCAATAGGGGCGGACGGTATGTGTCTTAACAATGTTCTTTAGTTTCACGAGTCTGTTCAAGGCCTTCCGCCTACCCGCCCACCCCTATTGCACTCGACTTTCAGTACATTGTGCTGCTTGGGACACCGAGCACTACTCAACTCGCTCAAGCAGCACAATGTACTAAAAGCCTAGTGCAATAGGGGTGAACGGTATGTGTCTTATCAATGTTCTTTAGTTTCACGAGTCTGTTCAAGGCCTTCCACCTACCCGTCCACCCCTATTGCACTCGACTTTCAGTACATTGTGCTGCTTGGGTCTGCACGCTTCCAAAAGGTTCGTACGTACTCAACGCACTTACACGACTTGCCTCACTTCCTTCACTGGACGGCGTTCCCTCCATCGGCCCGTTTCCCCGTTTGTTTTGATCCCATGTGACTGCGCAGGGTTGGCAACAAACGGAGCAGCTCCGCTGTAGTTAGGGGGCAGAAATTCGTCCACCAACACTGTCCATGAGCAACGGTTGGCTGCGCCCGGGCGGCCACGCTCGGAGATTAGGGGGGTCCCATTTACGGCGCGCCAAGTACGTTCTCTAGAGTCTTCCTATATTAAAGGTACTGTAAAGCAGCAGGCATAGAATTTTATATTGCTGGCTCATTGGACAGCCTGGGTGCTCAGTACAGAAACGCCACAAATTTCGTTCAAATCCACCCCGTAGTTTTTTTAGAAGATTAAGTTCCAATATTACGGGCAACTCTGTGTCTAAGACCCGATACGAACTCCACAGTTCCCGCCATGTAGGGCGGCGGACATAAACATGCCAATAACAATGGAGCGTACAGCGACATCTGTGGACCGCTACCATCACCACACCGGCTTGCCGGACGTGGTGCATTTTTGCGTAGGTGGCTTTCGTGGTGATTCTGCTGGCAGTTTGTTACTCATTTCAACGATGTACCAATGTTCTTGCATTTTGAGAGAATATTCGTCAGGAATTACCTCTTTTGAACAAACTTTTAGAAGAAAGCGCATGAAGCCGGCTACTTAGCCTATGACTTAGCCTATGACTTAGCCGATAGAGGGTTGGGGGACATGTAACACTGTTGCTCGACGAATAGGCGATTGTTTCCCACCAGGCGTCGCACCGCGTCTTTTCACCGCAACTTCAGAAGTGATTAGAAAATACTTAGAATTTTATGTCGCACATAAAATTGCAATGCGTGGGTTTCCTTCGGCATAAGCTTTCAAATGCCGCTGCCAATATTAACAGCTTGCCTGCTGCTTTACAGTACCTTTAATTCTATGGCAGCATAGGACCACCGAAGTGAGTAGGAGCGCCCGAAGATTGGGAGAGGAAGCTGTAAACCTACCACAATAAACGCATTTAGCAAAATACCCAAATGTGCCGCCAATTCCCTTTGTGTTGTTCTTACACCGCGTCCTAAAGGCGTCCCGGCACCCGTCAGAATTTTCACCATTTTCGTATCTTTCCCATGTGTCCTGGATCGAGGCCTTGACATCACACACAACTCAACGAAGCAACCGCGATTCTCGCTAATCTGATTCGAAGAATTACGCGCTTATGGCAGCAGGATTAACGTCATTTTCGTACAGCGAATAAAAGTATAATATGGTGCGCTAAAATCTCTCCATAGAAAAAAAAAACGTGGTGGTGGTGGTGGTGATAGGGCTTGCCGTTGTCGGCCTCACGTATGTGGGCAACGTCACGACTCACGCCCTGGGGGAATGTGCGTCCTGGGCCGACTTCTCAGGGAACTGTGCCGACATATGTCTGAAAGCGTCTGAGGAAAACCCAGGAAAAACCCCAGACAGCACAGCCGGCACCGGGATTCGAACCCGGGTACCTCCCAGTCTCGACGTGACATGGCCAGCACGCTAACCACTGAGCCAAGAAAAAAAACGAAACTAAAAGATTCAGTATAGGGATGAAGCCAACCACACGCGAGGATCGTGTTGGCCGTCCGCGGTTGCGGGCAGGCAGCAGCTTTTGCTACAACAGTTTTGTTGTTACAGTTGTTACAGTTGTTTTTTACAGCAGTTTTGTTTGTTGTTGTGAGGCTTCAAAAGTTCTACGGTTCAGAACATTCTCATTGATAAGAAGAAGAGAAATTACATTCCAAAGTCTGCAGAGATAATCCTCTCCCTCAAACTGAACCCTATATTTTTGCTCGTTCAATTTATAAATTATAATGTTTAACCCTAACCACTGAAATCTCCTACACGCGTCCACCTCACAGTCACGCGGGCTTACATCTCCGTCATTGCTATTCTACCATCATCATCATCATCCCTCTTCTTTTTCCTCACACTTTGACCAGGTCCAGGACTCTTCCTTTCACTCTTTCTTTAAAACTGTTGGCCTTTCTTTCTTAGAACTGACAAAACTGAATTTAGTGCGCACATACTTGCTTCCCTTGTATACAAGCCACTGCTTTCACATATCCGTAAGCTCCAATTTGCATGCCGTATTGTTCACGGTTTTCTCTTATTTGATTTTTTATTTTGTTCTACCATCATCATCATCATCCCTCTTCTTTTTCCTCAAATTTGACCAGGTCCAGGACTCTTCCTTTCACTCTTTCTTTAAAACTGTTGGCCTTTCTTTCTTAGAACTGACAAAACTGAATTTAGTGCGCACATACTTGCTTCCCGTGTGTGCAAGCCACTGCTTTCACATATCCGTTAGCTGCAATTTCCATGCCGTATTGCTCACGGTTTTCTCTTATTTGATTTTTTATTTTTTATTTTGATTTTGATTTGATCACGGTGAAATCCCTGAATAAGAATAGCACAGAGTTCTTATCTTTTCTCTTTTTTTTTTACCCTGTAGGAGCAATCGATTGTCGTCCATTTGGTGCGTTCCGGAACCGCTTCACCCCCCTCCTTTCTTCTAATTCCTGCGACGATGCCCAAATCGATGTTCGTACATCCCGACTGGATCCAAGAACAGCCTAACTATAGTGGCCCCTTCTTTGGTTTTTATCTGCGTTCCATTGTAAGCCTTTTTCCGTTAAACGATCGGCACTTGGAAGTACTCTGTCTTCCCTGTATAGGGACCAGATGGAGAAAGGATGTTCTTTTTTAGAAAGTAGACTGCGTGTAATTGAAGGGAATGGTGACGTCATCGGCCAAACACTGTCAACGTCACAGTGATTGAAGAAGGCGCGCTCGACGACGGCGGCGGCGACGGCTTGCCATTGTTCCCCTCACTCCTGTGTGGGTGAAGGATAAGTGAGGGGTAAAAGTTGACGAGTATATAGATTGGTCGATGTCGAGATTACTAGGAAGTCTTTTTGTGCACTATAGTACAGGGGTGAGTAAACGCAGAACCAGTGTCTTTGCCCGTTTCGCGAAAGAGGGGAATTACGTACGAAAGATCCTCTGGAACGGAGGACATCATCTAAAGCGCCATTTGTAAACCATGTGTAACCACTCCCCTCTGTAATGCTATTGCCTTGAGGGTATAAATAAATAAATAAATAAACAAAGCGCCATTTCCGCAGAGATGAAAGTATTTCTTCCGCACCGCATTGTGTGGACGACTGTCTCTTAGGATATGTTCGATAGTTTCGGTTTTGTTGACAATATCCGCCATTTTGCTCGCATTTTGTAGGGCATTGATTGGATTTTGGGGACAAGTTCACTCATACGATGATCTGTGGGGTACGAGAGACACGTGGTACATTCAAGTACCCTCCCAGATGCGACACAGGACGGGGACGATGCTGGCCTCACGATCTGTAGCGATCTATTCGCTTCCACACTCTAAGAAAAAAAGGAGTAAAACGGGGAGTAATTGCAACTTCTACTCCCCTAGTCTGCAATTACTCCCCATTTTAGTCCCCTAACCCGACATTTACTCCCCGCCAGGACTACAAATTGTCTCTGAACTTCGCGAATGGTCTCCTGAATGCAACAGTTTACGTAAACATGTGTTCTTGGTCAATTTGAAGGACATAAGGCTGTATAACTCAGCCAACGTAGCAATTTTCCGGCCACACAAAGTAAGAAACAGTTACGCATCTTTCTTCGCAAATTATGCCCTAGTATGGCGCAAGATTTTATATCACTCGATATATCACGGTTGACGGTTTGCTACAAAGTATTTCCATGCATGCACACGAATTATTTACTTGGGACTCTTACAACAGCGCGTGAAATGCAGTCTCCACTCTGTGACATTCATTTACTCCCGCGCATTCGCTCCCGAAAGGGACTATTTTTTGTGGCAATGCATTTAGTCTCCCAAAGGAGTAAAAGTACACTTTTTTTTTTCTTAGAGTGCACCACTGGTGACTGTTCATCGAGTCTCCAACAGGAAAATTAGAAAACGAGCCGCGAATACTTTGCACTTGCGTAAGAGGTATCGGATACGGACTCTCTCTCTCTTTCTCTCTCGCACCGCACATCAAGTTCTTTTATCCTCACAGAATAGGCTGCATCCAACGCGTACCCATTCCTTCAGTACCTCGCCTTCCCTCTTTCGTATAGGCAGCGTTGAGGAGCAGCGGCAACGAATAGGCCTAGCCACACCGCACCTGTTGCCCAGTTCGACAAGACACAATATTTCATCCCGAGAGTCGGTGCTCCATCACACTCTTTTCAGCAGCCGTATAGGCAAAGAAGCTATGCTCCCGGCGACGGTATCCCGTTTAATAGCATTCAACCCCGCGTGATGGATATGTATGCGTTACTTTCGAGCAAATTATGAATTTGTATAGGCGCATCATTTTCGCCTGCACACTTTTGCACTCGGTGTAGAAGGGCAGAGGCAAATGCATACTTTCTGAATGTGTACATTCCTGCACCTCAGCACTTTAGCATTGGCTAAAAGGTGCAGATTACTCCGTCTGTGCACCGAGGTGTGAAACAGCGGCACGATCGACCGGGAAGATGTAGGGTTTTTTTTTTCCTCTTAAAAATCAATCAATCAATGAAAGGGTAGGGCAGGACTAGCAGACGACACACGCACCGCGATCGAGAGCGTACACATAGAGATGCACAATTTCCGGAAATTTTGAATCGCTCGAAAAAAAAACGTTTTTTTGTTTTTTCCGAAAAATTGGAAAAAAATGGAAACAAAGGTGGTTACTGCTGAGTCGAAGCATTGCCGGCCAAACCGCAGCATGCAATGAGGTAGAAGCTTTAGTAGTGTTCATCCTCTATAGGCATAAATGCAAAGCAGAGCATCCCATGAGACTGCTGTCTACTCAGCGATAGGTAATTAGGACGACCCGTCCATTCAGGCCAGAACTCCAACATTATGTGAACGCGATGGCGATCGCTCGGAGCGGTCAGACGGAGCTCTCAGTTGGTGGTTGTTGGCATGTTAGATGCACCTAAGTCACTGTTAGCGGGTTGGAACGCATCGAAGGCACGAAATTTTACATTTTTGAATTTTGTCGCCCGGAAATTTTGGGCTATTTTTCCAGAGATGAGGAAAAAAACGAAGAAACTGTTTTTTCCCCAAAACTTTCCGGTTTTTATCCGGGGCTTCGCATCTCTACGGACACATACCAGGTTTTTACGAAAACGTGATGACGGAGCGCTGCTTGCACGTAGTTTTCTTGCAGCAGTTCGGCATTTTACTCGTTTTGTCATCGGCTAAAATACTGCACACGCAAATGTTGTTGAAATTTCCTTCATGAGCCAAGGTGGCAAACGAAACATGTGCTTTTATTCGGCACCAGTAGTACGGAACGGTGCCTAAGCAATATAGCGGAGCTCGCTTCCGCGAGCCACGCGCTACTAGAGCGGTTGCCGCTAGAACGATGGACAATAGAATTGCATCTTCCGAATCTAAATTAAGGAACATAAGCACGACAACTGCGGGACATGCTGTCACAGCGGCCGCAAACGACGCGCTCACTGAAATCCGATCGCGCTCAATGGCAGACGACTACTGTCGTCTGCGGAGTCCACGCGCTTACTTGTTACGGTTAAGTGTAACGGCTACTGTACATCTTCATATTATATGCAGTTGATATCTGCAGTCTATTGGTGAGTGTCTAATGAAGAAAAGTGAGGTTAAAGGAGTGTTGAAAGACGATCTTTATCTTATCTTAAAAACTCGCAGACTTTCTTAGCTCATAACGCCGAGTGTCGTCACTTACAATCCTCTGCTGCTGTCCTCTCTCCACCTGTTTACCTCTATATATTTACCTCCCATCATAGGCACAGTTGTTAAACGCTAGGAATACTGGTTGCTGTCTTTTTTGGGCGTTATATTGCAACATGTTGCAAACATAGTTAACCAAAAGCTGAAAGAGAACCATTTGTCCGACATTGTCTAAAAACACGTCGGACACGAGCCGCGTACATTAAAAAAAAAAAGATAGCAGATGTAATACAAGTTATATCAAATCAACGACAGTGACAGAGCTGCCTCGGTTTCTTGTGGGGTCCTGATCGTAGCAGTTTTCGCTCGATCGTGCTTGTGCAGCGCGATGTGCCCGAAGCTCTTCAGGAGACGTATACCTAGGTGGTGGTGGTGATGTTGAAAGGGCTTGCCGTTGTCGGCCTCACGTATGTGGGCAACGTCACGACTGACGCCCTGGGGAAATGTGCGTCCTGGGCCGACTTCTAGGGGAACTGTGCCGACATATGTCTGAAAGCGTCTGAGGAAAACCCAGGAAAAACCCAGGTGGTGGTGGTGGTGATGGCGATAGGGCTTGCCGTTGTCGGCCTCACGTAAAAAACCCAGGAAAGACGTATACCTACTTCTTAGGACGGACCATAATGGGGCCAATGTGAATCTCCGAAATGGCCGGTCTGCGTCTTGCAACTTCCTTCTCTTCTTCTTGTTCTCATCGTTTCTCCTCTTCTGTGTTCCGGCGACGCAACATATATGGGACAAGATCTCCACGAAATTCAGCACTTAACTCAACTGTCACTGTAAAAACTCGCGACACTTGTCCACGAATGACACATATCAAGTACGTGCGAAAGAGGCTTACTTGCGTCGATAGGAACCTGCATTTCAAGTTTTACGGAAGAAAGAGCAATATATGTGCAGAGAAACACGCTTACCGAAACCCATCGGCTGTGACATCACGTCTCACAGGGAGACAGCAGTACGATGGCAAGCGAGAAACGTCACGTGCTGACGAGAACCAATAAGGGGTGCCTGATGTCAGAGCAGGCGTGCCCGACAATATGCACCTGGCTAACTACAATACGCAGAAAAGAAGGGGAAAAAAACTCCTTTTGTAGCATGCAGTGCCGAGCGTGACGGTATCAATGTGAAGATGGCTAAGAAGCAAGCGAGCTGGTGAAGTTGATGCATAATGTAAAACCCCGAGACTATTCGCCTGGAGATCGAACAGTGTCGCCACCATGCGGCAGCTCCGTGAACTGACCTTAGTGGGGATGCGCGGCTTGAGCCGGTGCTTTCGCTGCAGTAATCGTGCTCGAAAACATGCTTGGAAGGTTCAGTTTCTGGACATTTGAGCTTTTAAAATCGCTTCAAGATGAGTGAAAATGATCTAGTGGAGAACTTTTTTTGAACTTGTCTAGTTCCCTTCTGTCCCTTCGTGTTCCCCGGTCCAGGGTCTTACTTTATGTATCAAGGTAACAATATGTCGCAGTCACAATGAGCTTGCTCGTGCGCAGAGTAAGCTAAGAGTAAGAACTTCATCTCTACTTTTAGAGACTCAGTTTTTTTTTTGCGTTCGCACGCACTGACACGAAACAGAAAACGCTTCAATGATTTCCGACTCGTCGCGTCGCAAGTGTTCACTTTTAACCCCCACGTGCATTTCAGCGTACCGCAGTGTAGATATATTCTACCACTCCGTCACTGTGACGCGCATACCGTAATTTCCACCCCCATTGCATACGTTTAACAAATCCCTTCTGCGCTATTAAGCACCCTCTAGAGAGAGAAAGAGAGTGAGAGAAAGCGCTTACAGCACTTTTGGTCACCTAAAAAAGTGTTTTCACCGCCCGTCATCTCGACTCGCAATGTGAGCGAAACGCGACGCGCACTTCTTCTTTTTTTTTTCTTTTTTTTTTTGAGGATATAATGGAGTATAGATGATGGATGCATGTTGAAGTTGGTAGGCAGGCAAGCAAGCAAGGAACACGCCAGCTGGTTCGTATAGATAGGAATTCAGTGAAGAGAGACTAATGATGCGAGTAAGGACAGTGTCCTAAAACGCAGCTTTCACACGTTCCCTTAGACTATTAGGGAAAAGGGGGGGCTTGCGTCGAATTAAAGAAGACATGCCGATTGAAGAATCCCCGCTTCCAGAATCCGTTTCTTCTTTGCTTCCAGGCACATCTTCCGGTACGGAGGATGTGCCTGGAAGCAAAGAAGACTACGTGTGGCGAGACTTTAAACGTGCAGCGAAAGACTCCCTCCACAAGTTTATCTCTCTCTTTCTCTCTCTCTCTCTCTTTCGATTTTGGTTACGCTGAGCTGCACGAGAAACGAAAATCGTTCCAATCACGAAAACTGTTGTACGTGGTAGCTGACCTGTAGCGCGAAAGATCCGGACCTTATCAGAAACGTCTAAACTCCCTCAAACAGCCACGGTGTCTATGTGAGAAAAGTAGACATTGCTTTCAGCACCGTGCGTCGAAGACTTCCGGCGCACGTCAAAAGAACTCCAGGTGGTCGACATTATCCGCAATCCTGTCCTGGCCTTCGTCGCTCGTGCGCCAGGAAAACCCGAATCATCATCATCATCAGTCTTATCCTGCGGCACGTGCAGCATGTCGACACACAATAGGCTGACACGCCTTACGTGTAAAGTACTCCAATTACCATTTTTATGCATTTGAGGAGGGAGAGGGGAATGAAGCAGACGTTCCGATCTATAGGTGGCGCTGACGCCGTTGCGCGTGCAACGCAAACTAGAAGGGGGGCGGGGGGGGGGGGCATGCAGTACACGAACTATGGAGCAGACAAGACGGAAGCCTTGACGACTATACATTTCCTCTGTCCCAATGCACCTATAGCACCTAGCCTTTAATAACCCATCACTCTAAGAAAAAAAAAGGAGTACTTGTACTCCTTTTGGGGACTAAATGCATTGCCACAAAAAATAGTCCCTTTGGGGAGCAAATGCGCGGGAGTAAATGAATGTCACAGAGTAGAGACTGCATTTCACGCGCTGTTATAAGAGTCCCGAGTACATAATTCGTGTGCATGCATGAAAATACTTTGAAGCAAACCGTCAACAGTTATATATAGAGTGATATAAAATCTTGCGCCATACATAGTGCACTTTTTGCGAAGAAGGTTGCGCTGACTGTTTCTTACTCTGTGTGGATGAAAAATTGCTACGTTGGTTGGGTTATACAGCCTTATGCCTTTCAAATTGACCAGGGGCACATACTTACGTAGACTGTTGCATTCAGGAGACCATTCGCGAAGTTCAGTGACAATTTGCAGTCCTGGGGAGTGAGTGACGGGACTAAATGTCGGGTTAGGGAACTAAAATGGGGAGTAATGGCAGACTAGGGGAGTAGAAGCTGCAATTGCTCCCCGTTTTACTCCTTTTTTTCTTAGAGTGATATGTAGACGGTCCCCGTGTGTCCAGGTCTCGATCAATCGTAGTAGGTCGTGGCTTCACGATGAAACCACGATACTGATGATATGATCACATATGATCAAATCACGAAATAATTTGGCGGTGGAAATATCATCATTAGGGAGAGGCAGTTGCCCATCCCGAGGCTTCTTTAACGTGAGCGGAAATCTAAGCCCGCTACGCCCAGCATCATAGCATCCCTTCTGGTGGACACCGTGCTATCGCTGCTTGCTCTGTGCCATCAATCATGACCTTTCATGTCATCTACACATCACGCCACCCTCATCATCTTATATTTGTTTTTACTTCATCTTTCAACTTCATCTTCATCTTCTAGCGAATGCTAGACTTCTCCCTTTTTTTTGCCTGTTAAGATTGATATATTTTGATTTAGGAATAGCAAGCCGACCTTCGGTCAGGCTGACCTTTCCGAAATAAACGTATATCCCCCTCCCCCAATATACACCAGGGTTGCGGAGTTGCGCCACTCCGGAGTTGGAATGATTCCGGAATGATTCCAGATTTATCACAGTTCGGAATGGAATTGGAATGGGACGGCGAAAACTGTCCTATAGGAATGGAATGGGAATGGAAGTAGGCAGTTTTTCGCAGGAATGGAATTGGAATGGAATGGTCTGGGCACTGCTGGTCTAGCCAGTACGGTTACCGGTCCCTTTATTGATGGAATTAACGGAATGGAATGGGGTTGCCAAGCCCATTCCAGGAGTGGGAGTTGGTCATACTTTTTTCTTCCGAGGAATTGAAAGGAATGGAATTATCGTAAATCTCCATTCCTCGGAATGGAATTGGAATGGAATTGGTGGCCCCATTCCGCAACCCTGATTTACACACTTGTCCTTCTCGCTCTCCTTTAAACATATGAGGAAACTTATAAGGAAAGGAGAATACCTCTATTTTTAATTTTAATTTAATTTTAATTTTGTAATTTTTAATTTAATCTTAATTTTGTAATTTTTAATTTAATTTTAATTTTGTAATTTTTAATTTAATTTTAATTTTAGACACTTTAATTCTTTCTCGTATTTTCATCATTCCTTCATCATCTTTCCTACTCGTATAATGTTCCACGTGCAATGCGGTATTGTACAGTATACACTGTACCCTGTACACCCTGTACTGTACACACTGTTCACCCCATCTCATCGTCATCATCTATTGTTGTTGCTGCTGCTGCTGCTGCTGCTGTGAGGAGCTTGAGTCGTACATCCAGGAAAAAATCACTTTCATTTCTACCACGCATTTCAGGATGCCCGTCTTCAAATAAATTCCAAGAAGCTATAAGCTACTCGAAGAGCATATAGAAAAACCGGCGTACTTCCTGAAAGAGGGCTCCGCGTGCTCGATGTTCCTCTGACGATGTCAGTGGGACCGACGTCACCCGAGACACTTCTGAGAAGGAGCGCCTTACCCAATTATCTCCGCTTCTCTTTGCCAGATTTATGTATACTGCATCCCGGGTAACAACAGTTTTCTCTGGCGTCTTAAACCAGACGTCCGCGTGCGTAATAAACGCATGGCTGGCTCTAATTTTCTGAGGGGACAGCGCGTTATTTGGACACTTCTGTGTACTTTGTGACACTCGTGTGATGTGGGGTTTCCGCGCCAGCTAATACCCCCCCAGGACTTAATGAAACTCTTCGAAGGCGCTAAGTACTCCTTAAGGCACGAGATGGGATAGCAAAAAAAGAAAAAAAATGAAAAAAGAAAGACGAGCAACTTTTAAGCAATATACAGAAAAGGAAAGTGCGATAAAAAGTGTAAAAAAGGGACTGGATGAGAAGAAGAACTTTGAAAAATTGATTAAGCAGATTGAAAGTGTACGAAATATAATTTTCCCTTCACCTCTAAAGAAGACGTGGAGAAATGTTCGCTTACATGTATACGTAACTAATTTTAAATTACATGGAATAAAAAATGTTGAGTTTTTAGTGAGGAGCTTTTCCTAACTGCCTTTCTTACTTTACATTGACTTCTTTTGACCTGATTAAAGTTTGCACCGAGGTAGGGTGGCATCCTGGAAAACCGAATGACACAAAAACTGTCACTTTCATCACTCAAAATGTCAATCATAGATTAGGAGGAGAGAGGGCGGGGCACCCAATCGAGCGCCGCCCCTTAGCACCGTAATCTCTTATCTCTGGAGCGATGAAACCGATAACGAAACCGGCCTCTATACCTTCCCCTCAGCTCCCCGACGCAACCAATACCACACAGTGTTGTATCCGCTACAAGAATAAATAAATAAATAAATAAAAAGTAAAATAAATACAGTAACGTGATTCTGATACTAGCTACCTAAGAAGAAAGTAATGAAATCTCGAAATCGTTACACATTCGCAAGAGTAACGGAAGAGTAAGGTACCATTACCAATAAAAAGTAACGCGATTCTTTATCCGCTGTACTTTTGCTCAAAGCAAGAATAAATAGTTTGAAATGGACACTGCCGACATCTAGCTCGTGTTAAAAGTGAGTTTCTGTGAAAGGGAAACAACGGACAACAGTGTTGCAACAGAAAAAAAATATCCCTTCTCAGATTTAAAGTTACTGCACATTTTCGCCACCAACCTTGACATTTACTTCCAGTTCAGGGACCCATGGTTGACAACGACAACAACGATAAACGATGGAGAAGTGATGATGACAAGGGATGTTTCCCCGTGGTTTCGCCACTGCTTCAGACACTGCATCTACTCAGCAAAATGTGAAGTGAAGTGAACCCTCGTTAATATGACCACCACCGTTCCCGCAGATTTTGGTCATACAGCGAATTGTCATACTAACAGAAACGCACAATCCGCTGACCTCAGAAACCGCTTATTTCCGGCCATTCTTAGGTGAACAGCAGCAGCAGCACAGTGTGACCTGCTCTCGTGTTCACTTCTGTTTTGAGCACTACAGTGCTTTGGCAGTCCGTAAAGAGGCTATGAGTAATTCCGAGGTCAACAGCATCAGGAGTCATCCTAAACCTTGGCGCCCTACTTCAACACGTGTCACCCTCTGCCTGAGGTATGTGTGTAGCCTCTCCCTGGGGCTACTCTGCGGGTCATGTGACGTGGTCATAATAACGAGAAGATAGTACTTGACCCTACTTGTGACAAAAATCTCAGTAATAGTCGGATAAGCTGATTGTCATACTAACGAGATAGATTTACATGGCTGCCGAACGGTTCCCAAGTTTCTTCTTTGCTTGGGAACCCTTTGCTTTGTTCTTCTCCTTTTCTTCCCGTTTCTTTTCTTATTTTTCTTTTCTTCCCCTTTTCTCCTTCTTTCTTCCCCTTTTATTTTCTTATTTTTCTTTTCTTCCCCTTCCCTTTTTGTTTGGAATAGCAAGCCGACCCTCGTCTGGCTGACCTTTCCTTTCTTTTTCTTAATAAACATATCCCCCCCCAAGAAAAACTGTAACAGAAGTGAGTATGTCATATTATCGGGGGTCATATTAACGAGGATTCACTGTACACTTTGTACACTTTTTTTTTTCTTTTCTTGGAGTAAGTACCCCGCTTTCAGTAAAGCTGAACGCAAACGTCCCGCTCAAGCAGAAATGAAGACGACTTCTTCTCGCGTTATTACAGTACACTGCGCGCATTAGGGTTTGCCCGACACTCCAAGCGCCGCTCACTTCCTTCCAGGCACGTTCGCGGACGGATCCATTCCTCAGGTGACCGCTTTCAGGCAACCGAATGGCCTCCCAGTCGCGCCACTTAATTTCTAGAGAGTCTCGTTGGTCGACCGATGTTTCCTCTCCCACCGATTTAATCTGGCCTCACGTTTGCGAGAATGTTCTTCTTTTGCCGGAAGAGAAACGTCGCGGACGAATTAAAACCGATGTGAGTTGGACGAGGAATCTTGTTGCGCGTGGGTGCATTTCCTACAACAACAACAACAACAATAAATGATAGAAAAGCGATGATGGCATGGGATGTTTCCCCGTCGTAGCCACAGGACTCTACCCCACACTCTTAAAGAAAGGGGTGTACTTTAACTCCTTTCCTCGTCATGACACCGTTCTCCCTACTGGAGAGTAATATTACTCCCCGGCAGGGAGAAGGTGTTATGCTACTCCCTTGAGGGAGTGAGGAGTCACCCTTTTGAGCGTAATTGTACTCTCCCAAAGGATGTTATATATGTGGCACAAAAAAAAGGAGTTAACGAACACCCTTTTTGTAAGAGTGTACTTCAAAGAGGTTGATATGAGAGGATGAATTAAAGGTGAGCGCAAGGTGCGAAGACAGGTAGGAGAGCTCTCCGAGGCTCTTCCTGAAAGTCGGGTTGAGCTGGCGAAGAGTATCGACTCGCTCTTCTTTTCTTCTTTTTCTGAATGTGCGTGAAAATATTGAAGCATTTAAGGACACAATCTTGATAGTTAAGCGTTAAACATTAACTGAATTTGTGTACGATAAAAACGTAACTTCACCGCTTAACACCCTCAGGGCCCCACATGATACCTCTGTCTCCTGACTGGTAAAAACGGGAGGTCTACACATTTTTCTGTAACACTCTCGCATGCACGCAAATTGTTACAAAAGTGGCGCTTACGACTTCGCCTTTCGCCATTCGCCTTTAGTTTCTCCAAACGGCTTATCGTTGAGTTTGCTATCTCACTACTGACGAGCGTATACGCAGAGAAAAAGCGAATGAGTTACCCGAACGCATGTACAGAACGACTTGCGCCTAGATCTCAGTTGGAGCAAGATTGTGTTTCAGTGGTGGATGGGGATTGGGTCCCTCCGTGCCAGACCTTGTTGTTCTGCACGCTCCAGTGGAATTCGCCAGATGGCACGCAGCCTTTTGCCCGCTACCATTCAAACAGACTCTACGTCACGCACAGCCCCGGATATCATTGCTTCCTTACAACAAGCTCCGAAGAGGACTCCAGAAGAATACGGGAAAGGCAGCCATTTCCGACATAATCTCTCCTCGGTGTGTTACTACAGCAGCACTCGCAAAATTGCTCTACACTGAAGAGAAAAACAGCACGGAAACAACGCTCGGTAGCATGTTTCGGTCACGATCACGTACCCCGTGTACATCTCTATAAAGCCTCCACGGGTGTCACGTACCACAAAACGGTACCCAATTAAGGTCCTTCAGCAACTGGGGGTCCCGACCCTAACAGCCCGCCTCGCGCTAATGACAACGAAGCCACCAACTGAACCGTCTTTTTTTACGAGGCTGTAAAGCCCGCTCTGCCGATTCGAATATCCCGGGAAAAGCCGATTGGGAATCTCGGCTGAACGGTCACCCGCGGCGTAGGGAGGATCGTTGGCACGTATACTGATTATAGAAAAGCGCTCCCGCGAAGACTCGCATGGATGGATTCGTCGAGGATTCGCGTTGGTTCTGCTACGAGGATTTCAGGTTACGATGTCCAGTTTCCGCGCGGATGGATACACGGAGAAAAGAGAGTGCGCGGAGAGTGTGGTCGAACGTGAGAGTGATATATGAAACTTCTATAGGCCAGTGCGAATATTATAATTTTTCGAATACCGAAGCGATTAATTCTGTATATCTAGGGCCTGACTTTTTCGGGTTTTATTTTTGGTCAAATTCGGGGGGTAAATATCGGGCGATATTTTTCGTTTGAAAATTCGGGTCAAATCCCGTTACGGCATATTCTGTCGTCAGGAATTCGGGTGTACTCGGGTGATTTTTTTTTTGTTTAATAAAAATTTGTCTTAACATGGAACTAATGTTTAGCAATGTTATCAAACTTTATTTTAATGCACACTTATGAGTGCGCCACGCAACCCGGATGTTTTCGGGTAGATTCGGGTTAAACCCGAATTTTACAGATTTCGTTCGGGGGGTAAATATCGGGCGGATACGGGTTTAACCCTAAAAAGTCAGGCCCTATGTATATCCAAGAAAGACCAGCCCTACCGAAATCACAGTTCTGTGATGATGATGATGATTGAAAGGAAAAAAAAAGGGGGTTCTGTGACGTGGTTTTGACGTCTTTGACGTTTTTGTTGACGTCAAACTCTTTATAACTGCGCGCAAAAAAAAAAAAAAGTAAGAAGAAAGTAACGCAAACCTTGACCGCAACTCCCGGAGTCCCATCACTCATGCCACGACAGGTACTTTCCTCAACCTCATACTCTGACATTACCAGCATCAGGCACCGTGGCATGGTATCCATGTACCATTGACTCTCCCGACAAAAGGCTCCAATCAGCGAGTTACCAACCGATACATAGCCATCGACTGATTTCTCGTGGGGGCACCAGAGCTTGATTAAAAGGGCCCGACGGCTATGATGAAGCCGCCTTCTTCTGGAAACCGCCTCAGACTACGTCTGTCCGTAGGGCATTGTGCAGCGCTGCAAGCAATCGACACACGTGGAGGTGATTCGCTTCATTAGGGCGATTCGTGAAGTAGCGTTAATGTTCTTTGGGACGGAAGGCCAGGAAGAATATCCTGTTCCCTGTTCACTGAGCGTGACGGGAAGACAGAGTTTCGTAGTTTACCCATGTCTCAGGTACGTCGAAAAGGGGAAAAAAATAAAACACTGTCAAGGAGCCCGCGAAGAGGGAATCACACACGTAACATGAAAAACGGTTAGGAGCAACTAATATTTATTCGAACAAGAACTTTCGTGCAAGAGACTGCACTTCTTCAGGTTACACAACGGTGTAACCTGCGTAACCTGTAACTTGTAACTTGTGACTTGTGTAACCTGAAGAAGTGCAGTCTCTTGCACGAAAGTTCTTGTTCGAATAAATATTAGTTGCTCCTAACCGTTTTTCATGTTACGTGTGTGATTCCATGTCTCAGGTACAAACATTTCTCAACTGAGTTAGGAAGGAAGTTCGGCTTGGATGGAATGAGCGTGGATCTTTTGTTGCAAGTCAAACATACAAGGTGTTTTTTTTTTTTTCGTTAATGAAGACAGATTTTTCATTTAAAAAAAACTATAAGTGCTATAGCCATGCTGTTTTCGCTTCTATCATCTCTGGGCCGGCGGACGTTCTTGGCCATATGTTGCTCGACCGTCAAATGACTAATTACCAAAAAATCGTTAATTAAATTTCAATTATAAAAAGCTACGAAGTTGTCTCAATGAGAACATCTGTTCCTTTCGGGGACCTGATATCGTAGCCGTTTTCAGAACAAAAATCCGTTCGGTAGATCGTCCGCAAAAAAAAAATCGTAAAGGAACACCCTTTTTTTAACTGAATTTGTTCATTGCGCATCTTCGGAGACGCGTCTCATCCCATGGCGAGACAACGTGGATGTTCTTCAGTATACTGCTGCAACTATTACCAAACACTAGAAAATGAAGGTTTGGTGCATGACTGTGTTCAGAGGGATGCGATAGGACAGACATGTACGAGACAGCGCCTTGTATAGCAACTGAGTTTATTAAACAAACACAGCAGTCTTCTATGCGCTCGGTAAATAACATTAAAAGTTGTTTTGAAACTATGCATTGTGTATCGTGTTCACTATACTTCCTGCAGATGAGAGGTCGGGTCTTCTAATACGTATAGTGTTTCCCCAATCCCAGTTGTAACTCAGTTGACATTCACCGTCCCATTAAAACACAGTGTGGCAGTATCCACATATCACTGTAAGTTACCATGTATCATCATTGTAAGCACCAGTGCATAAATGGATAATAATAATAATAATGGTACCGTGACGTTACACGTAGGTTTGTTTCCGCCGTGTGACGACATGTTGCACATACCTTGCGTTGGCCTCGGCACGACCTGGTATAGCTCACGCACAACTGTGAAGGCAGAAGCTATTGAAACTCCCTTTCTTGGAATGCCAGGGTAGAACTGTTGAACATTATATTCCTAAGAGACAAACAGTGATCAGAGAGACATATTGTAATCTCTTGGTGACAGATTCGAAGTACGCCATCAGAACAAATAGTCGTTGACCACTCGTAAAGAGTGTATACTGCTCCAATATGGCAAAGCCCGCCCGCGTAAGTCACGGATGGCTTATATAAAATAGCGTATATAGGCAGGCGAGCTGGTGAACGAATCCATCGTCCGCCGTGTTGCCCAACCTCAGGCTTCTTCTTCATCGGTGGATTCGGGGGTCACGTATGGCTATGTACTTCATCCATCCGTGATCTTCGATTTAAGAGTCTTCCACATCTGCCATGTTCGCCCGATCGTCGAGCTACGACGTAGTCGGCAATCTTAAGGAGGAGCTTTCCCGTCGGAAGTTTGCTTCCGACGATTACGTCAAGCAAGCGACGCATGAATGGCTAAACACCCGAACCGAAAAAGAAATTGCTGTGAATCACCTCATCGCATCGCCATTGTAGTAGTTGTTGCAGACGATCACGGAAGGAGTTGCAAGTTTCAACGGCAGCTGTTAGTGATTTTTGTTGATGCTGGCCAAACGTTTGGCATTGCCACTAAATGTCGCACTACTTTCCGTAACGGTCTGCGCATTGCTAACCGTGACGGATATCCTGCAACACAGTCACAAGATATTCTGTAGCAGACGACAGGAAATACGCTGACGGTGTCGTCTGCGGAGCGTCGTCTGCTAAGTGCGCAGTACGCCGCTGCCAATATTCCGCACCGTGTGAATGCTCACATAGCACGGGACGGAACTTGGTCTCTGTGATCAGTGTTTTTGCTTTTTCTTCCACTGGAATCTTCCGTGAGGATGTCGTTCGTGTGAATACACAGTAACGGTCTGCAAATTTGTCTGTAAAATATTTGTGATCTCTTTCCAGAAATTGCTGGAAGGGAAGGGTTTTGTTCCAGGCATTTGTTCCAACGTCAGACTTTATACAGATGACCTAGTGTTGTACAAGAAGGTAGTGACAACAATGACTGCAGTCAGACTTGGACAATATAGTGTATGCTGTCGATTGTTGCAGATTGAGATTAACACGGCTAAAGGTAAAATTATGACAATATCAAAGGGTAAACAGCGCACACTTAGCCAACCCTGCATTTTAAATGATCCTATTGAACGCGTGAGCAATTAAAAATATTCAGTAATTTACTCCTCAAATGATATGACATGGAAATATCGTGTGGATTATCTGCGTATAATAGAGCCAATGAGAACTCTTGGTTTATTAAAACGAAAACTGCACGTTGCACACCCATCAGATAAGGAAATTGCGTATGAGACACTCGTACGGCAGAAATTGGAATGCTCATCTCATATCTCGAGCCGGAATCAAAACTACTTCGTCCCCCTCCTGGACACTAGTTAATAGTTTATCGTTCACTCACAAGCTACTCAATACAAAGCTACAAAATATAACTGCTACCTTACAAAGTACAAGAAACATGTAACGCCTTCCTTAGGTGCTTCAACAGGGACTTGAGCACCTGAAGAGTAGTTTTCGGAACCACATTGAAATTTATACAGATGGGTCCAAAACAAGCACAGGTGTTTCTTGCGCCATGGTATCCCGTTCATGTATACAAGGTCGCACAGCTTAAAGAGCATCATGTCCGTCTTCACTGCAGAGGTTTATGCCACCATTTTAGCACTGAACTTCATTTTAGAGAGTAGCATCGAATCATCTGTCATATACACAGATTCTCTTGGTGCTCTACAGTCCATATGCAATATTCATCCACAGAAGAACCACCTCGTGCAGCGAGCACAGTACATGGCCAGCAGAATACAAAACACAGGTCTCTCTCTCATCATCTGCTGGGTGTCCAGCCACTCAAGTTTTGCAGATGGGGCAGTGGGCATAAGAAGCTTTTATTATTACTTTTTGCAGAAGTGGCATAGTTTAAAATGTTGATGACAAATTTTGTGAACTTCACCACATAACCTCCCCTGATTGATTGAAAGAAATAAAAACCTCCCCTGCGTTGGCCTTCTGTATAGGTGGCGTTGCTCGTACGTCATACGCAGTGCCGTGTATGCCAAAGGGAGTCTGGCCATTAATGGGACCTGCCTATACCTGAGGCTCCACCCACTTTTTGAGGTATATAGCCAATCACAGGTCGAAATACAGAGAAATAGCAGGTACCGAGCTAGCCGACAAAGCTGCCGCAGCTGCACTTTCAGCTGATATGACACCGTTTGACCTGCCTTTTCAGGACTTGAAGCCTCATCTTAAGAAAACGATAAACAAAAGATGGCAGGAATACTGGGACACACAGACACACAATAAACTTCACCTAGCCAAAACCTAGCATGTAGGACACCCCATACAGAGTTTAGAGAAGAGAGCAGACGAAGTTACACGTACACGGCCAAGACTTGGGCATACTCGCCTCACCCATATACAGTGAACCCTCGTTATTATGACCATGATCGTTCCCGAAAATTTTGGTCATAATGCGGAATTGTCATATTAACGGGGGGATTTGCAGAGGTTTCACTGCATTGTTCCCCAGGAGTATGGTCGTATAGCGGTAGCGCGTATGTCAGATTATCGGGGGTCATATTAACCAGGGTTCACTGTAGTTCCCTTCTTCGCCGAGAGGAGCCACCCGAGTGCACACACTGTGAGGAACTCCATTCTGTGCTACAATAATGGTAATGCTACCATGATGTTACCGTGATGTTAGACGTAAGGTTCACACATCCTTACTTCCTGCCCATTGTGTGAACCTCTTAGTCATCGTCCCTTCCGGGAGCTTTATAGCAATCACCTACCATTCCACCCAGTCAGGAGGTGATGATGCTGGGTGATGAAGCTCTTTTACCCCTTTCGTAGAGCCTATAATTTTATTAGAGACACCGGTTTTTTAAATGCCTCGTAAATTTAAGGAAATCATTTTTTTTAAACGGAATACGTTGGTTAGTTACCCGTTAGTTAACGGTTACTTGGGCCACCGTCACACCCCCTGATGTAACGCCTTCCAGGCTTTCCAAGTACCGTGAACGCTCGTTAATATGACCCCCGATAATATGACATACTCACTTTATGACCGTTTTTCTTGGGAACCGTTCCCCCACCATGTACAGTGAACCCTGGTTAATATATGACCCTCGATAATCTGACATACGCGCTTTACGACCATACTCCTGGGGAACAATTTAGTGAAACCTCGGCAAATCCCCTCCTCGTTTATATGACAATTCCGCATTATGACCAAAATGTTCGGGAACGACTATGGTCATAATAACCAGGGTTCATTGTAAGTTCATCTCGTTAGTATGAGAATCCGACTACGGCTGAGATTTTTGTCACAAGTAGGGTAAAGCCCGGGTATTCTCTTCACGTTATTATGACCACGTCACATGACCCGCAGAGTAGTCCCGGGGAGAGGCTACACGCATACCTCAGGCAGAGGGTGACACGTGTTTAAGTAGGGCACCAAGGTTTGGGATGACTCCTGATGTTGTTGAACTCGGAATTACTCATAGCGCTTTTCGGACTGCCAAAGCACACACTGTGCTACTGCTGCTCTTTTGCACCTAAGAATGGCATGAACGAAGCGGTCTCTGAGGTCAGCCGATTGTGCGTTTCTCGTTAGTACGACAATTCGCTTTATGACCGAAATCTGCGGGAACGGTGCACTCTAAGAAAAAAAGGAGTAAAACGGGGAGTAATAGCAGCTTCTACTCCCCTAGATTGCAATTACTCCCCATTTTAGTCCCCTAACCCATACATTTAGTCCCGACATTTACTCTCCAGGACTGCAAAATGTCCCTAAACTTCGCGAATGGTCTCCTGAATACAACAGTCTACGTAAATATGTGCCCTTGGTCAATTTGAACGACATAAGGCTGTTTAACTCAGCCAACGTAACAATTTTCCAGCCACACAGAGTAAGAAACAGTTAGAGCATCTTTTTTTCGCAGATTGTGCCATATGTATGGCGCAAGATTTTATATCACTCGATATGTCACGGTTGACGGTTTGCTTCAAAGTATTTTCATGCATGCGCACCAATTACGTACCTTGGACTCTTACAACAGCGCGTGAAATGCGGTCTTCACTCTGTGACATTCATTTACTCCCGGGCATTTACTCCCGAAAGGGACTATTTTTTGTGGCAATGCAATTACTCCCCAAAAGGAGTAAAAGTACTCCTTTTTTTCTTAGAGTGTGGTGGTCATATTAACCAGGGTTCACTGTATATATAATAAATGAAATTAAATTCAATTCTTAATATGAAACCATCGCAGGCAGCTCTTTGGGCGTCCGCGGCACATGGCTGGGAGAGGGCAGCAAAAAATCATCCGCATCGAAGCATCTTATCGCGCTGTGGAAACTACATCACGTGCAATCTACGTCACGTGCTATCTACATCACGGACGCACGTGCATCTACTTCACGTAGATCTCTCCGTTGGTTGGCACTAGAAAATAAATGAAGATAAATAGCGGACTCAATTCCTCTGTCAGGGATTAATAATAGCGTGCGCAATACACGATCAACGGTCCGGAAGTTTTCCCCTGTTATCCTAAGCACGTACTATGAAAATAAATAAGGGTCATTACGACCCTAATTGCACGAGCAAGGTGGTTTTAGCAAATTATGTCATACATGATGCGCGCGAGTGCTCAGGTAATTAGTGCAAGAAGAGGGCGCTCGAGAATTGCAGGTTTCGTACAGGCGAAATATGCACGTAATGGCATGGACCTAGTCTCAATTAAAGAAAATCGACCGCACAGGTCAACGCAGAACCGACTTTGAAATTGTGATGCGCACCTGAATGCGTATATCGCGAAGCTTGGTGGTTATGATGATGATGATGATGGTGACATGACTGGTGATGATGAATGTCACTTGTATCGTTGTGTAAAGTTAAATAAAATATCTTGATTAGAAATTACTGCAGAGATGATGGAGTTGCTCCGCAAAAGGAACTCGTTGCCGCATAGACTTCTACGTGATATATGTAACTATATAGGTTACTAAGTTACTTCTTAAAAGTAACGACTTACTTTACGAGCTACTTTCAAGCTACTCAAGGTTGGTTCAAGTTTTGCGCCAGAAAAAATCTAACTCATCACCATCATCATCAAGATACTTGCTTCGTAATATGAGCTCTCTATTCCTTGAACTTTGATTAATTACGTCATATCTCTATGTCACAATGTTGTGCAAGACGTTTTATAACTATTTTGATACCACCAAAATTATACCAATCTTCAACATAATAATAATTCGGGGCTTTACGTCGCCAGACAACTGTGATCGCAATCTTCAACATGATGTAACAAGTCATACCTGTCTACATACATACATACTACTACTGGAGCCTCCGAATACACGGCAAAAGGTGAACTCGTAGCGCCCACCGCGCATAGAGCAGAAAGCGCTGGGGATTTGGGGGGGGGGGGAGTTGCGCCCCTCCCCCCCCCCACAACCTTTCGTTTAAACATTGGTTTTCCTTCTCCTCCATCTCCCACTATGCCCTTCGAGAGAGCAACCTTCCCAGAAGGACGTTCTGGCTCAGCCCTTGGACCTGCGCGCACATGGCTGTCGTCACAGATACGGAGCGCGCGTTTTTGTGCAGGGATTTATCGAACAGAACTCGGAAATTCAACAGACGTGAATTTAAAAGTGAACGCGTTTCTCAAAAAGTTACCGGAACTCAAAAGTAACGGCTTCGGTTAAAAGCTATCAAAACGTAACCTATATAGTTGCTGTAACGAGTTACTTGCGACGAGTTGCCCCAAACACTGGACATCATAGTAATGGATGAACCTGCGCAGTGGCTCGGCAGTGCATATTCCGACTGCGCACTTTCCCTAACCTCAGTGAGGCGTGGTCATAAGCCGATGCGACGTGTAATGAGAGAAATAAATTGGATTGAGCAATACTCCTCCTTGCATCAGCAGGGAGTCCACAAACTTTTATTTGTATTTTATTTTATTTATCTTTTTTTACATTCAGCATTCAAACTTAAACTTTTTTATCCAGTTCGTTTCCTTCTCTAATCTAATCTAATATAATCACTGTGAAGTTCAGTCATTTCTTCTTTCGTTTTCATCACAATGCTACTTTCTGAAGCGAAAGACAAAATGTGTAGGAAGCCATTTCCCCGCAGTTTCTAACTTGTGATATTTCAATCTTAGCCCATGGCATTGCTTCCTTTGCGTGGTGCTCGGATGCCCGCAGGTTGCTGTTACGATGAACACCGTTCTCACAGCGACGGGGGGGGGGGGGGGGGGATTAAAATTAAAAGAAAAAAATTCAGAGACATTTTTTTCTGCAGGAAAAGCTATGACAAGAGTTACTGCAGTGGCATTGGACGTCAAGTATGGTTTGTGCCTCGAGCGCTTTGAAGTCTATAGTCTAAGCATTTGACAAGAGGAAAAATAAAGCAACAACAACAACAACTTTATTTCGAGATAACACTATAAATCAAACGAACCAATAAACCAATCAAACAATGCATTTTTGAGCTCGTGCATCGTGGCATAGATTGTACACAGATTAACAAATAAAAACTGACATTTGTTGGCAAGGTACACTCGTACTAGTAGGTAACTGACTAAACACAGTGTGAATTTTCCTCTTTTTTTTTTCTTTTGTTTCTCAGGAGGTGATGGGTTCTAATCTTACTGCAGTGGCATTGGACGTCAAGTATGGTTTGTGCCTCGAGCGCTTTGCAGTCTATAGTCTAAGCATTTGATAAGAGGGAAAATAAACCAACAACAACAACAACTTTATTTCGAGATAACCCTATAAATCAAACAAACCAATCAATCAATCAGACAATGCATTTTTGAGCTCGTGCATCGTGGCATAGATTGTACACAGATTAACAAATAAAAACTGACATTTGTTGGCAAGGTACACTCATACTAGTGGGTAACTGACTAAACACAGTGTGAATTTTCCTTTTTTCTTTTTTTTTTTTTCTCAGGAGGTGATGGGTTCTAATCTTACCACCGGCTGTACTGTCTGAGGTTTTCCCTGGGTTTTCCGGCAGACTTTTGATAGAGGCGTCGGCAGAGTTCCCCGAAGTCGGACCAGGACGCATACTAACTCCACCTGTCTCCCCCCTGCTTCCTGCTGTCCTCCTTAAATATGTCAACCGCACATAGCCACAGTTGCTTCGTGGCGCGAACGCGGAATAAAATGATATACTACCCGCTTGAGCAGCGCCGGTCTACGTCACGCGTCACGTCATCGGCCCTCCCAGGGGGACGCGTTACGTCACGACGCACTCTCCTCCTCCTCTGATATACGCTTTGCAAGAGTGGAGGTCTTGGGAAAGGTGTGTGGTAGGATAGGAGGATAGGTAGGGAGTGACTTTTTCGGGTTAAACCCGATTCCGCCAGATTATCCCCCCCCCCCCCCGAACTAAGCTCCGACTAATTCGGGTAGAACCCGATTTCTCCGCGAATTCCCAGTCACTATGAAATCCCCAAATGACGTTTCCACTGAAGACGAACAAAGGTCGCCACGCGTAACGCATGTAAGAATGGGTCGCTTACGTTCCTAGCAATACACCCATTATGTGTAAACACTGTCTGTGCCTTCGGGGATTACCGCTGGAAAAATGACGATTCCGCAAAAAGCAAAAAAGAGAGATTAGGAAAGGATTTAATAGATAAAAGGAGAAACAAAAACACCCGACAACACCCAAAGACACAATTATCGTCCGATTTCTCCAGGAATTACAGATTTAAAAATAGCAGGCGATTCCCCCCCACCCCCACCCCTGAATCAGAGAAAGGCATTTAATCCGAAAAAGTCACTCCCTAAAGGGATAGGTCGTTGTCAAAATCACACAAAAGTATTGGGGTTACTTCAATGATCCTTTAAGTGCCCGCGCTATTTTCGAAAGTAGCGTGCGCCCCTCCAGAACACTGACTGGGTTCTGGGCGTGAGCAGTGACGCCCCCAATAGGGTCCCAAAGCGCTTGGGTGCCCTATTTGAAAACTCTAACATTTCACAGGAATACAATTTGCGACATGCATATTTGAACTGCATACAATAATTGCAGAATTTTGATGACAAAAGGTTTAGTCCAGTGCAGCGCTTTAACGAATATAAGGTAACGGTGATGACAAATCGATCGCGATGTCATAAAGTATTTCGTGCACATCAGACGGGCACTTGCACAGAGCACGCTTTAGAATACACTTATTCTGAAAGACGCAATTTATGTTACACACGTACTCGACAGAATGCTCTCAACACGAACGGCAGCTTCCTTCTCTTATTCCACAACTCATTCCCGAAACATTCATTCCTGAACAAAATGAAAAGAAAGAAAGAAAAAGATTCATTGCGAACCCATGAGAAGATGAAACGTTATGATTCCCTCAAGAAAGCGATTTGTGTGAACTAAAAGGAACGGCGACTGCATGCGTCAATTTTTTTGAAAAGCGAACGTCGGAATCTCGAAAGAACGACTTCGCCATTTTGACACTACGAAGATTAAGCTCGCCAAGAAAAAGTTTTTTTTCTATTGCTCGACGTTAGCGCTTTCTGAGAAATAAACAATGGCGACTGGTGTGTAAAAATGCGAGAGACAGAAAAGATCATTCCTGCTCGAGAGATAATGCTTGCGACGCTCGTCTTTGCTGCCTTTCTTGGGAACGAAACTCGATTTCGGAGCTCGCGTCTTTGTGCCTGTTGTCGAGGGATCTCACAGGGTTTGCCGCCTGTCATTGCTGGATATTGTGCTTGTTATATATGACTTCTGAATTTGTTGAAAGATGACCCGATAAGTTATGCGGGTTTAGCGACGCATATAACGACTTGGGAAAAACCACCTCATCATCGTCCAATGCATGTGTGTGTTTGTGGCGGGGGGGGGGGGAGGAAGGGAGATTGAATGCGTGGGTCGATTGTACTCGTTATCATGTGTCACGTTATTATAACGTCCACTCATTTGCCGCATCGATTTTTCTTAGTTCTTTTTTCTAAGTTAGTATTTTGTCTTTTTTTCGTTACCGCCAACTGGCTTCGACGCGATCCCAAAATGTACAGCTTTGAACAGCACGAAAAAGTACAAATCTGAAACTGTCGACAGATTTTGAGATAGGAGTCCTCTTCGACTCCGATGCCTCGACTTCTCAACAACAATCGGCAACAAAATATGTCAAACGATAAATTTCTTCTGCCAAAGCGAAGTTTTTGACGTGACAAACCATGACTTGACAAAAAGACGAACTAGATGTTCTTATCCGGTATCGCTTTCACAGTGGCGCAAGCATAAGCTACGATACCTCGACGGACGTCGCAAAGATGCGCGGTCGAGATAAAGGCGAATGACGAAGGACTTGAGATATCGTAAAACGTGATCAACAGGTTCTGTCTGGTATGGGAGTTTGTGCCAATGGCATCAGGGAAGCGAAAGCGCTGCCTATGAAATTCAATTAAATATAATTATCTGCGAATTTAATTGAAATGTTTTGCACGGTGACCGTGAGTATCATAAGAATGCATGTGAGCGCGTTTGTTGCTCTTTGGCTTAGGCTCCGGACTGTCGCATTAAATCATCCCTTTAACCATAAAAAGTACCGCTCTTCAATCCTCCATCCAGCATTGCCGCTGAGTGATGAGGCTCTCGTTCCTTTTGAGAACGTCTAAGTTTCTTCAGAGATATACGGATCATTAATGAGTTGTAGTGACTCAGTTCTCTTCTTATGTAGTGATTTACACGCCCTTTGAATATTTGAATACATTTTTTATCCTTTTGAAACAATCAGTATATTTTTAAATTAAATATTTATAAAAATAAAATAATATAATATAATAAAATAAAAATAAATAATAAAATACGAATAAATAAATACTTAGCAAATATTAAAGGGACTATGAAACGATTTTTTTCTTCGTTTCGTTCGAAAGAAGACATTTTTCTGAGTCTAGAACCGAAATTTTCCTTTCGTCGCGCGAGCGGATTTCTCGGGAGCGAATTTAAACGGAGCGGCGAAGGGAGGACAGCTGGCGCCGCGCCGTGACGAGCTGCCGAGCGGAGACACAACGGGTAACTTGACGCGACCACGGCCGGCTCAGCACACGTCATCGTGACGTGTTGCCGAGCCGAGGAATCCCGCCAGGAGCATGCGCCGTAGGATCCCGCGTATGCGTTCATCGGGAGTGGAAATCTCCATGACAGCAGCTTTCGCGCGATCGGCAGATTTCGGCAGTGGCGGCAGCCACAGCGCGAGCTCGCGGCATTACTTGCCATTGTGCAACACCGGTGACGTAACGGGGAACCAAAGAGCGGTCCGTACAGTTACACCATCGGCAGGGAAATATGCGCGGGAGAGGAGGAACGCGGAAGAGACATTTCCAGCGCGCGCTCCTCGCAGAGTGGAGCGATTTCGTCCGGAAAAATTTGTGGCATATTAGTTTCTCTGCGGGAAGAACAGTTTCTATCGAAAAAAAGTATGGGGGTTCGGGAAATTTCATAGTCCCTTTAAATATTTTTAAATTAAATTTATTTTACACGGAGTTTTGGCGCATTACGATCTTTGTTGTCGTTGCGCCACTTAACACCCAATCATCATCATCATCATCATCATCATCATCTTCAATATCCCCATCTCCCTCCTCCGTAACGAGTTGCTGCCTAGTGTTCGCTTTGGCGCTCTGTTATCTACGTTCTAAATTTCCTCCGGGACGTTTACGACCGTAATTAGACGTCCGTAGAAAGTCCACAAACGTCCGGGCGGCGTCTGTTATACGATCAGCTTCCCGCGCCTAATGCGAATGTAATCGCTTACGTATTGGCTTCCCCCCCCCCCTTGACGCAGTCGCAGTACTGTTAGACGGGACCCCGTCAGAGTTCTCGCAACGAGCGTAGTTTAGGCAGAACAAAAAGCTTTTGATTTATTGATTGATTGATCATTTAAAGGAAAACCAGGGAGAAAACAAAAAGCTTTTACAACGCGTGCTGACGTTGGCTTTCCCAGTTTAAAGGAGTACAGAGGGCCATCCAAAAAATTTTCAGATTAAGACATCTGATGAAAGTGTGTGTGTCATTATACCGAATAGCGCGAAAGGTTTTGATGTGTGCAATTTGTTTCCCAGAAAAAAACTCACATAAACATAGCTCCACGCCTTCACCCTTAACTCGCCACTCCAGCTATAACGAGGATGAGGAGGTATGATGGCACGTCACCGATGACGGCATAAGGAGACTCGTTCTGGTTTGCCGGTCAGTGGGGGTCAGCGCCTTGTCCCTTTGCCGCCCTAAACCTGTTTTGCCAGTTCTCCCGGAGAATTGGGGATAGAAGGAGCGGCCGAAGCATTACAGAGCAAGGAGAAAGGCTTTATCAGAACCCCGAACAGCCGAGTAGCAGACGACAGCGGAGTAGCAGACAACATTTCTGTAGGCCAATCAGCGAGCGTTCTCCTTATAGCGTCAGCGCGAGGTTCCATGCAGATCACAGGCTGGTACTGCTCTTCACCACCATTGCGCACGGTCGCTTTTTGCGGCGTATTTTAAATTCAATTTCTGCGATAATTATGACTCCGTGGTGTAAATTACTCCACATGGTGCATCATACTGGCCTACTTAACAGTTTTATAGGAAGAAAACTGGGCGTTAAAAATGACTTCTGTGCTACTTTAAGACCCGCATGGGGCTTGAGGTGGTGGGATTCGGGCATGCCGACGCCACAGTGTTCAACGAATTGCACTTCTCTCTTTCACATTTCTTTACTGTACCTACGTTAAGGGCCCACGTGGCGGTACAACATGAGGCAGGGTGAGCACAGGTATTCACAATTGACACAAAAGATTTAGTATAGAGGTGGGACGAATCCGAATCCGGATCCGAATCCAAGGAAGGTTCTGCGAATGCACGAATCCACAAATCTTTCGAATCCTTTCTTTAAAAAGAGTTTCAAAAGTCAAGAAAAAAAAACCTCTACGGGAGAGTGTTTTTGAAACAGAATATGACACATTTGCATTTAATTGCATTTAATTTCTTAGGCATTTGAGGCTTTGTGTGTATTTGTCCTGCTATATCGGTGTTCCAGCCTCAGAACATCAATTGTTTCATGACGCATTTGTTTAATGAAAAAAGAAATAATAATAATAATAGTTCAGTTTCGGGTGAAAGTATACCCATATAGTATATTTAACAGACTGTTCATCGACTCCAAGAAATACGTAAATCCTCGTGTCTGAATTATTTCCATAAAGCTAAAGCAACAACCAAAAGCAAAACCGTGTTACTTTTAAACTTGAAATGTAACTGTTCCTGCCTGGAACTCTTTCACTCCATAGCAATGTAAACAAAGAAACGAGAAAACACCCATCGGCCAATGAGGCTCTCGACGGACTCCGGAGGCGCCAGTTTGAAAAAGAAACGAACAAACATGGTCGGTGGATTCGAAAGATTCGATTCGCCGTTTTGGGCACGGGGATTCGGATTTCCCGAATCTCGAATCCCTGCCTAGGATTCAATCTTGATTCAATCTCTAGGATCCTAGGATTCAATCTCGAATCCTGCCTGGGATTCGCGGATTCGGTTGGCATATACCCAGACATGTACAAGATACTCAAAAATGTATTTAAGATAAGATTATAAATACTAACATTAGAATGTAATTAAGATAGAGTATAAATACATGAAAATTAAAGTAATTAAAATAGAGTACAAAATACTTCAAAAAGTATTTGAAATACGATTAAGATACTATTTATCCTTGAACGCAAAAAGTCACCGGACACTGGTCAATGCGGCAAGTCGCCGCTATGTGATATGAATCACCGAAACCCCGCGCACTACGCAAGCCGCCGCTGTGTTAGAGGAGTCATCTAAACACAAGTCCCAAAAAGATGACAAAGAGATACCACATAACTCCACTAAGTATAGTATGTGCCCATTAACAAAGCAAACTTCTAGCAGGTCCCTGCTCGGCGAGGTCAGAATTCGGCGTCACCGCGTCAGGGCACAAATAATAGAACCCTCACTGGCCAAGGATGAGGACACACGGGGTAGGAACTCTGAATGGAGACCTCCAAGAAGGGCCAATGTCTAGGTCAAGTCCGAGGAAGTCAGGAAATTTCCACTGAACAAGCAAGATAATGGAAAGACGAGACACAGAAAGTTTGAGAGGAAGACCCAAAATATGTAATAATAGTATTGAGTAGAAAATACCGTAAAAAGTATTTTAAATAGAATACAAATACACAAAACAAAAAGTATTGAGTAGAGTACCAAAATACCGCAAATTGTATTTAAAATACAGTATTTTAAATACAATACTCCAAATACGTACAAGTCTGCATATACCCCTAATTTAAAACGCACAAAAAATGTTGCAGTATCACAACATGTGTACATAAGTAGACTAATATCCCTCTCACACGGGCAGTCTTCAATGATCATTGAAACCAATCGTCATTGAAAATGCTTGTAGCGCCACCTAGCGTGTAACGTGTCAACCTGTCGGGGAACATCGAATCCAATACTCTTTGGGAAGTTGACACGTTACACGCTTGGTGTCCCTACACGCATTTTCAATAGTCATTGACTTCTATGATTATTGAAGACTGCCCGTGTGACAGCCAAGACATTAAATCAAATTCACTGGGAAGAGCAATTGAGATAACACAACATGCGCTGCTAAAGATACTAACACTATTTTTTTTAAAAATCGAGAAAACAACGATAATTGCAATCTGTGATTGGAGGCTAACGATCGGTAGGGTTGACTCTGCGCCGCAAAGCAAGTCAGAAATAAAAATCCTTAAACTTGACGTGATTGGTGATAATGACAACTTCTCGGGAAACTGTTTCCCGTGTTTAGAAATGTGATGAACGAAAGACTGAAGAAAGTATACTGTGCCGCGCAGATCGGTTCTTTGACTTTGAATGTGTGATCGATGCGGTGGAGTAGATAGAAAGGAGGCCAAAGCATGGATGATGGCAAGGAGTGGTAAAATAAATTTTATGAAAGACGTTCACGGAAGAAAGCTTGCGTCGCTGTGCCCGCGCGTGGTTAAATCAAGTTTAAGCTGCTGTCAGGATATAGGTTGTTAATGAATCGAGCTGCACGGTTTTGAACGCGTTCTACGGAATCTTTAAAGTAGACCTGATAGGGGTCCCTGGCTGGTGCTGCGTATTCTAATTTACGTCTAAGAAACCTTGTTGTTGTTGTTTTTAAGTTCCATGTCACCGCCGCGCAGCAACTATGGCTATCAACGGTGTACAGACGTGCACAGATGGAGAGAAGACACCAGAAAAGAGTGGGGGACAGGGGAGTTAGTATGTGTCCTGGACCGACATCAGGAGGAACTGTGCCAACATTCGTCTGGAAAGTCTGCCGGAAAAGAGTTCGTATAGTCGACGTTCCCTCAATAACGCAGGCAGTCACAATTTCAAGTACGCCAATGCGGATATGCGACCGGTACATCTCTAGTGCGAGCGAAGTGAATTTTTCATTCCAGGATGTCTGATCCGCCATAAGGATATACAGCCACGTCGCAGAAAGAACGATGGAAAGAACGATAATTGACCGGGTACAACGGAACCTTATAAAAGTATGCATGAAACTTCGCAGAAATAACATTCTGAGCTAACAATATCCGAAGTAACCAAGGTTCGAATCTAGGCGTGCACCGCTGCGCATGTCTAGGTGTTTTCCTGCGTTTTCTTCGGACGCTTTAAAGCAAATGTCTGCACAGTCTCCTACGAAGTCGGCCCAGGACGTAAGATCTCCACTGAGCAGCATGCTCCGCATGGGATATGCTCTCGGCGATAACACACAAACAAACAAACAATGTCTCCTATGAAACCATTATATGCAGCGGCATACCCTCAGCACAGAACGCAAGACGCATGCTGTCGGAAGACGGCAAGGGTGACAGAAGACAGCAAGACGGCAATTTACGTGAAGCCTGAAGCTCAACACGCTTGTCCCTCAACACTTAAGTGCAGTACATGAAATAAAAAAAACAGCAATACCGATACTTAATAAGCTCTCGTAAGCCAGCAGCGAGTTCTGCCTCGTCAACAGGTTCCGACATCAAAGAACAACGAGGCTATTGTCGTCAGTGGCTCTCGGACATCTTGCTCTCATGGGATGCTCATGCTCTCAGCTAATTAGCTGCCGTGTTAAGCCGGTGACGTGGCAGAGAGAAAAAGAAAGCAACGAAAGGCAATAATCTCTTCTGTATATAGCGGGCTGACCTTCTTTGTATCATGTACGCTTCTTCAGCTACCTATAAATTAATCAATGCACCTCTAGAAGCAGGGGAAGACAGATAACACAATCGAATTAGGGATTGACGTACCGTCCCACATGTATGGCGGTTTTCGCGGAAATGTTGGAAAAGCCTCGTCAGTGTCCAGTATATCCCGTAAAGGGACACCACAAATGACCTCTAACGACAAGAAACGACAAGAAGCGAGAGGTCTTATGAAAACCTAAACTCACTCTAGTTCACGAAACTAGCTATCTTTCTACTTTACAAAATTGTGGTTACTCTGCCACTTACCTTTAGAATATGAAGCGTATTTACCCAACAAAGGTGGATTCATTGAAACGAAATGAAAAATGAAGACTAAAAGAATACATGAAATAAAACGCACCAATGAATCGGGAACATGCACAGCAAATGGTGACGTTTGCAGTGGCGACGGTGACCAAGTGAACTGTATTATTTCCTGAAGGGCACTTATGAAAACATGGCACGTCGTGCGCCTTATTTGTGACGTCACACACACACAAAGGTCGACCATGGAGGGACTCTTTTCGGAGTGACAGCAAATACTAATAACGTTAAAATTACTTCCGAATATTTGTATACTACAAAGAAATAGCTTTTCGTTCTACTCATACTGGAGAGATAGAAATGAAACGCATCAAACTGCGTGGTTGAGAAAAAGTAGAGATTCCCTTAATCCATATAATCACCCGATATCTCGACGACGAGCTTGTTTGTCTCAAGTTAAAGTCCGCAATACGTAAACGTTAGTACTAAGTATTGTTATTAACTTGCTCGCGACATGAAGTCGCGAGTTCAGGGGGAAGTGGTCATAAAAGGCCGACTGCACACTGTCATTAGGACTGCGGAATGAATCAGTAGCTTTATCGATTATTCGCTTTGAGCCTTAATCACCGTGCATTTTGTCCCCGCTCTTTTTACTTGATATTGAAAGAGGAGAAATGAATGGGTAAAAAAAGAAATCATCGACAAAAATTGTGAGGCGAGCCAGACTTGTGCGTAACGCGTTACTAATAATTGCGTTACTTGTAATCAATTACTTTTTTGAGTAATTTTTCGAGTAATCAGGTACTTTACTGTGAAAGTAATTTTTCGTGTAATCAATTACTTTTTGGAGTAATCGATTACTCAGTAATTGATTACTTTTCCGGCAGAGATTAACTTATTTTTCAGATGTTCTGCCCGAAGTCATGCCCCTCGTGCCGTCAGCCTTTGTTGGATCGTTCTACTATAGCAAGTACAGGTCATTGTACTAACGTTCTGCAATTTCAGGGTCTCTCTCCCTAATCTTTTCCAACACCAGTGTGGTGGTACCTAAAGGTTTAGAGGTTTAGTGAGTCATGGGGAGGTTCCAGGCAATGTTCTTCCACAATCGGGTCAACGTCTTCCCGGGCGATAAATGCAGTAGACGTACAGATCTACCTGTCCTAAGCGTTTTTGTTTTTCGTGTTATTTCAGCTGTTCCGCTATTGAACCTTTCTTTCTTTCCTTTCTATTTTTTTTCTTTTTTTCTGGGGCACGCAAAGACAGGTATAATTTGTGTGAATGCAGAGTAACGACCGGAGTAACGCGTTACTTTTTTACTCGTTATTCAATTACATTTGGAGTCGAGTAATTGGTAACGGTAATCAATTACTTTTTGCGTAGAAGTAACGGTAATCAATTACTTTTTTCGAGTAACGGGCACAAGTCTGGTCAGGCGACCCACGTTTTTAGTGCAGCGAAGAAGCGTACACTAAAGATAGGCAGCCACTATTGTGAAGCCGGAGCCTTCAGAGGCACTGAGGTCTGAGAGGGATAATGAAGTACTTCCGCCTAAAAATTCGTGTTTTTTTATCGTCCGGTGACTGGCATCGAGCAGTTACGACGCATAAAGTCGTTTTCAATTTGAAGCTCACATATTTAACTTTTTGTCACAATGTTTTTCAATGCGAGGATCGTGCGTTCTTCAATGGTTTGTTGTATATGTCTGTGGGACCCAAATGTACCTAATATATACGGATACTTAATGCGGTTTACTGATTATTTAAACAAAAATAATCGCGTTCGCTGTTAAGTTTCGACTGGACTCGCAATCTACGTTCGCAATGGAAATATTGTCATGGCGAAAGGATAAAAATTTCATGTGATTCTGTTTTGTTGTTGTTGTTGTTGTTATTATCGTCTTTGACGACTACAGTGGTCATAATAAGTCTCGTTATTATGACCATGGTCGTTCCCGAAAATGTTGGTCATAATGCGGAGTTGTCGTATTAACGGGGGAGATCTGCAGTGGTTTCACTGCATTGTTCCCGTGGAGTATGGTCGTAAAGCGCGTATGTCAGATTATCGGGGGTCATATTAACGCGAGTTCACTGTACAGTGAACCCTCGTTATTATGACCATGGACGTTCCCGAAAATGTTGGTCATAATGCGGAGTTGTCGTATTAACGGGGGAGATTTGCAGTGGTTTCACTGCATTGTTTCCGTGGAGTATGGTCGTAAAGCGCGTATGTCAGATTATCGGGGGTCATATTAACGAGAGTTCACTGTACAGTGAACCCTCGTGATTATGACCATGGACGTTCCCGAAAATGTTGGTCATAATGCGGAGTTGTCGTATTAACGGGGGAGATTTGCAGTGGTTTCACTGCATTGTTCCCGTGGAGTATCGTCGATTCGTCGTAAAGCGCGTATGTCACATTATCGGGGGGTCATATTAACGAAGGTTCACTGTACATGATTTAGCATGACAGGCCTCCACCTTAAGGTGTTCGTGTAGCGTCCATACGTGTTTCTCCAAGCATCATCGACATTGACACGATGTTGCTATAACCTCTTATGTGTTATATAAATGTTACGTGGGTATGTTACACCTTGCACTTATACCTTGAAACTGAAATCCTAGCGAGTCTTGTCGGCTAAAACATACGTGATCAAATGTCGTCTTTGAGATAGATGGCTTAACGTAAACGAGATATTGTCTGACTATTGTCTATGAAATATTGTTGTATAATTCTGAGTTTCGCGTTTTGCTCGTCGTGGCAATTGTTTTCCCCGAACCCAGGAACATGCTTTCTCCAGATGTACACCAGCTGGCCTACCTTCATGATTGATTGATTGATTTTAAAAGAAAAAAATGGAAAAAAATGCCTTCATTATTCCTCTCTTCGCTTTCGTTCTATGTATTGATTTTGGATCTATATTTTTTAGCGCTTAATGTGATTAGAATTCTCGTTTTAGGCTTGTTTATTTTGTGAGTAAGCAAAAAAAGGTAAATGAAGAGAAAATGCATTTTTTATAATCATTTGAGCTTTGTAGGACAGTTTCTATAAGGCACAAAAATCAAGCCTCATTGAAGTTTTAGCAGTGTTTGCAAGTTTTTTTTAGGGACACTGGGTACCTAAGTGATATCTGAATCCACATACATTTTTTTTAATGTTTATATCGGTTTTAAATTAATCGTCTTCTTTTAACTGGTAAGTAGATCATACCTCACAGTATTGGCGCATTATAGCCTTAGTTGCTCATGCGCCAGTAAACCTCAATCCAATCCAATCCAAGCCTCATTTAGCCTTATTATGAGATCTGCCAGCCAGGACATATTTGGTGCAAATCGAACAATTCTGAAACATTTACAATTTTCACAACATGTAACAACAATTTTTAAAAGCGTGGGGGGGAATCTCATATATGTGACATAACGCAGTATATTTCTTGACCACTTTCGTATGCTCCTCGCCCCTTTCTTGAACACAAGGTTTCGGATTACCCCGCGTACTTTTGCATTGCTATTGTTTTTTTTTTCTTACTTTTGAAACGTGAAGTCCGGCGAAGCTTCCGCATTCTTTACAGCTGTGCCGCAATTTCGGTTTCAACGCGGGAAAACCAGGGGACTTTCCTCACTTCAGAGTTCAGACCCTCGTCATACCGATGAGGATAGCATTGTTGGGTGTTATGAACCTTATTTTTGTAAGCCGCCGAACTGCCGTCGACGGACATTTTTTAGTTCGTTCTCCACCCTGAGAGCGCGTTGTCGGAGGTGCCGTGACCTCTAAACCTTCTGAACACCCAGCAGAGGCAGTGGACTCTCAGTGTTCATGCGCACGTGTTCTCTCTCTCTCTTACCTCTCCCTCTCTCCGCTTCCTCAGAAGAGCACAGAAGACCGAAGAAGGAAATAATCGCGTTCTAAGTGGAGCACGAACCAGGGTCCACTATGGTTAAAGCTCACTGGTCTTTCAGCCAATGTGCCACTACGGACTAAATCTCGTGTCTTCAGAATCCTACCAAAGTTATGTTGCTGAAATCATCTTGTCTTACTTTACATTCCTGCAAAATATTTTGGTTCTACGTGACAACAACAACAACAACTTTTGACTTTGGAGAGTGGGGATGTTCATCGCCAGGGGGCGAGACCCTACCCCATTGCTGGTGGGGATGTGGGGAATTAAATAACGAGCCCCTTCACAATACCGAACGAAGTCCGATGGTGTCCAGAAATGTCAAAAGAGCTTTGAGCGCAGATCGTTGCTGGGCGGAATTGGGCCAGGGACCAAGCAATTTCGATAGGGAGAAGGGGCGAGAGTCCAGCTGACGAAGAGACTCGGAGAGCGCGGTTCGGGAAGGTTGGTAGTGGGGGCAATGAAGAAGAAGAATGTGCTCCAGATCCTCAAGAGCACCACAGTGGCAGCAGGTGGGAGAGTCAACTTGTCTCAACCGGTAACGCCACTGAGCTGTAAAGGCCACATCGAGGCGCATTCGGTGGATTAATGCAGCATCTTGACGAGAGGTGTTTCGTGGGATGCAGAAAGCGAGCGTTGGATCAACTCTGCTCAACATAGATGGGGGGAGAATATCGGTTGTCTATTGGCGGGAAGCCAGGGGTGTCACGAGGCGTCGCAGAATGGAACGGCGGTCTCCTCTCAGCAGAACAATACTGGTCCGTTCCCGATACGAGAGTGCTGCTTCTGCGGCGCTGTCTGCCTGCTCGTTCCCCACGACACCACAATGGGCTGGAACCCACTGGAGAACGAGCCTGTGTCCTGCTGCGTAGACAGTGTGGTAAGCCATTAACACATCTGTGACTAGGGGTGCGGATGGGCCTCGTATGCCGGAATTTTCAATAGCTTGAAGTGCAGATGTGGAGTCTGTGAAGACTGCCCATTCCCGCGGTGTAAAATCAGCGTTGTGTTGTAGAAAGAAAAGGATGGCATAGAGTTCCGCAGCTGTTGAGGAGGCTGGACGTGAAAGGCGTCGTCCGTGCACTACGCCTTCGGAAGGTATGACGAATGCTGAGGCGGACTTGTTGTTTCGGGATGCGCCATCGGTATTTTTTTTTCGCGTTAGTGCCTCGAAGCAACTGTGGCCATGAACGGCGTACAGACGTGGACGAATGGAGAGAGGACAGCAGGAAGCAGTGGGGGACAGAGGGGTAGCCATCGGGTATGCGCTGCCGTAAACGTAGAGAACTTCTCGTCTACCAGAGCATAAAAATGGGCTCGGAGGACTTGAGGGCAGACCTGATCTCTTATTTCCAGAAGGTTTGGAAGGCTTACAAAAGTCGGCGGTACCGGCAGAGACCGGGGGCTTCCGGCGATATAATGTCCTTAGCTATGAAGTCAGTGAGAGTCTGGCGTGTCCTCTGCGCTGCTCGATAGAAGTCGCTTTTTAGGGCAGTATCGAATTTTCCTGAAATTCTACGTGACGCGAGAGCTAGAGAAAGTTAATTTTTATTTTTGAGAATTGTGACGTCATGTTAGGCTCGAACGGAGCGCCCGACCCCCATCTGGCAACGTTGTTGCCCTTCGTGTCTTCCGGGGGGTACACTTTTTGCACTCCGTTAGCGGAGCCCCACGTGACATATCATCCGACCGCTCCGACCTTGGAGAAAACACAAAGGACACACACCTCTCCCATTTTCGCCTCTTTGGATCAGCGTCACGTGACTTCACCACGTGACCCTCCCCGGCCACCGGCGTCGTTGCTAGGAGACGAGTGTCCTCTCCGGAACGTGACATCATTGCAATTTGTGGACTTATGATTACGTCACCCGCTCGTCGCTTCATCGAAACTTGTGGAGGCTCTGCAGATCTTCAAAAATTTACAGAAACGCGCAGTATTCGTAAACAGGATTGAAATTTTTGGCGTACAGAATGCTTGAGGCACCTTCTTTTGATGACCTAAATAAAACAAACGTTGTTTTCCTAGTCCGGAGTAGCACTTTGAGCTATTTAACCATCGGAACAGCGGACGACAGGAAGGATAAGAAAAGGTTGTTCCGATCAGGCTAAAAGTAATCGCCGAAGATTTACAATACCTACACCCTACGAACCTTGAAAGTACTTACAGAAACACACGTACGCATAGTCTAAAGCCCCGCCTTTGCACACAGGGTCAAAGGAATAGGGAGTACAGTCAAACTCCTTCATAGCGAACACCTTTTTAACGAAAACACCACTACAGCAATTTTCTTTTGCGGTCCCGCTGGAGCCTATAGGTCCAATAATGGACATCCTTTTTAACGAAAATACCTTTACTGCGAATTTTTTTTGCTGTCCCCTGAGTTTCGTTGTAAAGGAGTTTGACTGTAATTGCAAACTAGGGGACACCAATACGTAATTAGTCCCCCAATTTACTGCTTTTTGGGGAACCAGAGAACATGACATGACATTACGTGCCACAAAGTCTCAATTCGAGGTCCTCCCTCTTCCTAATTCCCATTTCGCACGATACCTTAGCATCGATCCACGTATAAAACGTTGCCTCTCCCTCTTCGTGTCCCATTCCATTCACAATGACCACGTAACTCTTGAGCCATTCGCGCTCATGTATCTGAATTGACGCCGTTCTTGCTATACTTTCATGCAATGTTACCTGGCTTTACGCTTCGTTCTCTATATCGAGCTCTGCCGACACATCTGGCTCCATTCCCGCGTTCGTCTCTCGCAATGGGTGGTGTTCGTAGCGGCCCCGTATTTCATGTTAGCGCACTATATAATCTGGTAATTGTCAGAACTGTTCTTTGTGTCGGCAGTTTTCTCGCGCAGCCATTATTTAGTAATGGAACTGGAACGGGCCCGTGTAGCGCATTTCTTTCCACTCGATTGTTGAAGCTGGGCGCGTTTAATGACGATCAGCTGCATTGCGTATGAAGGTTCTTGCAGTCATTCTATAGTATACGGTTGGCTGACTGGTTATATAGGTGTGCAGATTGCGGAACAACAAGTTGTGTACGATAAAATCGCTAAATCCTCATTGCCGGGACTGCTATAATTTGTGAATGTTAGATGCAGCTTTAATGTCGTGGGTTATTGATTATATTAAATTATTATTATTATAATTATTATTCGGCTTAGGCGGGCCTGCTTTGTATTTTGATTTGATTGACAAGGAATAAAAAATTATTATTAGTAGTAGTAGTAGTATTAGTAGTAGTAGTATGTTTCATTTACACCGAATGTCTTCCTTTAATGATCTTTTATATGTCTTTTTATTAGAGCTGTTGTGTTAAAATTTTATTGGACTAACGTGTTTAAGGCCTGTCGTTCACATTATTATGCCTCCAGGCGTCCTGAAATTTACTATGTACCACGAATATTTACTAATTATGGTAAGGGTTTGCGGCGCTACTACTAAATAAACTAAGTACTACTAAATACTAACGTATTTAATACTGTGCCTACTGATTCGTTGGATTTGATGTCAATTCGAGCTGTTGAGAGTGTTCTGGATGCGTTGCTAGATTGATAAATTAATGGTATTGTTACTGTTATGGTATTGTAATGGTTATTGCTATTGTTACTAAGGCATTGTCTATTTCGAGCTGTTTAGAGTTTTTCGGATGTGTAGCTAGAGTCATAAATTAAGGGTGTTGTTATTGTTAAGGTATTGCTATTGTTACTGTTGTTAGTTAGTGTCCCACTTGATTGCCGGGTCCTGCCCACAAACCGTAATGGTTTAGGTGGACCTCATGACATGTAATAACGATTTCATTGATGATAATAAAACTTCCAATTCCTATTATTATTACTATTATTATTATTAAATAAGTAATTCCTGCAGGACCTGCGTAAAAAAAAGAGTTGCACTCTATGATAACTGCAAGTGAACAATATTAGGAGAATATAACAGGCGGATGAATTTGGAATTCATCAATTTCTGCGCACGCAGTTTGCATATCCGTTGCTAACCGTTTTGTTCCAATAACTAGACCCCGGTCGAACAGTTACCCTGTCTGGTTTTCGCGCGAGCTGGAATCGCTTATGAGACGTAAACTTCATTACCATAGGAAGTACAAGTCTACTGGACGGCATGACTGGTATGAAAAATTTAAAGAGACACGTAAACATATTAAACGCATCTTTAAGCGTGACAGCCGTAATTATGAAAGTTTCGTTCAGTCGTCATTACTCACAAACCCAAAATCGTTTTGGAAGTACGTAAAAGACCGAGTCTCCCCTCCATCAAACTCTATCACGCTCAAGCAGGGCGGATGCCTTCTCACGGAACCCTCTGTTGTAGCTGAAAAGTTCGCCGGATTCTTCTCTTCAGTTTTCACACCAGTCACAACAACGAACAGATGCTTTGCATCATCTGTTTCTGCTCCAAATCTCAGCCTTGCTCACTTTCAAATAGAAGAATCTGATGTTAAACGTGCCATCTCGGAGCTGAAATCGAGCACTTCAGCCGGCTTTGACCGCATTCCCAATTTCATTGTAAAAGGATGTGAGCCAGTGCTTACCCCTATACTTGCGGCTCTGTTTAACAAGTCGTTAACCACATCTACTTTCCCTTCATGCTGGAAAAAATCCATTGTTGTTCCCATCCATAAAGGTGGTGCGCCAGCTGAGGTGTGTAATTACAGGCCCATATCCTTGCTATCTTGTTTTTCTAAGATATTTGAGAAGGTGGTGTTCCGACATCTGTCTTTTTACTTTCATTCGTTTCTGTCTGATTCACAACATGGTTTTACTACTGGCAGGTCCGTGGAAACTAATCTTGTGACTTATATTAACTATCTTAGCTTGCACATTGAAAACCATAAGCAGGTTGATTCTGTGTATTTTGATCTGTCTAAGGCCTTTGACACTATTAATCATGAATTGTTGATCACAAAGTTGTCACTATATGGTATCTCACTTTCACTCTGCAAATGGTTTTCTTCCTATCTCTGCGGCCGGTACAACATTGTTCGGTACAAAGATGCATATTCTGATCCTTACTACATGACATCTGGTGTGCCCCAGGGATCTACCCTTGGGCCATTACTGTTTAACATGTTTGTTAACGATTTGCCAACCTGTGTACTTAACTGCCACGTCCTGCAATATGCTGATGACATTAAGTTATTTCGAGTCATTGATAACATTCACGACTGTACCGCTCTGCAAGATGACATTTCACGGATCCATCGTTGGTGTTCAAACAATTTGCTTAACCTGAACATTTCTAAGACAGCCGTCATCTCTTTCACTCGAAAGCAGCATCCATGTCATTATACTTACTCTCTCGACTCTGTTCATATTAGACGTGAATCGTCCATTAAAGACTTGGGTCTTCATCTTGACAGCTCTTTAACTTTTCACACGCATGTAACTCAGCTGTGCAACTCTGCGATGCGTAAACTCGGCATAATCTCGCGGATCACCAAAAACTTTCAGGATCCATCTTGTTTCCTTCGCCTATTCTTCTCCACCGTAGTCCCTCTTCTTGAATTTGCATCGGTGGCCTGGAACTGCCTCAGTATCACTCAGTCCGCTGACATAGAAAACGTTCAGCGACGCTTCATCTTTGTTTTTCATCTTCGTCATCTTGGCTGCAGCACTTACTATAACTACGATCATATACTGAACAAACTCTCGATCCCCACACTATCTCATCGCAGAACGATTCGTGACTGTCATTTCTTGTATAAGCTCATACATTCTGTCATCGCCTGCCCCGAACTACTATCGTGCATAAACTTTCGAGTGCCCTCACGTTCTCTGAGGTCTCATCTTCTTTTCTATCCTCACTCTTTTGCAAAGCTTCATCCAATCAATCGTTTACAACTAATGTTTAACTCCGCCTTACAACACCATGACATCGACATTTTCGCTCCTTCTCGTGATTTTCTTACTAGTATTAGTGCCATTGTTTCTATTTAACTTCGTTTGTTTCGCTTTTAACCTTGTTGGCTTTTTGTATATTTTACTGTCGTTTTGTATATTTTACTTTCTTTGTTCACATGTATAACCTTATGTGGTGCACCAATTAGTAGACCCTAGTGGTTGTTTTTGGGTACCTTAACAAAAATAAAGTTATTATTATTATTATTATTATTATTATATCTTTGTGGAGACCGCAATAATCTGGTTGAGGTTTGTTCCGGGGTGCCTCAAGGCTCTGTTTTAGCCCCTTTATTATTCAGTTTGTGTGTAAATGATATGCATCACGTGCTTTCACACAGTTTGTTATGCTGACGACACTGTTTTGGGCTCTGTTCACGTTAGTTACGCAGAATCCGTGCTTCTTTGGCAGCAGGATGCTTGTGCAGTGTGGTATTGGTCCCACCAGAATCAAATACAGGGTAATTCAGCCAAAACTCAATTAACCGTATTTCACAGTCCACTTAAATATGTGCATGCCACATTGCCTGTTACTTTACATTCTTCTAAGTGTGACAATTGTTTGTGTGCAAATCTCGATTATAGTGATACGGTTAAATATTTAAGCATTTTATTGAACAGAAATATGTCTTAGAATGATCACCTGATTTCCGTCTGTCCAAAGATAAGAAATATTTCCTGTACATTATATGGTCTACATGGCCCAGAGTCAGGAAAACTATTTTTAGAAAGTTTAAGGTATAGCATCCTTCGATACGGTGTGACTATATTTGGGCTTTGCAGGGGGACTTGGAAATATAAAATTAACTCTATCTGAAAAAAGAAATATAATAATAACTGTCTGAACAGCGTTGTCTATGGTGCTCCTGCACATCATATGTACACCTTCCTCGTTTTGAAAACTGTTTAGGTACACTGTTGCTTGCTTGTTTATACACGCTTATACACATAAAATAATACACAACAAATTTGGCTAAAGAGAGCCCCACACACACACAAAAAAAAGAGAAAATAAATATAAAATAGAAACACTCCAGCTTTCGCGATAACTATCGGCCAAAGGCCAAATCACCGGTTACCGTGGAGCACAATGAAATGACACGGTCCTAATTGGACGGCTCCAACGCACACCTCTGAATAGATGTCAGGAGCGCTGACAAGGCACCATCCCTCTCGTCAGGTGGCCAAGGACTCAGCACTTTTACGAGGTCAAAAAGTTGCGGTTGTCCAGTCGGTCGAGAGCAGGTTTCATTGTATAGTCCTTTGATGTGCGTGTCTAGAACGTGCTCAGTGTCCTCCACGGTTTCACGAAGTTCGCTAAATCTGCCTTTCCAAGTTTATGGAGGAATTGGCGCCCTATGGCACGTTCCGACGGAACCTGTGCAAAAGCGTCTTGATAGACGGAGTAGCGTAGATGGAACTCTAAATTTAGGATCCGGGTCAACTAGATGGGGCAACGAGGAGTTCCCTTCGCCTTGTAGACATTGCTGTGAAAAAAAGCTTGTATTCACTATATGTTGTATTGTATTGTTGTATTGAACGTCGGTACACTACAGTCCCACTAGGCGTCTCCTTAGGACGCCATCTCCCCGATATATTGACCCCGTTAACATTCATCCGTTATAGCGATTATCGTCGTCCTTACTGTGTTCCTTTTATTTTTAACAACCTCCCCAACGAAATTTTTCGCCACCCAACCCGAGCGAGCGTTAAAGAACCATTTGAGAAATCTGTATTGCAGGTAATTTTAGGGAAACTCTTTCTTGTGTCGGAAGACAATGCCGGGTGCTTTAATTTGATTTGATTTTGTCTTGCTCCTGATGCTCTTGATTGTTTTGATGTTACTTTCGTGTCAGTTTGATGTACTTTCTCTTATATACGACAACGTCATGTACCATAATTTTCGTGGCATAGGTAACCGCAGCTCACGCCGGGTCCTGTGTCAGAAGCCCTCTGGCTTACGCGGGCCCGCATATGTAATGTTAAGTATTTAGTGAGAAATGAATGAATAAATGAAAATAATAAAATAAAAACTAAATAAGTAAATAAAGATTAAATAAATAAATATTAAAATTAAATAATAAAAATTAATAATAAGAATAACGAAAAATAATTAATTAGTAATAAAAATAAGAATAAAAATTAAAATAAATATTACCACCACCATTCCTCCTCCTCTGTCGTGTTTCATCGAGCAGGGAAGACAATCGGTCATGCTATACACGCCGCGAAAAACAGACTTTATTGGCGTTCATTGCTTTTTATACTGAACAAAATTCCACCTGACGTGGCAACATGAAGCTACGTATACTTCTAAAATACAATAATTATATTCTTATTGTATTACCCTTCTAAACCCGTAATATATGTTTTCGTTGTAGCTTACCTTAGATATTAGCATTACAATATTATATTATGTTATACACATTACATTATATTATATTATTATTACTTCACTCAAACACTTCTCGTGTAGGCATACTTGTATAGTAGGCCTTCACGAGACGTACTTCAATGAAGGAATACTAAGTGCTTGTTTAAGGTTATGGTTATTTCCAATGTACTTGTGTTGCTGCGGCGCTCACTGCACAGAGCATGTGCATTCGATACGCTTTGAGCGTCAGTTGTTTTTGTGCAAGTCGAACTGAAATCATCGGAGCGTCGAGAAGTATTATCGTTGAGAAGTACTTATTTCATGGCCATGACACTTGAAATGGGAAATTATAATCAGATGGCTTAATTCCTTCAGGTCATTACCTTTACAGTGATAGTCCAAGATTCTAAACAACCCCATATTACCCTACTGCACGCACTATATTTTCAAACATTGCAAGTAGTAACTCACTGAAGAACGCCGTGCTGTTCTCCTCCTTTCTCTAAGCCTCCATCGCCCTCCCTTTCCCCAATCAAATCCCGGCACCTGCTTTTCCTGCCACCTCATCATCTTTTCCTAACTTATCGGTATCACCTCCACCTTCAAGCAGTCTCCATTAAGGATTTAAACCCCCTTAGGGGTACGCAACTCGCATCCTTACCTCTTCCAATATCGATAACCACATCCGCCTCTAGCCCCAGTGCCTCGCAGTCTCTCACTGCGTCCTCGCGTGATTTGAATGTCAAGAGAGGAGCTCCATCGTAAAACCCGGGGCACGTCTGCCGGACATCTAGCGCATGCCGATGAACTCCCGCAGCGTCGTCCACGGTCGCTTCTCACAAAGCGAAGCCGACCGTAATGATCCTGGTCCTATCCTATAGAGCGACGGGACGCGAAACCTTTTCTCCCGTATACCGTGGGGTCCGCTGCTCGTCGCGACTGCTTTTGCTGTCTGGGTGCAGGTGTTATCAGTCCTGTCCCACCAACGCTTTGCGGCGTCAAGAGAGGTGCAGTAGTCCGTGCTCTCCCCTTGAAGGGTTGGGCTTTAATTAATGAGTAGAGTGAAAGGGGGATAAACGAGTGTATTGATTAACTCTATCCTCTCTGGTTGCTTTAGTAGCTTTGACGGGTGAGAGGCGGCTTAGAAGCACTGAGAGACGAGGCATCGTCGCTGTTGCAAGATGACTTGCGCTTAGCGGCAAACTTTGCGCCGGCGACATGTCAGCGCGGTACTATACGTAGGGATAGTGACTTTTTCGGGTTAAACCCGATTCCGCCCGGTTATTTCCCCCCGAACTGACCTCCGGCCAATAACTTAAACCCGACTAATACCCAAAAACGCACTGTCGCACACAATCTGGATCGGTGCGCGATCCTGGCCGGCGTAATCTCGCTGTCGGCACGTCGTACAGGTTGGGACAAAAGTTTACGGAACACGCGAGCAACGTACTTTTTCTTCGGTGCGACACCCTAGCGGCTGCCGGAAGTGGGTGAGTTCACTGTTTCGGAGGGGTGGAAGGGTGGGTTATTAGCGACACACAGTGATAGTTCCGGTGGCGTTTGGGTGTGTCTGGAAAGTGGAAGCTACCGCTGTGTGTCGCTAACCCCCCTTCCATCCCTCCGAAACAGTTAACTCACCCGCTTCCGGCGGCCCCTAGGGTGTCGAGTCATAGAAAAAGTTCGCCGCTCGCGTGTTCCGTAAACTTTTGTCCCAACCTGTACCATCCGCACTTCACGTTCGTGATCTTGGTTTTCATTCGCAGCCGTCTGGTGGAAGCTTTACGCAATACCCCCATTAAAAATTAAAAATTCAAAGAAAACACTGGTTCAGGATGTCTACTTTAAAGAAATTCACATTAATACAAAGGCGATTTCATCTGTTTCGGCGTTTGTCGATGTTGTTTTCTCTTTCGTGCGGGCCTCCGTCATCGCCGCCATCTTGCCAACCCGGAACCGGCAGTGCGAGTAGCGAGAAGGCGAGGGCGAGAGGTATAGGCACTGCGCCTGCGCCAACCCTTCTTGAAGTGTGTAATCATGTTCGCGAACGGGGGACAAGTGTCCGCGTTGTTGATCTCTGTCGTCGAGACTCGCTTTGTCCGCACCTGAGGGCGAGCATAATCGCTGCCTAATCACGATTGCGCGCGATGTGGATCCTGCACTCTAAGAAAAAAAGGAGTACTTATACTCCTTTTGGGGAGTAATTGCATTGCCACAAAAAATTGTCCCTTTCGGGGGTAAATGCACGGGAGTAAATGAATGTCACAGAGTGAAGACCGCTTTTCACGCGCTGTTGTAAGAGTCCCAGGTACATAATTGGTGCGCATGCATGAAAATACTTTGAAGCAAACCGTCAACCATGATATATCGAGTTCTATACAATCTTGCGCCATGCTAGGGCACAATTTGCGGAGAAAGGTGCGCTAACTGTTTCTTACTCTGTGTGGCTGGAAAATTGCTACGTTGTCTCACTTTTACAGCCTTAGATGGGTAGAAATCCAGCGAACCGGTAGAATGTAGGAAGGGAGTTGCCTCAGGCCTTATGTCGTTACAAGCCTTATGTCGTTACAGCCTTATGTCGTTCAAATTGACCCAGTGCACATATTTACGTAGACTGTTGCATTCAGGAGACCATTCGCGAAGTTTAGTGACAATTTGCAGTCCTGGGGAGTAAATGCCGGGACTAAATATTGGGTTTCGGGACTAAAATGGGGAGTAATTGCAGACTAGGGGAGTAGAAGCTGCAATTACTCCCCGTTTTACTCCTTTTTTTCTTAGAGTGTGCATCGGTGCGTTTTGGGTATTAACCTCCGACTTAAACCCGATTTCTCCGCGAATTCCAGTCACTATGAAATCCTCAAGTGACGTTTCCACTGAAGACGAACAAAGGTCGCCACGTGTAACGCATGTAAGAATGGGTCACTTACGTTCCCAGCAATACACCCATTATGTGTCAACACTGTCTCAAACTCAAACTCAAACTCAAACTGTCTATGCCTTCGCGGATTGCCGCAGGAAGGTCACGATCACGCAAAACAAACAAACGAAAAACAAAAAGGAGAGATTACACTGTAAACTGAAAAACACCCTTATGGGTGTAAATCGCTTGTCCTATAACTCACACCACTTTTTACACCATATGGTGTGGAACACCCTTTTTAGAGGGTGTATTCTGTGTAAAGCACCCTCTGAAAAGGTGCTTTTCCTTGAAAATGCCGTCTTTTGCACTGTTTCACATCCTTTTAGGGGGGTGTTTAACAATCTTACACCCTCATAAAAGGGTGTTTAAAGGGTGCAAAAGAAGGCATTTTCAAGGAAAAGCACCCTTTCAAAGGGTGTTTTACACAGAATCCACCCTCTAAAAAGGGTGTTCCAGACCATACGGTGTAAAAAGTGGTGTGAGTTATAGGACAAACCCATTTACACCCATATGGGTGCTTATCAGTTTACAGTGTAGGAAAGGACTTAATAGGCAAGTGGAGAAACAAACACCCGATAACACCCGATGGCGCAATTATCGCCCGATTTCTCCCAGAATTACATAATTAAAAATAGCGCCCGATTTTTCAGCCCCGAAAATCTGATAAAGACATTTAACCCGAAAAAGTTACTCCCTAACTATACGTTGCACCCTATAAGGAGTAAATCTGGGTGTAATTACAGGGTCTAGTCCCCTATAGATTGTAATCACGTCCCATTTTCGTCCCCTTACCCCGAATTTTTCTCCCTAGCCTCAAATAGTCCCGAAATTACGCAATAAACTTCCGCGCATTTAGACCCTAAAGGCATTAAGGTTTACAATGCATTATTCGTCGTCGAAAGTAGTAAAATTACTCTCTTTGGGTCCTAGTGTGCGTGCGAATTCGTTGACGTAGGTGTTAAAGAAATAACTGTCCAACGTCTACACCTAAACCGCCGTCGTTCGTAATTGCCTTTTCGTGGAAGTAAAATATTCCTGCACCTTGACAGCTGTATGCTCTAAGGACAAAACGAGTAGTTTTAATCCTTTTCAGGGTAACTAGATGTATTGCCACATGCATTAGTCCCTTTCTGGACTATAAATGCACGGGAGTTTACGCGAAGCTTAGGGACAGTTTGCTGCTCTGAAGAGCAAATCTCGGGCTCATGGGTAATAGTTGCATCCTAGGGTACCAGAAACAGTACCGTATTTTCACCCGTATTAGCCGCGGCTTATACGAGATTTTTTGTTTTCGCGGACGCTCTGCGGCTTATCTGATGACTATATTTCCCTGGTATTTTCCCAATACCCTGGATGAAACGAAAGGGCAGACAGTGCGTCATGTTTTTCGGAACAGGACTGCCAGTGCACGAACAATACCGAACAGGGACGGGTCCACATTCTAGTGGTCTGTGGGTTGCTTTTGGCTTTGCTGTGGATTGTGGCGTCGCTCACGATCTCAGTTGTCTCGCGACGTAAACACCCAATTATTATTATTACATTCGATTGGACTGACCTTCCGGATACACTCCCCCACGCAGCTCTAACAAAAGGGGTGACAGTGAATCATGTCTCCTGGGACATGTCTTAGTGAGCCGCTCTGTAAGATTTCTGATGTTCGCCTCTTTTCTGTGGAATAAATGATACCCGTTTCCAAAGCGACAAAGTCTCTATTAATTTTGTATGTGCATCACTGGTTTAGCGCACAAAGCAGTCGCGTCGTATTACCCGCGGCTTATCTGCGAGTGCGGCTTATCTGCAAAAACATTTTCAAAATGTATCTAAAAACGAGTCCTGCGGCTTATCTGCGGTGCGGCTAATACGCGTGAAAATACGTAATTGCTCCCCAATCTACCCCTCTTTTTTTCATTTTTTTTCCCTGCGCCGCTTACGGCCACAACACGACGTTTAGCCGAAAGTGGATGCGCGGGGGTTCGTGGCAGAGTAGTGACAGGTCTTGCGATCTCCATTTCTTCACTCCGTTCCCGTCTTTAGGAAACAAAAAAATCTTCCCGGGAGCACCACCAATAAAAACCCGTTGGACCCGTAATCAATTGTCGACGGCCAAGAAATGGTGCAGTGAAACAAAAGAACTATAGGAAGAAGAAAGGAAGAATAGTGAAGGTCCTATTGCACGGGTGTCCCCCGCAAATTGGTGGGTGGAGAGGGAGAAAGAAGGAAAGAGACAGAGAGAGAGTAATGGTAAGAAATGACCACGAGGTTGGTGCGGCTCTGTGTCAGAATCTGAGTACAAGGAACGGTATAGAAAGGACCGCTTCCTCTTCGCTACGACCCTTTTCTCACATCTCTTTTATTTATTTATTTATTTATTTATTTATTTATTTATTTATTTTTATTTTTTTATTTATTTATTTATTTATTTATTTATTTATTTATTTATTTATTTATTTATTTATTTATTTATTTATTTATTTATTTATTTATTTATTTATTTATTTATTTATTTATTTATTTATTTATTTATTTATTTATTTATTGTCGTTTTAGCGTTTCGCACAGAACACCATGATCATAGTTAAACTGTTGCGCAGCAGAGAGATGCTTTTCATCTGAACGGCGCTCTACAGAATCCTCTACTCTTACAGAGATCCCGTAAGAGAATGAGTGAGGTTGACGTCATCCTCTCACGCGTGGGTGGGGCACATGATGACAGTGCCGGTGGGCCGACAAGGTAGGCGCCTGCGCAGGACTGCACTTGTGACGTCACGGCAGCCTCCAAGGTCAAAACTGACCGCAAAACTGATTTTTACGAGACGATTTTGTTTATTGAATGACTTGCAGATAAGACAACGTTCATCGACAATATATTGCATTGTCACTTACTGACAAACTGTTTATCAATCAGGATTTTGAGCATCCTAACTTTTATTTCACTGCTCCCTTAAGATGGCGGCACGGGCAACGGGGATCGACGGGAACAATAGAGTGCGCGCGTCTTGAGTGTCAGATACCGTGAAGTCACGTGGATCAACGGCGCAATGAAAACATGAGGGAAGTTCATTTTGTGTCTCGAAGCCTATCGCGCTTTGTTCACGAAATGACGTACAAGTCACGCGTGATTATAGTCGCGCAAGCAGCGTACGCAGTAAGTGGTGGCCGTGACAATAAAGTCAAAACGGACGGCTTATTTCCCGACGTCCACTTTTTCCCGTACACTCTAAGGAAAAAAGGAGTAAAACGGGGAGCAATTGCAGCTTCTACTCCCCTAGCCTGCAATTACTCCCCATTTTAGTCTCCTAACCCGACACTTAGTCCCGACATTTACTCCCCAGGACTGCAAATTGTCACTGAACTTCGCGAACGGCCTCCTGAATGCAACAGTCTACGTAAATATGTGACCTTTGTCAATTTGAACGGCATCAGGCTGTACAACTCAGCCAACGTAGCAATTTTCCTGCCACGCAGAGTAAGAAACAGTTAGCGCATCTTTCTTCGCAAATTGTGCCCTATGTATGTCGCAAGATTTTATATCACTCGACATATCACGGTTGACGGTTTGCTTCAAAGTATTTTCACGAATACTTGGGACTCTTACAACAGCGCGTGAAATTCATTCTCCACTCTGTGACATTCATATACTCCCTCGCATTTACTCCCGAAAGGGACTATCTTTTGTGACAATGCATTTAGTCCACGAAAGGAGTAGAAGTACTCCTTTTTTTTTCTTAGAGTGTACGTGGGGAACTCCTCTGATATGTTCAACGTGTTCGGCCCTCGTAATAAGCATTTGTCATAAACAAAAACAATTTTTTTTTATTCTTCTTGACGCAAACTAAACTACTATTCACGAATGACGGCGTGGTCGGAGCGAGAACCCCCATCCGGGACCCTGACTGCGTAAATGTTCTGCTCGAATGCGGTGGAGAGAAAATGCGCGACGGAAAGCAGAATGGCCAAATATATATATATATAAAGCGGGAAATGAAATAGCCGTAACGATATAAAAGACGAGTCAAGCCGGAAGTTTTGGGCTCAGTTCCCTCGAGGAAAGTTGGAGAGGATCGGAGCTCGTAACATCGGCGCAGTTTCAGCAGTTTCTCGGAAAATGGGGATCAGCGGAAGAAACGCGCTTTCGGGAGATCGGAAGAGTTTCGTTGAAGGGATTGTGTCTTCACGTTTCACCTATATGTATTCACTTTTCTATTACTCACCTATCTATATATCACCATATCAGTAACGTGGCCGAGTGAATTTATTATTATTATTATTATTACTTTTTATATGAAAGGGGGGCGCTCACGTTGTAGGTACATACGCGTATTTCTTGACGCATGTGTGCTTTCATAAGCATTTTTTTTAATTCTGTGTTAGCGCCGCGAAGCAAATGTGGCTATGTGCGGCGTAGAGACGTGGACAGATGGAGAGAGGACAGCAGGAAAAGGAGTGGGAGACAGGGGCGTTATTATGCCTCCTGGGCCGACTTCAGGAAGAACTGTGCGGATATTCCTCTGGAAAGTCTGCCTGAAACGCGAGGGAAACCCTGAGAGAGCACAGCCATTGCCGGGATTCGATGCGTCATCATCCTAACCGCGACGCCACGCTAGCTCGATCCCCCTGAAGTCGGCCCAGGACGCATACTAACCCCACTGTCCCCCACTCCTTCCTGCTATCCTCTTTCTGTCTGTCCACATCTGTACGTCGCTCATAGCCACAGTCGCTTCGCGGCGCTAACACCCAATCAAAAAAAAAAAACGCTAGCTCGTGCGGTTGTTTACATCGATGTCAACCTGCGTTCCATTGCATATACCAACATGCAAATGGGAAACACTATACAGCGTCTGGAGTAATATATAGATGCCCGGAAAATCTGCATGACGAACTGCGAAACTGGTTGAGCTCCGACAGCAGAGCAGGCTTCCCCGCCAATCAGGCAACGCTGGAGAGGTCACGTGTTTAAGGGAACCAATGCCGTAGCTCTCGCTCCTCTGGTGTCAGAGAATGACGCGTACGTGTTTTCAAGGGTTTAAATCTCGCGAATTACAACGCTGATAGAAATGTTTTCTTCGGTATCCTGGCCTGCAATAGGTGCGTGATGCGGTGAACCGCACGTGAAAAAGTGTCGCAAGCTCTTTAAGATACAGTACGGCACTATATTGCCGTGTTCATCCTAAGGACGCCATCTCCAGCGCCTCAACGATACATTTGCTACGTTACACCTCGAACATCACGTTTGCTGCCGGAGGTACCAATAAAGGGGAAAAAGAGGCACCAGCAATGTCTTTCTTACCTTGATCGCGACGATAGCAGCTTTTTTAGGGAAATTTGGAAGGGAACCAGGGAAATTACCTAATGCAGAATACGAAAGAAAAGGTCAATTAATCCTGGTTTACACCATTGCGTTCCAATGGTATGTTTCGTTCCAGTGGTAGATTATTGTTGCTGCTGTTGTTATTATTATTATTATTATTGTATGAGTAATCATGGTTGGCTGCGCATCGACTCTTCGCTGCAGCAGTTGCACTGCAGTTGTAATAATGCGTGCAGCAGCTACAATTTGAATTCCTACGGGAACGTGAGATTATAAGAAAAAGGTGAGGATCGATGTATGGTTGACCAGTACTCGGAGTCCAAGTCTGGCAACAGCGCCAGCTGCACATGCATGACGATGCGACGAGATGTTGCACCTCAGGAATTGCGATACCCCTCAGTGCATATACAGTCAACCCTCGATTTATGAACACCCTCGGTTCCCCGAAAAATCGTTCATAAATCGAGGCATTCATAAATCGAAAATTCCGTTAAGTGAGTACTATCGAGCAAATGGAACAGTATTTCAGAGTTGGTATTGTGTTTATAATGCAATATTTGTGTAATTTTGCTTTCGACAGTGCCTTCTGCTGTATCAATCTCACAAAGCACAGATGTTAGCGCATTCACACTCTGTTTATTATGCAATACTAAATAGTTTAATTTTGCTTTGGACCATGCCTTCCGCTGTGTCAATCTTGGAAAGAGGAGATTCACCACATTCGCACTCAACTGGTTTTGAATTTCCTCTGGGGTTTTTAACCTACGTTTATTAATCTCCGGGTGACAGCGGACACCTTATTCATGAATTGAGGTCAGGAACACTTCTGCAAAAACCCGTTTGTTGTTCGGATTTCGAGGGGTTATGAACCGAGGGTGCAATACCTGGAAAACGTTTTATCTGTTCAGGCGTCATTAATAAGACCACGAATAATCCCTTTGAAGGTTTTTGTTGGCCTCGGAACGACCCGTTCATCAATTGAGGGCAAAAACGCTGGGCAACTCCTAGTTGGTTCCCAGAAATTCCGTTCATTATTCGAATATCGAGTTTCATAAAACGAGGGAAAAATGCATGTAAAAAGTTTGGTTCCTCGTGCTAGTGTTCATAAAACGAGGGAATTCGTAAATAAATTCGTTCATAAATCGAGGGTTGACTGTATATGGTTTAATATATGAACGGGATGGCAACGAAGCATATAAGACATACGCACATTACAGTAGACATAGCGTGCGAGGTACGGTACGTGTAGAGGCACCATAACTGTCCGGAATAGCAGTTCATCCAGTTGACCACACGTGATGTAGTAAAACGAAGTCCCTTAGTGGCAAAAGGGCAAGGGTGCAGGCCAGCTGGTACATGGTGAAAAAATTTGGAACCCGAGAAGTGGTGGTGGTGGTGGTGATAGGGCTTGCCGTTGTCGGCCTCACGTATGTGGGCAACGTCACGACTCACGCCCTGGGGGAATGTGCGTCCTGGGCCGACTTCTAAGGGAACTGTGCCGACATATGTCTGAAAGCGTCTGAGGAAAACCCAGGAAAAACCCCAGACAGCACAGCCGGCACCGGGATTCGAACCCGGGTACCTCCCAGTCTCGACGTGACATGGCCAGGAACCCGAGAAAGGGACCATATTTCCGCACTCATGCAAGCCAATCAAAAGCCAAGTTAAGCTAGTTGATTGACAGGTCTCGCAATACAGGTCTCCAAGCTAGAAGCGATAAAACCTCGGTGCAGGGGACACCTGGGGACACCAGGGGACACCAAGGGGGCTTTTTAACCTCCAAGCTATAGCCCCGTTTCACGAAGGAAGAGTACTATAGGTTCTCGTGTACAGCTCCAGTCAAACTTAATAATAACACTGGGAAAAAAAAGTGTGGTCTTGCTCCCGAGCGCTATTACAGCAATACTTGGGTCTATGTGAGGAAATCTTAATTGAATTGTTGTGTTATAGTTTAACGGAAGGATTTTGTTCACTTAACATTCCCCGATTTTTTTCCGGTGTTATTATTAAGGTTGACCTCAGCTGTACCTGTTAGCAGTTCGTTTAACGCGTTGTGCGTCTAACTCTCTCCGTTTAAATGCGCTCTCTTTCAGCCCAAGCTTGAAGCAATACCACATATCCACAACATATACCAATTTACTATAACTTAAATCGTTTCTAGTGGAGACGACAACATTTTCGCGCAAAATCAGCCAACCGTAAAATTTTTAGCTGCGTCGCCAACCCACGTTTGCTCTTCCTTCAAAAAAAAAACTGTTTTCTATGCGGCGTACCAAACTCAATTACAATCTATGGCTGGAAGTTCCTTCGAGAAAAAAAAAAAAGATTGTCGTCTACAAAAAATAAACAAAACGAGTCAAAAGTCGAACCCATTCTTTACTGCTGACAGCTGACATGAGGAGAACAGATGAGCTCTCCCTATAGTGCTGCCTCAAGATATTCCGCGGTGCAATTTAGACTGTACGGAATATCTCAGGTAAGCGGGAAGAAAAGGCTTTCGGGAAAAAAAACAAAAAAACAAAGAAAAAATGTTCGCCTTCGCTTTCATGAGTAATTGGTCTCAGTCGCCCTCGTAATGGGTTGGAAAAGCGGCTGTTCTCCATTTTTATGCCTTTTCCTTACGCCCGTTCTCTTAGGAATGTAAGAGATGAAATTATGTCCATCGGGAAAGGAAGTGACTTGAGGTTTTCGTGCATACCGTCGCATCCGCGGCGAGTGAACCAATGTCCTTCATATGAGGCATGCACGTGCTATGCCTCGTTAATATTGGATTTAGAGCACGACGCATCGAACACTCTGTGCGATGATTGGGGTTGTCGTGTTGATAGATGAAGCTTCAAATGAGCTGCGACAGTTCGTATAGATAGCTCGCGATAAATATTTGTGTTAGGCCCTTATTTGCACTGACGTGCATTTCGGTGTCACAGCAGAGCTAGCATTCTGGGACTTTGGGACTGCATCTCGGGCTTGCCTAACAGTCCCTATTTAACAGTTTATGTATATATTCCACGTAAGAAAAAATAAAACAAACTTCCAACTTCCAAATCCAAGTAGAAAATTGGGCCCTGCTGACGTTTCCGTGACAAGACGGTACGCGAGTCGAGCACGTTTAGCCTGCTGGGGTCCCGCAGGCGGTTGCCTTAAGGGCAACCTCCATGGAGCGAATGTACAGCGAAAAAGCTGCGAACTTCGCTCAGCGTCGGACGCCCTGCGCGAGGCGTCAAAAATGTGAGCGTCCGCCGCCGATCTGCCCATGCCAGATATTTTCGCCCAGCGTCCGCGATTCCGGAAGCGTCAACTGCAGATGAACCAATCAAAGTGCTCTTCCGCTATGAATCTACGCCAGATCGCCTGCACGTGGTCGTCTGCTCTCGTGAATCATCGTCGTCGTCCTCCTCTTGCAACTGGATGCTGTCGTCTGCTCGCTGTTTCGCCAACTGCATCGTTAGAACGTGAGGCATTCTCTGCCAAGAAACATGTTTTCTTTTCGCAGTAGTGAATATGCTTTTCGTTATACGTTACTGGTCGCATCTTTTCAGACAGATGTTGGATTTAGTTGCAAAATTTGTGACATTAAATGCACTTTTTCGAGCAACTGATTTCACAAAGCTTTCACCTTATACCCTGGCAACAGTGACATCACAGCATGACTTCCCGACGCCGTCCGCTGGTTTTTCGCTCCATGGAGCTGGTGCCGGCGAACAACTGGCGGCGGAACGCGCGTGGCAGTCTGCCGCGCGAACTTCGTTGCAAAAATTCGCTCCATGGAGGTTGCCCTTTATGGAAGATGCCGCGTGCTCCCGAATACAAATAAAGACCTTTAAGGCTATAGGCTCGTCTCTGACGCGCTGAGGGCTCGAACACCTAAAGAAATATCGCAAGCTAAGTCACGTAGAAGGATAATTATCTTGCGTTCGAGCTCTGCCGTGCAGTGCAATGCGTACACTCTAAGAAAAAAATGTTGAATTTTCGACCCATCTCGGTAGAGCTGTATTGCAACCACATTTCTACTAAAACCAATTTTACCTTTTGCGTAGAACTGCAGAGTATAAACTGTCGTTTTACCATCTTGGGTAGGAAATTCTACCCTTTTATTTTATTTATTATTTTTATTATTTATTATTTTTTTCTTGGAGGCGAAGGCGCGCGTGGATTGGCAGGAAATGGTAGAAGTACTGTCGTTCTACCAGCTTTGGTAGAAAATTCTACCTTTTTTTCTTAGAGTGTACATTGAGTGATGCACATCGCTTTCATTGGTGCGCTCACATGATGTGATGTGCTCGTAAGTAGCAACTTGTCATAGAAAGTACTACCACAATTAGCAGCGCTGAAGACTGCTAGCTAGCGTCGCGAATACGATGCTATAAAATACAACCCATTTTAGTTTTTCTTTTTCTTTTTTTTTTGTCATGATAAACGCATGCTAAGCAAACGAGTAGAGTCCACAATTGTTGCAGATGTCACGCAGCCGTCTTATCCTCTAATTCGGTGGTGAAATATAGGACCTTACTGTAAATTTGTTGTGATAATAGAATTATTTGCTGAACGGTTGGAAATAGAACAAATAATAAGAAAAAAATTACAAGAAAATGAAATTTGGATTTGCCAACAGGAGGGGAGGGGGGATATGTTTATTAAGAAAAAAAGAAAGGAAAGGTTAGCCAGGCAAAGAGCCGGCTTGCTATTCCGAAAAAAAAAGGGGGGAAGGGGCAAACGAAAAAGAAAAGGAAGGAAAAAGAAAAAAGGGGGATCGAAACAGAGGAAAGAAAGAAAAACAAAAAGCAACAGAAAGAAAGGAAAGGGAAAGAAAAGAGAAACAAAAGGAAAGAAAGGAGAAACAGAAAGAAAGAAAAGAGAAACAAAAAGAAAGAAGAGAATAAACACTAGCAACAGCAGGAATATTGGAATAGATATATTGCGCAACATCGGGTTATCGGAATATTTTTTTTTTCTAGCCCCACGCCTCTTTGCCAACGAACTATGGTAGTCTGTTTGCTTCCCTACATAATTGCAACATTCACATTGCATAGAGACCAAAGTAATCATACCGACCAGCAGGTCTGCATTAGTTGCATGGTTGTATTTCTTTTGCTTCTCTACTTTCGCTCAGTCTATTAATGTGCACACACACACACACATAACGATACGATTAATGTGCACTGAAGTAGCCTGCCCCGCATTTGAGGGGAGTCACATCCCCATATTTTTCTCTTTTTAGTCAATCAATCAATCAATCTACACGAGTGTTGGCCTGAAGCCATACTCCATTCAAGATAAGATGAACATTTTAACATTGTTTCTTAACACACGGTTTCTACGCTCTCCGTGTAACTTTTATCCTGAGTGCTAGAAGCACTGACAGCTCCCCTAAGCTGTTATGTTTTTTCGCCCAATGTGGTGTGATTTGTTTTCTTTTTCTAAAAAATCATGCCGTTGGATCCTTGCACGGGAAAGCCATATTTGACTGGCTCACGCTTAAAATGCAGTTTAAAATACATTTCTTGCTCCTATTCCGTTTCGCGTCGTATAAAACGTCCCCAACGCACACCATTCCATTTCCTTAAAAGCGTCCGTTCTGCAAGAGCTGCTCAGAAGGAACGTGTGCCCGTCTGTTACCCATAGCAAGAACAGCTGTGTTTGCCAAGGCAAGCCATCGGCCATACCATACTGTGTCTGGCAAGGAGGTTTTCTTAGGAAAGCGGCCACTTTTCTATTCCAACCGCTTCCTGTTTGTCATTCGGAGTTCGTAGCAGACGAAACGACGTCTTACTCTCGCACCCAGATGCACTTTGAGAGCCGAAAGAGCGCACGCGACGTTCCCATGACAACGGCCACCTCTGCCGTTGTACCATTACGTGCGACATTGTCTCGCATTTCCGTGACTGCGGGCCGCGGGCGGAATCCAATCAGCTTTATCGGAGGGGGGGGGGGGGGGAGCCACAATTGGGATATGCGTCTTTTGAATGTCCCCTATCGGCGATCATGTGGTTAAATGTTAGGTAGCAAACTATTTCTAAAAATATGTCTCTGCTCATGACATGTAGTATCGTCGTGGCTGCATGCGTTGTACGATTGTATAGAGCGTTGTCCACGAACCCATGAACGGGGTAAAAGGATACACCACCCTCCAGTCAGAACTATTCACTGATGAAAAAATGGCTAGGAACAGACTTGTACGTATCTTGAGTACGTACTCAAAATACAGTATTTTAAATACTTTTTCCGATATTTTGGTACTCTACTCAATACTTTTTTTCGACAAGTATTTTAATGTATTTAAAATACTTTTTTCGGTATTTGCTACTCAGTACTCAAAATACTTTCCTTCCTCGTCAAGCCATATCCAGCACGCTTCCCGCCGTGCCGAGATTTTGAGCTCACTGGAATTTAACCCCCTTTTTCTTCTTTTTCATTTTTCGGGAATTCGCGAATCTGTCATTTATCCTCTTGTACAATAGGCTGGTCCCAAGCCTGGCCTTGCTTGTCAATAGCCAACTTCGTCAGAAAACCGTTCCTATTCATATTGCCAGGTGAATCACCAGGGGATGCGGTACAAGATAATCCCGGCATTTATTTCCTTGGTCATCAAAGCAATAAACATGTGCCAGAGGTTGAAAGACACGAACCGACATACAGGAGGGATTACGAAGTTTAGGGTCAGAACATATCAACAAAGTGTACTTGGGTTCACCAACATTACTTGACACCAAGACGTTGCAAATGAAAGATATGCATGGCTGATGAAGTTTATTCCCTTCATTTGTAAGGCCACGTTCAGAATACGCGTTTCACTTACTGCTAATACTAAAGTACTTTAAAGAGTATCTTAAATACTTCTTAGAGTATTTAGTACTCTACTCAAATTACTTTCAGTTTTGAGTATTTTGTACTCTATTTTAAATACTTTTTCCGTAGAGTATTTAGCATCTTATTTTAAATACTTTTGCGCAGTATTTTGTACAAGTCTGGCTAGGAAGCAAGCGAGCTGGTAAAGATGATGCATGATGTAAAAACCCGAGACTAGGGAACACGAAGGGACAGACACCAGGGCATAATATTAACATAACTAATGTCACGCATTTACTGTAAGCAGTATACTCTCTTGTGTGCAAGGCGCGGGTATTCTTGGTCAACTTGTGCTATGAGCATTTTCCGTGACGTTAACGAGGTTACCCTATAATATCGGTTTAATTATGAAACCGCTCTAACGGTCCACTAATTGGATGTTGCGCGCTTAGCCTTCTATTAACGGCGGCTGAAAAGGAAGGTTCGCTCACTGACGCAATTAAAACAAATATGTCTGACAGGAGCGTCGACATAGTTCCAGGGTTAGTCGTGTTTTCTCGTGACATCCTGCAGCGTGCCCGAATCCGCAGGGAGAAGCAAGCAGGCAGGAGAACCCCACTGCCGTCATGTTCTGCCAAGATGGTGTACACTCTAAGAAAAAAAGGAGTATTTTTACTCCTTTTGGGGAGTAATTGCATTGCCACAAAAAATAGTCCCTTTAGGGAGTAAATGCACGGGAGTAAATGAATGTCACAGAGTGAAGACCGCATTTCACGCGCTGTTGTAAGAATCCCAGGTACATAATTGGTGCGCATGCATGAAGATAATTTGAAGCAAACCGTCAACCGTGATATATCGAGTGATATAAAATCTCGCGCCATACTAGGGCACGATTTGCGAAGAAAGATGCGCTAACTGTTTCTTACTCTGTGTGGTTGGAAAATTGCTCCGTTGTGTGAGTTATACAGCCTTATGTCGTTCAAATTGAGCAAGGGCACATATTTACGTAGACTTTTGCATTCAGGAGACCATTCGCGAAGTTTAGTGACAATTTGCAGTCCTGGGGAGTAAACGTCAGGACTAAATGTCGGGTTAGGGGACTAAAATGGGGAGTAATTGCAGACTAGGGGAGTAGAACCTGCAATTACTCCCCGTTTTACTCCTTTTTTTCTTAGAGTGTACGTGTGAAAGTCCTCTCCCACACGTATTTCGCCTCGCGTATTCTCTGCAGAGGGACGCCGAGAATAGACCTCTACCCGAGAAACGTCATCATGACGTTGGGTAGACAGACTGAAACCGAAACAAATCGGAAGGGGAGGGCTGGGTTACACGAATGGGCACATGATCGCTGCCTCCTACTGAAAGAAAAGTAGGACCGAAGGTCGCGTCCCTTTCAGGGACCATCGTAATTCCCTCAAGAACGTGGCCCTCGGGCGCGACCTTGTTCGCCCCCCTTAGTTTCGAGCGTAGTTCAAGTATACCAAATAGGTGGCGCCATGACGTCACGTGAAAATGGAGCCAATAGTGAGCCGAACAGAAATGTCGGCATTCGAGCGTCCTCGTGTCTTCACAATGTCATAGCACAGACGGTGTGTGCATCAGGGATTTCCCTACACCCCCTTGATTTTTTGTACCCCCTTCCCGGGAATTTCTGAGGTTGCCCAATACAGTTCAGCTAACAATGCACATACCCACAAACATGTGGCCGTATACATACCCCCCCCCCCCCTGGAAGCTCGGTACCCCTGCCCCAGATGTCGATTTCTGGACTTGCGTGCATACGTGTCTCTGTGCAGGAACTTCGAACCGTGTAAGTTTCAACGATTTATAATAACGATAATTAATTATACCGCTCAATTTGGCGAAAAGTGAAGCACCGATTCGGTAAATTAGGAAGTGCACTAACAACAAAAACCTACGAATTAATCCTTGGAGAGCGAACTATCCCTTTTAACACGTGTCACATTGTATAGTGGCTCAGGCCCGTGTGAAGGCAACGTTCATAGGGAATTCTCATAAATTGTCACGACATCATGCGAAACGAAAACTCTGTATTCTTATAATAATAATAATAATGCCTTTTTATTCCGTGCCCAAGAACAGCCTCAAGAGCCTTTGTCCGGCAGGGGCCTTCAAGGGCAAGGTGGTAAACATTAATGTCTTGTGTTGCTTCTTCAACGTTTTTGTATTCAAGATTCAATGGGTTCGCCGAGTCGATACAGCACCCACTCGCTGATAGTCGCCATGAAGTCGTCCCAGAAGGCATATCGTCCTCCTGTCCCCCTCTGTTTCTCCGCCACTGTCCGTCCACTTTCCGTACGTCCGCATTCGTGTACACTATGCTCGTTGCCACAGTCGTTCCGTGGTGTTAGCGAAGAATAAAAGACAGATTATCACGTGTCACCACTACGATCTCCGAAAACATCCCGGACGGCAACTTGAACCCTCCACCCGGCTTGATGTCCATCAAAACCTCCTCTCCTTTACGCCATCGACTTCTGCAGGAGAAGAATCCGACATCCCGAATGATTTTGCAATATATACGGGAAATTTATTCGATGGATACAGCGGCTCACTTCTGCGGACAACGCAAACACAACCATCCCACGCACGACACCCACAGGGACAGGAACACGTAATGAATGACAAGGCCGCACCTTTTCTGTGTACGCTCTGTTTTGGGTAATCGCTCTCCACGTTTCAAACGCCCCTCTCTTAATTCGGGAGTGCCGCCTGTTTCTACACTTTGCTCTCCCTTTTTTTTGGTCTTCCCTTCCATTCTCTTTCTCTTCTTCCCTCTTCATTTCCTCTTTTCCCCTACTACCCTTCTCCCCATTCTCCTCCCCCTTCCTTCCCTCTTTTCCCCTACTACCCTTCTCCCCGTTCTCCTCCCCCCTTCCTTCCCTCTTTTCCCCTGCTACCCTTTTCCACGTTCTCCTCACCCCTTCCTTCCCTCTTTTCTCCTACTACCTTTCTCCCTGTCTCCTCACCAACCTCCCTTCGCACGTGCACTCTATCTGACCGCTTTTCCAAGCCATCGATTGTAGCAGTACTTATCCCTTCTCAAGAACCCTCATCCTTATTTATGAGCCCGAGGTGGTCTCGTTCTGGAACTTGTTTCCTCATTTTCCCTTTGGACGTTCCTTTCCTAACGGAACAGCCAGTAGACCAGACTGTGCCGTCGCATTTATGCCGGTGCCGCCTCGACTGGGCGGCAGGGAGCGCCGTGGCACCGTTAATTTCCTGAGTATTGGGAAGGTCCCCTTTGAGGAGATTAAGTGAATGTTTGTGGACATAGACAGACCGTGGAAGGGGTAGTAGTTGTAGAAGAAAGGGTTTAGTAGGGTAGGAAGCTAAGTAGAGTTCGACTCGACGAGACGTTGTAATTGGTGAGGCTTAGCACTAAGGACATGATTAGTCCAGGGAAGTTACCTTGTTAAAGAAGGCTTCGGTTTGGTGCTTCTTCTTTTTCTCATCTTTTTTTCGCGGCTGTTACAATCGATGTCGCTATGGGCGCAGCGAGGTGTGTTGGGAGCGAGTTTAGGACTTTTGAGATTACTTGGTATTGATAGCTGTAAGTGTATCCGATACCCATTACCGTTGTTTGAAGTAAACCGCAGACACAGTATGGGCTCGTCTCGTACTGCTCAGAAACTGAGCTGTAGGCTCGGATATGATGTTGATAATAATGATGATGATGATGATGATGATGTAAGAAAAGGAGATGTGAGCCCGCTGACTGCGGGACAAGCTACTCCAGGTCGGCTCGGAGAGTTCACGATAGTTTGAAGGCTTTAGTGCAAAGCAAGTGCACTGGGCAAGAAGTTTTCGCATATGTCACGACGCTCGATATTAAATTGTAGGCATTACATGAGAATTGTGTCTGCGGACCCCTCTGTACCACCAACTGGCTCAGGAACTGTGGCTCGCGGGCGTGCTTCTGCCCTCTCTTCTGCACCATGTTGACCCATACTTAACCCCTACCTTACCACCATCTTTTCCGAGGCCGCTTACCAGTCTCTTCCACCGGATTCGCGTACGTATGTCCAACAGCAGATGACTATTCTATAATGCCGGCTGCGTTGTCTGGGGTTTTTCCTAGGTTTTCCTCAGACGCTTTCAGACATATGCCGGCACAGTTCCCTTAAAAGTCGGCCCAGGAAGCAACTTGTCGACGATATCGTTAGCGTCGACAGCATTTCCAGGCTCCCTTGGCCTTACGGAACAGAAGACATTTGATAAGACGAAGGACAAGACTGGTGTCTTTCCAGCACCCCTACGCCCCCGTAACACCCCCCAAAATCTTGCAACACCCCGCAAAAAATACCAGCTAGAAAGGCCAAAAACGCCACAAAACCAGCAGATATGGGGTCACACCCCCCTACGAGACCATACCCCACCGAGATGTAAATACAGTCAACCCTCGATTTATGAACCTTCGATTTATGAATTCCCTCGTTTTATGAACACGAGCACGAGGAACCAAACTTTTGACATGCATTTTTCCCTCGTTTTATGAACCTCGATATTCGAATAATGAACGGAATTTCTTGGAACCAACTAGGAGTTGCCCAGCGTTTTTGACCTCAATTTATGAACGGATCAACAGAAACCTGCAAAGGGATTATTCCGTGGTCTTATGAATGATGCCTGAATAGACAAATCGTCTTCCAGGCATTGCGCCCTCGGCTCTTAACCCCTCGAAATCTTAATAAACGGGTCTTCCGGGGTCGCACAAGGGGCGACCAAGTGTTCCTGACCTCAATTGATGAATAAGGTGGTCACTGTCACCCGGAGATTAATAAACGGAGGTTACAAATCCCGGAGGAAATCTGAGATCAGTCGAGTGTGAATGAGGTGACATCTCTTCTTTCCAAGATTGACACAGCAGAAGGCATGGTCGAAAGCAAAATTACACAGTATATTGCATTAAAAACACAATCTCAACTCGGAAATACTGTTCCATTTGCTCGATAGTACTCATTTAACAGAATTTTCGATTTATGAATCCCTCGATTTATGAACGATTTTTCGGGGAACCGAGGGTGTTCATAAATAGAGAGTAGACTGTACTGGGAATATCCTTGGGTCCAGGGAACCTTGTCCTGCTTTCGCGCACACCTGTGCCCTGCTTTTTTCTTTCGTCTTTTCCATTGCGAAAACAAAAGTAGCAGGTCCTCTTCTTTAACAACACACTCTTTTTTTCAAAGCTTAAAACCCTCAGTGCAGCGAAAGACGATGACTAAACACATACAAAAAAAGACGAGGACACGGCACCGAACCCTCACCCTTTTTTTGTGTGTGTGTGTGTCTAGTCTTCGTCTTTCCATGCACTGAGGGTTTTATATTTTTAACTATGAGCTACAAACCAGCCCAAGTTTGAACCCTTTCACATTCTTTTTCTTCCACCAAACCGAGAGCTGAATTTGAAGGTCCTCCGATAGCGTTTCACTAGGAGCAGTTTTCAAACGAGAAATAAATGGTGGATATCTGTGAACCACTCATGGCCGCAGTTGTTCCGTGGTGCTAACCCGGTATTTGAAAAAAAAACAAAAAACTATACACTGAACAACAAGGGGTGCTTTTGGTCCGCGGTGTCCTTTACGAAACTTGTTGCATTCCAATGTTGCCCACCATACTAGGGAGCACAGCCTTCCAAGCTGACGTCAGGCAATGTGCGACTGTCTTCTAGACCTGTTTATAGGGACCTTCGGCTAGAGTTTGGCACGGCGACACTGGCGCCGTTTTTCTTCCCTGGTGGCGGGCGGAGGAAAAATTTCCCAGCATATTTTACAAGTGTAGAAGACGATGTTGGTGATTTCACACGTCATCGCGTGAATGATGTCTTTTGTTGGACCTAGCTGAGCGAATGTGTGGTGGTGGTGGTGGTGATGGTGAAAGGGCTTGCCGTTGTCGGCCTCACGTATGTGGGCAACGTCACGACTGACGCCCTGGGGAAATGTGCGTCCTGGGCCGACTTCTAGAGGAACTGTGCCGACATATGTCTGAAAGCGTCTGAGGAAAACCCAGGAAAATGTGTACAATGCCCAATGAAATGAGCGCAGCAAATTGCGAAATAACTGAAATGAACGCTGGAAAAGCTTATGGCACCGATGGTGGTGAGTGAAGGCTCCCCCAGGGTAGCCGAACGAGCCTATAATGACACGTCATTATAGGCATCATACGCCATAAAACGTGATATTCAATCAATCACAGTATTCTATTAAGGAAGTAAGAACCGCAGCCCTTGAAATGAAGCTGTGAACCATTGTGCGCCCACAGGGAGTAAGACCCAAAGCGTTCGAATTGTTGGACATAAACGAAAACGATCTAAACGTGTTGCAACTCCTCCGCAGGCAACGCATTGTCTAACTCAGATGCTCACGCGCGACGCACCTGTGTAGTGCTATTTTGTGTCCGAAGTAACTTGGAAGTAACTCGTTCTTTTTCTTTCTTTTTTTCAAGTAACTCCGTAACTGCGAGTTACATTTCAGGCTGAAGAACTTCGTTATTAACTTAGTTAATTTTTCACACGGTAACTTAACTCGTACACGAGTTCTTTTTGACGGGTAACTTCTCGATCTACGGAAAAAAGACGCGCTGTGTATCGCATACTAACCAGTGTTCTCTTGAGTAGTCACAAATTAAGTGATACATTTACCCTCTCGTCATCACTACACATAGGCTACAAATAGGAGAATTAGTAAGACTGGCACCCCGCAATGGTGCCAGGAATTCATCAGGCGCAAATATGTTTATACAACCCCGCGAACATATCTGCACGTGGCATACACTTGTTAACTTTCCATAATATATGTGGCCAGCTTTAGCTACCAAAGTAGAAAGCGCTATTTTCACGCCCACATCGAAAGCACTAATACGTAAAGGATGTTTTGAACAGGCAAGTAGCACCGCATAGACCATGGGACGCCTCTACTTAAAAGACAGCCGCTGAGCGCCAGCTGGAGTCGACTCTGAATGCAGCCTCTGGTTATGAGAGATATTTTTATGCAACGTCTTTAGAAACGCAATCAGCGAGAACCGCCGTTGCATCCCCGGCCCTGGGACGCAAATGGAGCTGATTTCCGACTCGAATTTTCTTGTCCCTTCCTAATCTGGTACTGGCTCATATCATGTTCCTCGCGTAAATGGCGATGTAATCACCATTCCACAAGCGCGTGTGGAAGACGCCGTCTGTTTGAGTTAGGCCTAACAATTGAGTGCGACGATTGAACTTGACGGGACCGTGGGTCCGTGGCCGGAAGCCGAGAACGTAATGTATGGTTATATCAACGCCGCGTTATAATGTCGTATAGATACATTATCACGTGCAGTTTAATCTGCGGAATGGCGATGTCATGTGGATTCGAAAACAGGGTTTGTCAGTCGGAGACTTCCGGTTTTAGCTGTATATCTTTTCTTGATCATTGTTTATGCTGTCATTTAAGCGCAGATTCGTGCAAACGCACCGACCAATGAAAAAAAAAAACTCTTGTAGCGCCACGAGGCACTCATAACGAAATATTTCTGAACACACGCACTCTAAGAAAAAAAGGAGTAAAAAGGGGAGTAATTGCAGCTTCTACTCCCCTAGTCTGCAATTACTCCCCATTTTAGTCCCCTAACCCAACATTTAGTCCCGACATTTACTCCCCAAGACTGCAAATTGTCACTAGACTTCGCGAATGGTCTCCTGAATGCGACAGTCTACGTAAATATGTGCCCTTGGTCAATTTGAACGACATAAGGCTGTATAACTCAGACAACGTAGCAATTTTCCAGCCACACAGAGTAAGAAACAGTTAGCGCATATTTCTTCGCAAATTGTGCCCTAGTATCGCGCAAGATTTTATATCAGTCGATATATCACGGTTGACGGTTTGCTTCAAAGTATTTTCATGCATGCGCACCAATTATGTACCTGGGACTCTTACAACAGCGCGTGAAATGCGGTCTTCGCTCTGTGACATTCATTTACTCCCGCGCATTTACTCCCGAAAGGGACTATTTTTTGTGGCAATGCAATTACTCCCCAAAAGGAGTAAAAGTACTCCTTTTTTTCTTAGAGTGACATATGAAGATCAAGACACATGACAGGTAGGGAGACAGAGCTCTCGCTTCGGAAGCGTTTGTTTGTGAGGGTCCCCTTTATTGATGGTTGTGTCATCTGTTAACAAGAATTCGAGCCATCGTTGTCACGTCCCAACGACATAACGGGCAAGCAGAACTCCTGTGCCACAAAGTACTTGTATTTCAAGTAAGAGTTTAACCATTTAGGAATCGTATTGGCAGGAGAGAACTTCACCACGGACAGCATGCGCACCAAGAGCTTCTCCGCAGAAACAACTTACTTGTACACATCGCCAGCTGGCACAAGTGCGTGCAACAATATACGCTTCCAAAAATCGCATTGCGTTTGGCATGCTGTGCAACGGCGATTCAGCAACTAATTTTTAAACGCCAAATGCACTGTAAATCAGTAGAACTGCAATCTCAGAAAATATCTCCAAGGTCGTGCTGTAGACTGGGAGGTGGTGGGTTCGAATCCTACCGCCGGCTGTGCTGTCTGAGGTTTTCCCTGGGTTTTCCGAAGACTTTCCAGACGAATGTCGGCACAGTTCCCTCTGAAGTCGGCCCTGTCCCCCACTCCTTCCTGCTGTCCTCTCTCCGTCTGTCCACATCTGTACGCCGCTCATAGCCACAGTTGCTTCGCGGCGCTAACACCCAATCAAAAAAAAATCAGAAAATATCTCTATTCGATTGCCTGAGCTCTCATACTCTGACGTCACAATTTTCGTCACAATTGCGCTCGTAGTTTTTCAGAAGACTAAAATGGAAAATTGCGGGCAACACTGTGTCGAAGTTGCCACCGACTGCGCATTGCTCGTCAAGTGTGGCGGTGAAACTACATTGCATGCGCGTAACACTGTGTCTAAAAATAAAAGAAGCCGGCTATGTATCGGCTACGTAGTCATCATGAGCAGCAAGCCAGTCGGGAACATTGGTCACTGTTGCTTCAAAAATGGGGAATTATTGGTAATTACTGGGAATAATTAGTGGGAAATTACTGGGAATTATTTCCCACCAGACGTCGCCTCAAGCCGTTCTACCGCAATTTCACTAGCAATTTAAAAATATTTCAAATATCGTTACATGTATACCGTACCAGTATACCAGTATGCCATACCATATATACCAGTATAACTTGCGATCCGTATACAAGCAACAAACCATTCAAGTACGCCGGTAAGACAACCTGTCTGTCTGCTGCTTTACGGTAACCTTGAGGAATAGCCTCGTTGTCGTTGCGCCATTAAACTCCCAATCATCATCATCATCATTTAAGGAATAGATGAGGTAATGAAACCTGGACAGACGAACTTGAGCCTCACAACGGCCAGTTGTGAGTTTCAATACCTGATCGTTGCTACACAGTGCGTTGTTTTGTATCATCACGTTTATTCGTAAAAGAAACTGTGGCATCTAGTTTCAACTTGTTTTTTTTTGTGTGTGTTCATTGCAGAAGTGACAGGCATCGTGGGACGAGAAGTGTCCCTTCCGTGCGACCTTCGTCCAGCGGTGGGTGAACCGACGGACGACGTGCCACTACTGGTGCTGTGGTTCCGAGAGGGCTTCCCTACTCCACTCTTGAGCGCCGATGCACGAAGAGGGGGAGGAGGAATATCACGGGCACGGGTATGGAAGGTAGGGACTTCGTGATACGAGCAGTTCGTCTTCTCTTGCCAACAGCAACCATAAGACAACGCCGTTTCTTTGCTCCGTACCGTAAATCGGGCAGTTTATGTTGACGGCATAGTTTATTAACACCTTGTTGCTTGTAAAGCCAGCGGGACAAGTTACAACTGTCACAGAAAGCGCCTAGTATTCTTAATTTGCGAGCGAAATTCAAGTAAAACGGCTTGAGGTGACGTCTGATGGCAAATAATCCCCAATTCGTCAAGTCACAGTGATATATGCTCCCCACTGACTTGCGGCTTCTGATGCCTACGTAGCCAACACGTAGCCAACCTCTTTCATTTTAGACCCAGTGTTGTCCACATGAAATGTAGATTTGCCGCCGTACTTGACTAGCAATGCACAGTTGCTGACCAACACAGTGTGACCCGTAATTTTCATTTTCATTTTCGAACAAAACAACTGTCAGAGTAATTGGAGGTAGAATTGTGACGAACTAGTACCGAGGGGTCAGGTTACCGAATAGATAAATCTTCTGAGCTTGCACGTCTACTGGTTTACGGTACCTTTAACGTGATAATACTTCGGTATTTTACGCCGCGAGAAAAGTGTGATGATGATGGCGACGGTTAGTCGACGTATTTTGACCGCCTGGCTGCCCTTGCGTGAACGCGCGCTGAAGTATCAGCCTTATTGGACTTCCGTCCCGAAGGACGACGGTGTTTGTGCGGCTTGTGCTGTGTCACCAAGGCGCAGTTGTACTCCATTCTGGAACAATGGAATTGGCAGTGCGGATGCGTCGCCAAGTGAAGGTCGATGAGGTGTGGCTTAAATGGCGTCGAGCGTGGCACACATGACTGGTATCATGGCGATAGTTGCTAATGCGGTACTAAAACTGAACTCGTCATCGTCATCGGGTATATGAGCTTTAAAGCTTCCCAACAGATTTAACTGGTCCGACGTAGCAAGCGTTCCAGGCAGTAGCAAGCACCAGGTAAAATACCACGAAAGCAGGGTGCTCCTATATTATTATCATAATGGAGTTCACGGTAACCGGTACGAGAACTTGATGAGCCGTACGCCTCATTACTTTGAAGGTCCAGTCGTTTTCGAAACCATTGTGTCATTTTATTGGATCATCCTCGTGGACAACTGACCACGGTATCGAAAGTCCCACGCAAAATAGTGGCCTAGTTTGACTGTTATTCGATGGAGTTCATGACAAGAGCAGACGCCGGATGTTGAGAGTATGCCGGAATTCCCTCTCTGGAAAAAGGCGAAACGTCATTCCCTACACCACCAATAAGAACACGGCCTTGAGGAAAGGAATGCCGCGGCCGCGCGGGAGTCTCACAGAGTTATGGGGCGTCTGGACGGCGCCTTTCTCCTTTGGGCGCCACCCTCTCACTCCTCCGGCTAGGGTATGACGTCACGCCGTAGGAGACTGTGCAGCTGCGGAATATTTAATATCTATTGTAGTATAGGTAGCATCAGTAGCATTGGTCTCGAAAATGAGTTTCCGAACGATTGGTTTCGTAGATGAGTTTTCGAAAGCAAACCGTCCCTTTAAAGCGCCTTCGATTTTCTGGCATCTTTTATCGTATCAGTTACGTAGAGTGCTTCCGATAACTCCGTATTGTAAACAAGATGCGAAAGCACGCTATACTCTGTGGCTATCCCCATCGTACACGTAACAAAATTAATATATCGTGCTACCACACATGAACCAATTTCAAATTTGATCTCGAAGTAACCGTCGTCGCTTCACTCTTCGAAAGCTGCCTATTGGCTTCTTTTGTGTATATCTGGTTCGAACGTCTAAAATACGCCAATCATCAATCATAATTTTTAAGTACGTCCAATGAAAAAATTGTGCACCTGCATAGATTGTAAACGTAATGGAAAGAAGAAAAAGTAAACAGGGCTTCCTTGCCTCACTGCGCCACTTCCTGCCGTTAGCATCTGAAGGAAGTTTTTCAATTTTTCTTTTCAAACATCAATGTTCATTACAGCTTTTGCGCATCAACATTTTGAACACTTCTCAGTTATAGTTTGTAAACAGTTGATATTTTAGTTTTCCTTCTTGCGCAAGGATGATGCCTGGGACGTCCGCCTTACATCAAATCCTCCGGCGTTGCTGCTGGGGAACGTGAAATCGGAACACGCTGGCACGTACGTCTGTCGAGTCGACTTCCGGCAGGCGCAGACGACCAACCGCATCGTGCGTCTGCTCGTCGTGGTTCCGCCGTCAATTCCCGTCATCACAGATAGAATGGGGCAGGTCTACAACGGCACTGCTACTTTCAACCGCGGGGACATCGTGCATCTGCAATGTGAATCACGGGGAGGTAAGAAGTCACGAATAAAAAATACATCGTTGTTTTACAGCTGCATGGTAGAACCAGTAGTTTCTACGGAGGGGTACCATATATTGTGCTTTGTGTGTCGTGTGTACATTGTAGCGGCTGTGAATCCGATCCCGAATATTACACGAAATCATGGCTAGAATAAAACAGGGATCGAAACCGGTATTTTTTTCGTTCCGGTTCGGGTCCGGGCATACTGGTTCGGTTCGGGTTTAGCTACGCTGAATCGAAATTATCAGCTTGAACCGGTTCCATTATATCGGTTCGGCTCAGGGAGAGTCTCCCCCCGCACACACACAGACAAAAAAAATCAGTCAACGGTCGGGACATTTACAGGGATTGGAACCGTTACTTTTTTCGGTCCCGGTTTAACCGGTTCATCAGCAGTCAGTTTGCTACATGAAAGCGAGCGTATGGTCACCGTACACGGTTGTAAGAGAAAGGTATGAGATAACCGTTTCAGGTGAGTAAAAAAAAAGGGTCGGTCAGTAGTACAATTATTTCACCTCTGTATCGATTCCCGTACCGGTAACCGTATGAATTTTTTTCGGTTCAGTTCCGGTTCTGCTCGGGACAAGCAAAAAAAATTGTTCGGTTCGGGTTCGTCAGAAAATAACGTTTTTTTCCGGTTCGGGTTCGGTTCCGGTTCCGTTCCCTGGAATAATATGTAGATTTATGGGTGCCAAACATCTCCGTCGAAACCCCTTGACGCTCCGCTCCCGCGCCACGAAGTTACGGCACTTTGAACACGAGGAGGTCCCTTCAACTCTTGGCTCGCCTCCTCCTCGCCCGATCTCCGTATGACGTAGTACCGAGTGCGCAACGGAAGTGCGTAGTTTCCCGTCCTCATGACGACGCCCGTAACAACACCATCTAGATAGAGAAAGCCTGCGCATTTCCTCCTCTCCCTCCTTTAATTAAGAGTCAGAATTCGTCTGCTACTGGGATTCACCGTTCTGCGAATTCAAGAACCCGCAAATGATGGCAGCTCACCTGGAACATGCAGGCCTAAATATTGATACTCCTGCCACACGTTCACTCTTCAATGATCATTGAAACGAAACGACACTGAACACGCGCGTGGCGCCATCTAGGGTGTAACGTGTCAACCTCTCAGGGAGGATTGGATCTAATGCTTTTTGCGAAGTTGACACGTTACACGCTTGGTGACGCCACGCGCGTGTTCAATGCCCATTAAATTCAATGATAATTGAAAACTGTACCGTGTGGCATGGGTATTAGACAAAAAGTGCAAGACGCTTTCCAGAAAGCCAGTTTTGAGAAATATTGAGACCGTTTTGCGCTTTATTTCCAAGTTTTTCTCATTTAATACGCGGGGACGCTCAATCACAACTCGCAGACGACGGCGGTTTCTTCTTCGTGGCCACAACCGCCGAAAGCACGTTCGTGATTGGCTACGGCCGTTGAAAACACGATCCTGATTGGCTGACTCTTAATTGTTACGTCACGTCGATGAGCGCGCGCAGGCTTTCTGTATCTAGGTGGTGTTGGCCTGTAAACAGGAACTCGGCGAACGCTGCACCGGCGAAGTCCTCGTATCGGAAGCGGATGTTGTATGACGTAGAGCCATACAGCAACCGGTCAAAGCGTCACTTCCTGCCTACTTCATGGAGCTGCTCGGCACCGCTTGGCGCCATGGCCGGCAGGGGCCTCGAAAATGGAAGATTTTTAAAACTCGGTAGCATAAAAAAAAGTAATAGGATGTGGGAAGTGGGACTTTGCGTACGAAGTACGTAGAGTAAGGCGTACAAAACCAGCCAGAGACGAAGTTCTATCGGTGTAGTTCCTCGACCCCTTTAAGTACTTAATTGGAAACGTAGTTATTTTTACCAACGAGAATGTCACGTTCGGTACGGGGGCAGGTTATCTATGTAACTAGAACAACTATATTTTTCTGATGATGATTGCAGTGTTTCATCGCCAGATGCGATATTGTACCAGACTGTACCTCACACGAAGTTTATCAACTCACACTTACGTAATGGTTCATTGAGCGCCAAGTAAACGATACAGCCTTGTAGGAATTTCTTGTTCTTTCGCGGCAACTTCCGTAATGAATATTGCAATGAACATACACAGCAGAGCTGGGCGAAGCATGATAAGAAATATCTACTTGGAAATTTCACCGCCCCCTTCCAAACAACAGAAAAAAAGTTTTGCTGAGCGGAAGTGCAAAAATTGTTTCATTGCATAACCAGGTCAAGTGTGGAGTGTTCTTCTAGGGAAAGGTTTTCTCCAAGGGGCAACACTTTGTGAACCGCCAGTTCGCGTGTGGCAGAATTAGCTGATCTGGACTGGAAAGAGCCCTCAACAAATGAGGGCGGTAACGTCGTACAGTTTTTCCCGTTTTGTAGTGTCGGTATAACGTCAACATTATTGCTGCATCATTGTGTACTACAATCTGATCGTAAGTCGTGATTCAGATGGATATTAGAGTGGCTACGTCGCTACACAAGCTCGGTCAATCCAATCCGAAATAGGAGACGCGGATTGCAAAGCCGTGCACCGAGCGAGACATGCCGAGGTCAGACGGCATTCCACTGATGACGCAAACCACAGGCCTCTGTACTATAGAGGTCAGAGTATGACATCACCAGGAGAAGGCGCTTGAACCACACCCCCAGTGTGGCAAAATTTGCTCTCTAAGTGGAATTATCTATAAACACCCTTCGCCGGAACCCTCCTTGCTCAGTAACCCGTAAGACTGAAACACCCCTTTCACGTCGTTTACCACGGCTTACGTTTTTCGTATTGTGCTGCGGAAATTTTCCATTCCCCGTCGTCCCTTGGACGAAAACAACTCGGTGAACACCATCAGCCAAGAGCTGCTGCCACGTCACTTCCTATAAGGCAGTTCCGGCACCGAGACGCCACCGTTAATTACAGCCCACTGTATACAACAGTCAACTCCGAGTTTATCGGAGTGTGGCGCCTGTAAAGGGTGCTCTGCCACACATATACTCTTATAGAGGGGAAGCCTGCAGTACGAGAGCGCGTGGGTCGGCTAACGCGTTAGTGCGTATCTTTCTCTGAGTAAGGGTCAGCATCAAATGATAGTTTAGAGAGATAGTAATGGATTGAAGCTGTAGTAAGAGACATATTACAGAACTGAGTGAGGCAGTAATAGATACAATGAGTAATATACACAAAAACATATTCTCTCGGATGTTTCTTTTCCATTATTACTTGTTTCCTCGCATCGCCATCCATATTATCTCTGTCCACGCAGGAAAGTTGCAGTAGTCAATCTCAACAACTGAGGGTAGCATTTCCATTGTGATTATATTTAATAGATTTCTGCCTGTATTTGAACAGGTGAGCCATGTTGGAATGAAACTCTTGGTTTCTTATTCTCTGCAAGCGGGAATCACACATGAACACGCTGCGAATTATGCTTGCAAGTAGGCTCGGCACAAAACACGAAGCAAATGAGGACAAACTGGAGCATGCTGGCTCATTAATGACCTATACGCAATCACATTAATATTGCACGCGTGATTTACTTTACAAACATCTACTGCAACTGCAACAATGAAATCGTCCAAAGCTCTATACTGAACAAGCACGTTGTTCTCTTTGTTATTCCGAATCAGAAGCGATAGTGTGCTCTTTCATCCTCTCGTATTGGGGGCGAAGGAAAGACGCGTCTCTAGAGATGCGCAATGAATAAAATAAAGAAAAGAATGGTGTTCCTTCACAAATTTTTTGCGAACGATCTATCGAACGAATTTTTGTTCCGAAAACGGCTTTGGTACCTGGTGGCCGAAGAGATCAGATGTTCTCATTGGAACAACTTCGTAGCTCTTATAATTAAAAAGTTAATTATCGAAAGTGAATTAAGACATTGCCTTAGGAGTCTGCTAATGCCCTCCTAGGGAGTGCCCTTCAGCATATGCTATATTGCAATTGATTTCATCTCGGAAAAAGTGATAGACACATATTTTTTAAATATAGTCACATTTAGCAGGGACACCCTGTACGCAAACAGTGTCAATTTACAAGTATTAGTACGATTAGAAAGCTTTGTACTTTGTGTGCATGTCAGAGTTGCCAGACCTAATTTCGCAACCACTGCCACGGCATCGAGTCACTCTTTTGGTGGGTGCCATATAATCGTTGAGGTCTAAACGGTGCAGACACACACACAACTACACCTAACGTGACTGTGTGAAGTTAGGTTCAGTCACGTTGGGAAACTAAAGAGCGGCCAACGTGATAAACTAATTCTGTACTTGTACTTCACTCACTGTGAGAAGCCGATTTCTCAATCTAGGACGGCAATCTGCGTCAACCGTGATGAATTTACTGCAGAGCGAGGCACTGTCACTGCTGAACGCTGGAAACCCTAATTATTGGCAATCGAACGCGTCACTGTTTGCAGTCACCACGGCGGCCACAAAGGAGAAACTATCGACAGGCGCAGATCGATGTTTGCATATGTCGTATTTGTTGAGCTTCCTTGCGTGCCTCCGGAAACAGGATGAAGCGTAGTGCAATGCGCAAATCGGTCAAAATGGCGGGTCTACCCTTGTACGGGTACGAGCATGTACATGGATTAGCATGTTGCCATGTTAAGACGACATAGTATTTCATTGTACTCAAATGTCGTTTTGTTGAGCATGCGAGCCAGTGGTCAAGTTGGAAAGCGATCAACGAAAACCGGTGGAGAGAGTGTCTATCCTTTAGTTAAGGGACCTTACTTCAGAAGGTTATACAGATGTAGTCCGAGAGCTAGCATAGCAGACGTGAAATCTAAGGAACTTAAGTACTGGGCTTCCGGACGACTTTTTTTTTCAATCAGCATTAGAAATTAGAGGCATTAGATAGCTCGCACTTGGCTTCCGGAAGACCTATGCCGTCAAATAGATCGTATCTGCGCCGAAGGCCTGCTGTTCTGGTCACCGGTTTCCACCGTATCTGAACGAAGAAAATAAGACCACAGGTATCACGTCTGTGTATGTTGTATCACTCTCTCCATTACTTTCGTGAAAAAAAAGAAAAAGAAAAAAAGACACATATGTTAGAAGCATGACGCTGCATTAAAGAGTGGTGCACTTTGAATCGCAAGAGAGTTGCAATTGCGAAGCGCGTTGATTGGTGCGTTTAGTGTTCGTTTGAACTATTGTCTCATTAACTGGATTCATTCATTAGATGGACTCCGTGTGTTATTTGTTATGCCTCTTATTGTCATCTCGGTGTTGCATTTGTTCTGTTTTTTTTACTTCCTTTTCTATTCGTGCGTTCTGGAGTGGCTGTCTAGACTTTGTCGAGACACACATCTCCATGTTTTTTCATCAATTAATCAATCAGAGTTGCCGAACCATAACGAAAGATGTCTCCCTCAGGTCAGCCACGACCGACACTTTCCTGGTTGCGAGACGATGAGCTGATGCAGCCTTCTCCAGTAGCTTCGACATCGAGTGCGGACGGCGTGGTGAGCCGCATTCACGTCGGTCCGCTCACAAGGGCTGACCTCCTCACCAAGATTACCTGCCAAGCCCAAAACAACAACGTCTCGGAGCCACTCGCTACAACGGTGGTGTTGGACCTCAACCGTAAGTGTGCTGCGTCACTTACTTGCATTTTTGACAGATGAAGGCGCGTGCCAAGCTGGATACAAAGGGGCAATGAAATGACAGATAGCATTGCTCGAGACCCTGCAATCATTCGTCGAGCTGTACTGTTCGAGACACGGTTGTCTAAAATCTCCAGCCCGTGGCGCCGCCATCCCCTATCGGCGATGTCGAAGGAGCTATACCATTACAGTCTCCGAGGGGAGGCCGCGCTGAACTGCTCTCCCTAGCAGACGACGCTGAGAATGAGATGGTACTCTCTCCCGACAGGTGGCGCAGCCTGGCCTTACCTCGGAGACTGTAATGGTATAGTTCCCTCGTGCGCGACGTCGCCGATAGGGGACTGCTCGGCCACGGGCTGGAGATTTTAGACCAACCGTGTCCCCAACAGTACATCAGAGGTCCCCGCGCAAAATATTTTTGCCAAACCACCTACATCTTGTAATTTGACTTACAAAAAGTGGCCTAGAAAGCCTGCCATGAGGTGTGCGACGCGGACTTTGGAGGACTTCTGGTGCGGATCAATGTACCGCAGCATCAACACAGTGAGCAGCCGCAAGATCTAATTCCTCACCGAAAATTCGCGGGCAACGAGCGCAGCTCTACTTGTGGCGCGTACGCAGCACGTCACAGAGTGACGTCAGCATTCTTCATCCACTTTCAGGATCTCTGGGGGAGTTGAGGGGACTCAAGAAGGTGTAAAGATCTCTCACGCGCACTAGAGGTCAGGGCGGTCATCGTTCTTGCGTAAGAACTCATGTTGTTTGTTGCACACTTCGAGGCAACAAAACAAGAAATATGTGGAAGGGGATTTCACTCCTATTTTAAGCATGTGGGCATAAAAGAGTTGCTACGCCGCTACATCCCAGTGAACCGCGACCACCGGCAAACTAAAGTGCTGCTTGGTTTGCTTGTGCATTTCTAACAGAGATAGCTTGAGAAGTACAGCACTGATTTTACGACGAGTAGTACGTTTTCGAAGAACGTTTGTAACATGTCTGCGGGAAACGAATTCATCTGGTTGACACGATATATACACGTAGAAGTACCGAGCTGCACGCACGCTGTTCCACCTTCATTTTATCTTGGCTTTGGCTTGGCTTGGCTTTTAGATTCGAGAAGCACGGAGAAGTCACTTCAACGCACTGCAGTAAGAAAAACGTATACTTTTTCGAAGAGAAACGCTTGCCACTACACAGTGCCATGCGTCTGAGTGATGGCCGCTGGGGGAAAGAAAAAACAAGAATTTTCAATTCTCGTTTCTCTGTGTGTCGTTTCTTCGCGGCGAATGGTGAAGGGGGTGGGGGGGTGGGAGGAGCTAAGCTGTGCGTTTTAATCCGTGCACTTTAATATATCACGTCGCACATATTGCGTCATTTTTCAGTGGCCCCGACAGGCGTCTCCATCACGGGCGGTATCGAGCCCCTGCACGCAGGTCGCCCAGCACTGCTTTCCTGCGTTTCAACGGGCTCCCGACCGACGGTCGTGTTGAGCTGGTGGAAGGACAGCGGGCGCCTCCCCGCGTCGTCCTCAAACAACTCGGCGAGCAGCGTCACTCTGATACCGACGAGCGCCGACCACGGTCGTCGCCTGGCGTGCCGAGCGCACAACCCACATCTCGCACACGATGTCCTCGAAGATGCCGTCACGCTACGAGTCCATTGTAGGTCTCATCCTTTAAATGCTCATCCGAGCCACGTTGCTTGCGAGATATATATGCACGTCACAGCCAAGCTCTTTCACTGGCATCGTTGTCGAAATTTTGGAAGCTATCGGCACGTTGTTAAGCCTATAATTTCTTCTTTTTCTTTCTTCTTTTCATTTCCTTTTCATTTCTTCTTCTCCTTTCCGTTTCCTTTCTTTTCTTCTTTTCCTTTTCTTCTCCTTTCCTTTTCCTTTCTTTTCTTCTTCTTCTTCCTTTCTTCCCTTTCCTCTTCTTTTCTCCTTCTATTCTTCCCTTTTCTTTTCTTATTTTTCTTTTCTTCCCCTTTTCTCCTTCTTTCTTCCCCTTTTCTCCTTCTTTCTTCCCCTTTTCTCCTTCTTTCTTCCTCCTTTCTTCCCTTTCCTCTTCTTTTCTTCTTCTATTCTTCCCTTTTATTTTCTTATTTTTCTTTTCTTCCCCTTTTCTCCTTCTTTCTTCCCCCTTTCTTTTCTTCTTCTTTCTTCCCCTTTTCTCCTTCTTTCTTCCTCCTTTCTTCCCTTTCCTCTTCTTTTCTTCTTCTATTCTTCCCTTTTCTTTTATTATTTTTCTTTTCTTCCCCTTTTCTCCTTCTTTCTTCCCCCTTTCTTTTCTTATTTTTCCTTTCGTCCCCTTTTCTTTCCTTCCCCTTCTTTTGCCTTTTTTGTTTGGAATAGCAAGCCGACCTTCGTCTGACTGACCTTTCCTTTCTTTTTCTTAATAAATATATCCCCCCCCCTATAGTCAGCAGGTTATTAGATGTAGTAGTCATCAGTGGTAATTACCTGCGATGCGAATAGTAAACAAGGTAGCAGACATCGTCGTATTCATTCGACGCCACTTCGGAAGTATAACGCGGCTGTGACGAACGAGTAAAAGGCTAGAATCTTTGAGGGACGGCCATGCATCTCTGGCATGATTGATTGAGGTAAAGAGATTCCATCGGAAAAACGCAGTCTCAGCTAGAGACGCTCCGATAAGGATCCACTTATCATATATAGAGAAGAACTATGGATCACTGCAAGCTAATAGTACACGATCGTACACATACAGATCTTAAATGTAACGCTGTTGACAGTAATTAAGAGATTCAGTAGATCGAACGCACACGATGAAGATGATACGATAAAAGGAGCGGTCGAATGAAAGCTCCAGCAACGTGATGGCCAGCCACTTCAAAGGAATGGTGTCATTGGCTTATCACGTTTACGGAACCGTTACCTCGGATCACATTCTGATCCACTAAAAATCCGTATTAAGTGAAAGATACACATTAAGAGCGCATAAGAGGCATGGGACCGTATTCTCACCCGCTTCCTCGTGCAAATCTCGGCAGATATTTTCACCTTCATCTTTATTTATTTATTTTTATTTATTTAAAAGACACTTCCGGCACACAGTTGAGGACCAACCAAGGTAGTATTCAAAACATCGTCAAAAATCATATCACGCTCTTGCACAAGGCAGCGCTAATCAGTAAAAGCATTCAAAAAACACACACACAAAAAAAAAACAATCTGTACAATATCTATAGGCTCGGTTTCACCAAAGGTGGATAGCTCTGAACCCAGATCAAGAGTTATCAGCTCCGGTGGCATAGTGGTTAGGATGGCCGCTATCCACGCCGAGGCTGGGAGGTGACACCGGTTCGAATCCCAGCACCGGCTGCGCTATTTGTGGTTTTCCCTGGTTTTCCCTGTGGTTTTCCCTGACTAACACGGAAGAAATAAAAAAAAAAGATCAAGAGTTGCTAAAACGTGAAGTGAACACGCAATTCTCTATTATAAGCGTTAATTGGTGACGTGATGAATGTTTCAATGGCAATAACTCCCTTTAGTTAAGCCGAGTTAGGCGTTATAAATTCGAGTAAAGAAACCGTCAATCTCGGTTCAAATCTTAATCGGCATTGGTGAGACCGGACCTTATAGTCGACTTAATTACGGAAGTCTAGAAGAGCACCAGAAGCTGCCGAACTTGGAATGCTTGTCAAACTTTGAGGCAACTTGTTCCACTCTCGCACAGTGTACACTCTAAGAAAAAAAGGAGTAAAACGGGGAGTAATTGCAGCTTCTACTCCCCTAGTCTGCAATTACTCCCCATTTTAGTCCCCTAACCCAACGTTTAGTCCCGACGTTTACTCCCCAGGACTGCAAATTGTCTCTAAACATCGCGAATGGTCTCCTGAATGCAAAAGTCTACGTAAATATGTGCCCTTGGTCAATTTGAACGACATAAGGCTGTATAACTCACACAACGTAGCACTTTTCCAGCCACACAGAGTAAGAAACAGTTAGCGCATCTTTCTTCGCAAATTGTGCCCTAGTATGGCGCAAGATTTTATATCACTCGATATATCACGGTTGACGGTTTGCTTCAAAGTATCTTCATGCATGCGCACCAATTATGTACCTGGGACTCTTACAACAGCGCGTGAAATGCGGTCTTCACTCTGTGACATTCATTTACTCCTGTGCATTTACTCCCGAAAGGGACTATTTTTTGTGGCAATGCAATTACTCCACAAAAGGAGTAAAAGTACTCCTTTTTTTTTCTTAGAGTGACGGGGAAGAAAAGTAGTGCAGTCTTGTATACCACCACGCCTGTAGTATTGCCTACGAATATGTACTCATATTTCATAGTCAGGGCTAATAGTTGAACAATAGGAAGAATGCGGCGTTGTTGGTATAGGTTCTTGAACTTTTGACCTACATGTTGAACTCCATTATCATCTCTGTTCGTCTCTGGACATCATCCTTTTTGTGTTTTCATCATCTCATCATCGGATTGAACTTTCTGTATTAAGTGTACTGGGGTAGCCAGTTTGACTTCGTCGAAACTCACATCCCCATTTTTTTCTTTATTCACATCACATCGCATCACATCACATCAGGTTCATGATGGCGAACAGCGGCAAGAAGACAAGGGCAGGTAGAAGTAGACAAGGACAACTGCAGGAAACTTGTTGCAGTTGTCCTGTCTACATCTACCTATGTCCTTGTCTTCTTGCCGCTATCGCCATCACGAACAGTTGAAGACGCGTTGAAAATCGTAGGTGCCAGTAGAGATGGAAAATATCCGGAAATTTTGAATCGCTCGAAAAAAAACGTTTCTTTTTCTTTGCTTTTTTTTTTTGAAAAATTGGAAAAAATGGAAACAAACGCGGTTACTGCTGAGTCGAAGCATTGCCGGCCTAGCTCATTGTATAATGAGCTAGAAGCTTTAGTACTGTTCACCCTCTAGGCATAAATGCAGAGCAGAGCATTCCATCAGACTGCTGCCTACTCAGCGATAGGTAATTGGAACAACCCGTCCACTCCGACCAGAACTCCGACATTATGTGAACGCGACGGCGATCGCTTGGAGCAGCCAGAAGGAGCTCTAAATTGGTGGTTGTTGGCGTATTAGAGGCACCCAAGGCACTGTTGGCGGGTTGGAAAGCATCGAAGGCACGAAAATTTACATTTTTGAATTTTTTCGCCGGGAAATTTTGGGCAATTTTTCCGGAGACAAGAAAAAAAACAAAAAAAAGCAGGGGTTTTTTTTTTCAAAAAATTTCCGGTTTTTTTCCGGGGCTTCGCACCTCTACACTCTTAAAAATGAACTTCACCACATAGCACGCTCCTAGCCAACCATCATCTCAAATGATATCGTTATCTGCCCTGATTTGTTGAAAACGGGGGGCGTACGCCTTTTTTGTGACAATTATGAACAGCATAAGTGTCACAGAAAAGGCGTACGCCCCCCGTTTTCAACAAATCAGGGCAGATAACGATATCATTTGAGATGATGGTTGGCTAGGAGCGTGCTATGTGGTGAAGTTCATTTTTAAGAGTGTAGGTGCCAGATAACTTGACAACGCCGTTGTCGTCCTCGGCAGAATTTGTAGTGACACTACTGTGTTTGAATACGAGAGGTTCTGAGTCTATGGCCAGGAGACCCGTTGACCGTCGCTCCATTGTTTTACAAACATTTTACAGACCCTCCGGAGCTTCACGTGAGGTTGGGCAACCATCTCCGGGAAGGCGGCATCATGGAGCATCGGGACGTGTACCTGGAGTGCTCGGTCTCTGCCAACCCTCCCGTGACGGAAGTGGGATGGCGTTTCGAGGGTCAGGACTTGCACACCAATACCTCCGCTGGGCTCATCGTCAGCAACCGATCCCTCGTGCTTCAGAAGGTGCAGCGAGAAGCACGGGGCCATTACTCCTGCACGGCCGCTAACTCCCTCGGCAGAGGCACCAGTGGACCTTTTTTTCTGCGGGTCCAGTGTAAGTATAGAGCTCTCTCTCTCTCTCTCGTGTGATACCATTCGGCAGGAAAGTATTTTATCAGAGATGAATTCTCAAGTTGCTGACGAACAACAACAAAAACAATTAAAGGAGCTATAAACCGTGCATTCACACGAGCGACATACTCACAGAAGATGATTCTAGTGGAAGAAAAAGCGCAAGTACTGCTTACACAGAGCAGAAGTTCCATCCCGTGTTGTGCCTGCGGCGCCATCGCTGACGTAGCCCACCTCCTGCTAACGTGCCCGACGTTCTCGGCGCCCCGTGCCGCCCTCGCCCGACGCCTCCAAGCCTTGGGCCACCACCCCCTCTCGCTCGCTACACTCCTCGGGCCTGTCCCGCGCCCTGGGCAACGGGATGTTACCAAGGCGCTCTTCGAGTACCTCAAGGCCACAGAAATGATGACCGCCCTCTGAAGCACAGGCGGCAAGCCTCACCGCCCGCAGCACATCGTTCCCATCGCGGCTTCTCCCGCACCTGTTTTTTCCTCTTTCTCTTTCTTTTTTTAAGGGGTAGCAAGCCGGCACTTGCCTGGCTGACATCTCCTTTGTGTGAATAAACATATACCCCCCCCCCCCGTGTTGTGCTGAGCATTCACACGGTGCGGACTACCCGGAGCGGCGTATTGCGCATTTAGCAGACGACACCTAGCAGACGACGCCGTCAGCGTGTTCTCCTGTCGTCTGCAACGGACTTCCTTGTGGCTGTGGCGCAGGATATATTCCCTAGGTTAGCAGTGTACGTGAAGACACGACGCTGAGCAGCCAGCCATGACGTTTTTCGCGTCTTCCGCTTCTGTGGAAATGTCGCTCGTGTGAATACACGGAAACTGTACCAAGCGAGCCCGCAGACTGTGTCGGCTCCAAACGGCGATTTCAACGTGTTATCTGTGACACCTTTTGTATAGGTGAATTTGATAGGTGCGTATCTTCAGCACATAGCACGCTCCTAGCCAACCATCTCCCCGAATGACAACGTTCTCGTACATGATTTGTTGATAACGAGAGGCGGAGCCTGTTATGTATCTATTATGCGCGGCTACAAAATGGGATATGCCTCCCGTTTTCAACAAATCAGAGACGAGAACCTTGTCATTCGGGATGATGTTTGACTAGGAGCGTGCCATGTAGTGAAGTTCATCTTGAAGAGGGTAAAGCAGAACGCTATGTGTACCTCGACATTGGCGTGTGACTGGGTGCTACAATTCTTCAGATGACGTAACGATGGATAGAGGTATCTGGACGGCGGTGCGTCTATTCGCCCGAATACGCAAGAGAGTGCGGTTTTCTATTAGCGCTGCACAAGTTATGAAGGAGAAGAATTGAACAATAAATTGTAAATAGAAATAAGAAGGGTAGAAGAATAATATTACATCTATTAAACCCGTAACTAAATACATGCAGATAGGAGTTCTTACCTCCTTTAAGTGTAGACTGGTGATCTCACGGGGTGCTTCGCCGCCTAATCTACAAGAGCCAACCATTTCACGAGGAGTTGCCATGGTCTGATGAGTTAGCACGGCACGCACGCGAGTGTAGCACAGGAGAGAGGGTTAGAGCCTACATCAGCTGTTGACCAACCGCTCACGAAAGACACATATGGTTTCATGTTTTACGTCGGTCCATTCGTTTTTTGTCTCTAGGGCCGTTTATGGGCATATAAAATAAAATAAATGAAATGAAATAGACGAGCGATGTGTTTGCCCGTCCGGCAACATTGCTCGCCATCTCGAAGCATCGTGCACCCTGGTTTGGCCTTGCAGGGAATTGTGCCGACAATTACACTCTAAGAAAAAAAGGGAGTAATTTTACTCCTTTTGGGGAAGTAAACGCATTGCCACGAAAAATAGTCCCTTTCGGGAGTAAATGCACGGGAGTAAATGAATGTCACAGAGTGGAGACTGCATTTTCATGCTCTGTTCTCAGAATTCCAGGTACATAATTCGTGTGCGTGCATGAAAATACTTCGAATCAAACAGTCAACAGTGATATGTCGAGCGATATAAAATCTTGCGACATACATATAGGGCACAATTTGGGAAGAAAGATGCGCTAACTGTTTCTTACTCCGTGTAAGTGCACTCTAAGAAAAAAAGGAGTACTTTTACTCCTTTTGGGGAGTAATTGCATTGCCACAAAAAATAGTCCCTTTCGGGAGTAAATGCACGGGAGTAAATGAATGTCACAGAGTGAAGACCGCATTTCACGCGCTGTTGTAAGAGTCCCAAGTACATAATTGGTGCGCATGCATGAAAATACTTTGAAGTAAACCGTCAACCGTGATATCTCGAGTGATATAAAATCTTGCGCCATACTAGGGCACAATTTGCGAAGAAAGATGCGCTAACTGTTTCTTACTCTGTGTGGCTGGAAAATTGCTACGTTGTCTGAGTTATACAACCTTATGTCCTTCAAATTGACCAAGGGCACATATTTACGTAGGCTGTTGCATTCAGGAGACCATTCGCGAAGTTTAGTGACAATTGGCAGTCCTGGGGAGTAAATGTCGGGACTAAATGTTGGGTTAGGGGACTAAAATGGGGAGTAATTGCACGCTAGGGGAGTAGAAGCTGCAATTACTCCCCGTTTTACTCCTTTTTTTCTTAGAGGGTGGGAAATTGCCAAGTTTGCGGACTTATACAGCCTTATGTCATCAAATTGACCAGGAGCACATATTTACTTAGACTGTTGCATTCGGAAGACAGTTTGCAAAGTTCATTGGCAATTTGTAGTCCTGTGGAGTAAATGTCGGGGTTAGGGGACTAAAATGGGGAGTAATTGCAGTCTAGGGGACTAGAAGCTGCAATTACTCCCCATTTTACCCCCCCCTTTTTTTTTTCTTAGAGTGTACCTTGCACCATCTGAAGAAAAGTCATGCGCAAGCACCCGAGTATTCTTCGGATATGGCCCTCTTATGCCTTCTCTGATGTTTTGGTCAGAACGTCAGCCTCCTGCACAGCGCATGACTACCTCTATGAGCCTATACGTTAACTTGTGGTTATGTGAACTCAGAACCGCATAACGTTTCGCGCATGACCTTCTGCCAATTATCAGCAGCACGAAACGCGACTCATTGAAATTTTCATTATAGGCTAGTTGAAACACTCATCGTACAGACCAAGTTCGTTACATGGACTACTCGTCTACGTGTAACTTATATGGAAAACATTTTTACACCTTGATTTTGTATCGCAAGTTTAGGAAACGAAACGACAGTAGAATCTGGTTGGCATGTGGCTATCTGCTCCGTCCTAAAAGTGTGCAAGCGGTGGTTATTGACAGACAGGTAGACTTACGGCAATACAAAACTTGACTAACAAAACGCAGCTACTCGAAAGGAGACTTGTACAAAATACTGCGCAAAAGTATTTAAAATAAGATACTAAATACTCTACGGAAAAAGTATTTAAAATAGAGTACAAAATACTCAAAACTGAAAGTAATTTGAGTAGAGTACTAAATACTCTAAGAAGTATTTAAGATACTGTTTAAAGTACTTTAGTATTAGCAGTAAGTGAAACGCGTATTCTGAACGTGGCCTTACAAATGAAAGGAATAAACTTCATCAGCCATGCATATCTTTGATTTGCAACGTCTTGGTGTCAAGTAATGTTTGGTGAACTTTGGTGAACCCAAGTAAACTTTGTTGATATGTTCTGACCCAAAACTTCGTAATCCCTCCTGTATGTCGGTTCGGGTCTTTCAACCTCTGGCACGTGTTTATTGCTTTGATGACCAAGGAAATAAATGCCGGGATTATCTTGTACCTAATCCCCTGGTGATTCACCTGGCAATATGAATAGGACCAGTTTTCTGACGAAGCTGGATATTAAGAAGCAAGGCCAGGCTTAGGACCAGCCTATTGTACAAGAAGATAAATGACAGATTCGCGAATTCCCGAAAAAAAAGAAAACGAAGAAAAAGGGGGTTAAATTCCAGTGCGCTGAAAATCTCGGCACGGCGGGAAGCGTGCTGGATATGGCTTGACGAGGAAGGAAAGTATTTCCTTCCTCGTACTGAGTAGCAAATACCGAAAAAAGTATTTTAAATACATTAAAAATACTTGTCGCAAAAAAGTATTGAGTAGAGTACCAAAATAAACGAAAAAGTATTTAAAATATTGTATTTTGAGTACGTACTCAAGATACGTACAAGTCTGCTCGAAAGACATTTGCTATACGGCGCACAAGATAAACTACCTATTTAGAGGTCGGCGATCAGAAACGCCATGATGCAAGAAGCACAAAACAGATTACGTTTCATGAATACAATCCTCGTCATATATCGCTCCAACTATTTCAGCAGCAAGACACGTTTCCCATGATTCCGTGTTTCAGATCCATCCAAATCGCTGCGGTATTGAATTGCGCTCAACTCGCCGCAACCTAAAATAGTTTCGCGTTAGATAAAGTACGGTACATTAACAGACGCACATCTCGGTTGCGGTGAACTGCACAAAATTGTGATCCACGATAACAAAAACGATTGGCACCCAAGCAGCACAATGTACTGAAAGTCGAGTGCAATAGGGGTGGACGGGTAGGTGGAAGGCCTTGAACACACTCGTAAAACTAAAGAACATTGATAAGACACATACCGTCCACCCCTATTGCACTCGACTTTCAGTACATTGTGCTGCTTGGGCATATCCCCCCTGCCCCCGCCACCCAAGCAGCACAATGTACCGAAAGTCGAGTGCAATAGGGGTGGACGGTATGTGTCTTATCAATGTTCTTTAGTTTCAGGAGTCTGTTCAAGGCCTTCCACCCACACGTCCACCCCTATTGCACTCGACTTTCAGTACGTTGTGCTGCTTGGGCAGTGTCTTTTCTTCTTTTTATTTATGTCATATTTCTTAATTTTTATTTATTTATGGAATAGTAAGCCGACGTCCCGTTTTGCTGACCTTTCCCCCGTTTTTTGTTTTTCCTTTTCGTCTAATAACTATAACCCCCCCCCCCTTCACTGTCCTCATCTTCATTCACTACGACCCAGACATGCATTCATTTGTCCAGCCTCAGGGAATATTGAAGGAAAAAAGGTCTCGACTTCGTTCCGGTACAAATCTTTTTTCCCCAAATCACACACACAAAAAAAACCGAGATTGCGAAAATCAGAATCCACGGAAGAGATAATTAAAAAAAGAATATATGTCGTTTCGTCTGTTTCCTTTTTATCTGCGTGCCCACTCCACGGGAGTTCTTTCCGCAGATAGAAAAAGGATCTTGTTCCCTACACGCCTTATCGGGAATCGGGACTGCGCATGCGCGATTCCTGTCTCCTAAGCCTAAGGCGACAGTGCTAGGAGGGGAAGGTTGAGTCGTTCCTTTATGAAGGTGATATCGTGTGCTTTGTATCTCGAGGTACCTCATATATGCTCTTTGTACGTATGCCGGCTAGGAAGCGCAGTATAAAATATAATATCCGCCTTTTCTACTGGATTTTTTTTTTATCACCATTTCAAAGTGAATTACCAGTCCTAATTGGGAAGCGGACGCTCACAGAAGAAAAGAAGTATGTAAGAAGTTTCACGGAGTATGAGAAAAATGGGGTTTCATTAAACAGTAATTGTGATTTGCTTTTCGCGAGCACAATGGGAGAGAGGTGGATATAAAGTACGGAATAATTACGCATTCCTTCAGCGGCTCCCGTCGAAAAGAATTTTTTTTCCTCACACTTTTTTTTTTTTTTTTGAAGTCCTGGCAACTGGCAACAATGGAATGCCTGAACCGTACAATTTCCAGCCCTGCATAGAAAAACCTTGGAAGTTCTCTTTTCTTCGAATTTTTGAAAAGAAAAAAAAACGGCTACCTTTATTTCCATTATACAAGAAGCAAAGGGAATGTATGCTCCTGTTTTGGTTCATGCCCTGCAAAAATGGTGATGATTACATCGACAAGCTGGTGATAGAATAGAAAATAAATCTACGGAACTGAGCTCGGAAACGTTCGTCCCTAATGCCTCGCATGACCGCACCGCTGCGTTCGAGTCCCAGGAGAAGTTACATTCCGAAACTAGCACCGTCGGCAGTGCATTACTTACATTGTAGAGCGGTTTGTAATGGTAAACAAACAAACGTGAAATGCAAACCAAAAAATTCTCGAACTAGAGCTGATGAATGTACAGGAATTTCTTCCCTACCGCTACTAGCTTCTTTTTTTCTTGTTATTGTTATCATTATTTATCATTTTATTATTTATCATTATTTATCATTTTATTCACTACGCTACAATGAGCCCTACTTCACACCGTGTGCACGAACTAACTATGGCTCACAGTTGGTTTCATATAACCTTCCACGACATATTCATTCCCATATCCAAAACAACATTAACATCAGCTGTCTTTCAATTCGCTCAATAAAGGCCATGTATGTTCACTAGGATAGTCATATTATTTCGTGTGTTCTCATAGCTTTTTTGTTTTATGCATCTTAATGCATTGTGTTCATTACTATTGTCTAACTCCGTGATTCATCTGGTTTGCTATTTGTTATTTTCGCTTTGCATTGTCTGGTTTGCTGTTTTGTCATCTTTATGTCTGCTTTATGTCTGCTTTATCTGTCGAGTGTACAAAGGGGGGTCAGACCTCGTCAAGCTGCAGTTTTTGCAGCTTTTTATCTGTATCCCCCCACCAAGTGTCATTGGTGAAAATAAATTATTATTATTATTATTATTATTTCTCAGGCCTCAAATTTCAGCACATGTAATTCCCCGACGTCACACGATGAATTACAGAAGCCGGAAACCGTAAATATCCTGAATTTGAATATGCTCCGCAATTATTTGTTGTTTCATCAATTTTGATATCAGGCTCGCTCAGCCGATAACACGCATGAGGATGAGGATAGTTGTAAATCCTGTCTGCAAATCCATATAGTTAAAAAAAAAAGCATCGTCTGGAGACTGCCGCGAGATGCGCGCGAAAGTACAGGGTCTTCCAAGAAAAAGTACGACGTTATGTAAGATCAGCACGGCGGACGTCCAAGCTTTCGTCAATGACGAATGGGGTGCTCAAAAATTTTCACCTTACAGGATTGTTTCAGTAAATTATCGGAAATTAAAAACTGCTATTTCTCATACAATATCAATACTCTATTTCCGCCATTCTCTTGAACTGTCGGGGCCTCGCCGATGCCCCGCAAATTGTCTCTAGCACGCACGTTCACTTGGAGTGGAATCGAAGTGTCGTGCTGCCAAATTGTAAAGACGCAGCGAAACAAAGATCGTAACAAACTTTTGACTGCCATGAAACTATTCAATCCAGCGTATACACCTGCCTTAAAGTAGCACAGAAGTCATTTTTAACACCCAGTTTTCTTCTTATAAAACTGTTAAGTTTGCTAGTAAGATGCACCACGCGAAGTAATTTACACCACAGAGTCATAATTATCGCAGAAGCTGAATTTAAAATATGCCGCAAAAAGCGACCGTGCGCAACGGTGGTGAAGAGCAGTACCAGCCTGTGATCTGCCTGGAACCTCGCGCTGACGCTATAAGGAGAACGCTCCCTGATTGGCCTAGAAAAATGTTGTCTGGTACTCCGCTGTCGTCTGCTACTCGGCTGTTCGGGGTCTGATAAAGCCTTTCTCCTTGCTCGGTAATGCTTCGGGCGCTCCTTGTATCCCCAATTCTCCGGGAAAACTGGCAAAACAGGTTTACGGCGGCAAAGGAACAATGCGCTGACCCCCACTGATCGGCAAACCAGAACGAGTCTCCTTATGCCGTCATCGGTGACGTGCCATCATACCTCCTCATCCTCGTTATAGCTGGAGTGGCGAGTTAAGGGTGAAGGCGCGGAGCTATGTTTATGTGAGTTTTTTTCTGGGAAACAAATTGCACACATCAAAACCTTTCGCGCTATTCGGTATAATGACACACACACTTTCATCAGATGTCTTAATCTGAAATTTTTTAGGATGGCCCTCTGTACTCCTTTAAAGGCATTCTAATGTAAAAAAATAATATAACCACCATGATTTAAGATGCCGTCATGCAGAATTTGGCTCCGTGGCGATACACACAAGTCATCTCTCAGTTCTTCATACTTTGCGTACTAATTCACTTTAACCCCCCCCCCTTCTATCATCCCCATATCATCGTCATCATGTCTCTCTCTCTCTCTCTCTCACTTTAACGTTCGCCTAGGAAACTAGTGCCTGCCTCTCCCGTATTGGCAAACAGCTATCACGCGAAATTGAAGTACAACCTAACGAATTTATTTCTCAAGTAGTAACCTGAATTTTAGACAGGTTACCGTAATTTCACGTGAATAAGCCGCACCGCAGATAAGCCGCAGGACGCGTTTTTAGGAACGTTTTGAAAATTTTCTGGCAGATAAGCCGCACTCGCAGATAAGCCGCGGGCAATACGAGACGACTGATTTGTGAGACAAAGGAGACCATAGAGAAGGCCATAAACCTTGTGGTCCATACTACAGGGTCGGCATAGTGTACAGCAAAGGAGGTCAGCTCTAGAGTTCTACCAAGATCGGATTGTGCCCTTGTTGGGAGTTTTTCATGGATTGATGGGTCAGTGGTCTTCCAGAAGACGTGAATCACTGTCACCACTTTCGTTAAAGCTGCTTGGGGGAATGCACCAGGAAGACCAGTCTACTCGAACGTGGACCTGTCCCTGTTACGCACTCTTCGTGCATCGGCAGGGCAGTGCTGTTCCAGAGACACTATCGGCCCTTTCGTTAAAACCGGCGTATGGGAAAAATACCAGGAAAAAATGGTCATCAGATAAGCCGCACCGGTGGATAAGCCGCAGAGCGCCCGTGAGAAAAAAAATCACGCATAAGCCGCGGCTAATACGCGTGAAATTACGGTACTCATTACTACCATACCTGTTTTAAAGGCTAACAGGACTCTCTAGCGAAGTTCGATTTAAACTGTTGCAACCTGTAAGAATATCTGCGCCATCTGTTGGAGTTTTTCGTGCCTCCGCGTCTCCGTGTCGTCCACTCCACTGCCATTACCTACTGTGAATAGTGTGCCCAGAAAATGAAAGCCGTGAAAGTCGCTAGGCGTGCAAAACATCGCATCCAGGCGATTTCTACGGATGTCTCGTTTACATTCTGGCGTTCCGGCATGCACTAACCATGGGAAACCTTCGGCGACGACCGCCAATATTGCTTGGCACAGCAATCTTTCAAATTAGATTGCTAAAAAGAATGCTCAATGTGCAGCACAGCTGTTACGTGTTTGAAACGTTCAAGTTAGCTTCTTACTCCGTGTTAGCGCCGCGAAGCAACTGCGGCTATTGGAGGACAGCAGGATGGAAAGGGGGTTAGTATGCGTCCGGGGTCGACTTCAAGGGGAACAGTGCGGATATCCGTCTGGAAAGTCTGCCGGAAAGCCCCCGGAAAGAAACCTGAGACAGCACAGCTAGAGTCACTAAATCAGCTACGCTTCAGGGTACCGACACTCAGTTCTAAGAGCGAGCATGCGCCATCTTGTTTCCACGCCGCGCTACCCACGCGCACGCGCGCTGCGCACGTTAGCGCACGATGCCATCTATCGTGCGCGGGTGAAATGTTCCTTTCGTTTACAAGCAGCAGTTGACGGCCTTGAGCTCACCTTGACATGCTCGGGACGCTCTGGTTGGCAATACATGGATTATCGCGCGACAATCATACACGCTTCTCTATTCCACAGGGAGCATTATGTTAGTCGTCTTTGATCCTCAACTGGGGATGTCATACTTCGCTGTCATACCGGCTGCCGGCAAAGCTTCCTCGTCCTCTAAAGTCACTCATCCACAGGCTACGTCTGAATGTGTCCTTCACTCCGTCCTATCGATACCAGCTACTCTGTGAGGTTAGCCCAACGTTGAGCACATACTCCTCCGCTGCCGGACCTATGTCAACTAGAGGCGTACACTGCAGTCACAGCTTGCCACCCTTGGCTGCCGCCCCTTCAACTTGTCGACCATCCTCGGCCCTTGGGACACCGCGGCCGACTCCAGGGCGGCCTTACGTCACGTGGATGACTTCTTTGAGGCGACAGGCCTAAAGGACCCATTATGACCCCGGGCAGCGCCCTCGGACATTCCCACCATCACGATCACGTCCAGCATCGTCATCGCCACTTCGATCATTCCCGTCATCTCTCATCGTCATCACTCATCACTGTCACCACTCATATTAGCACCCTAGCTATGGGGCAGCGTTCCACTCCTAGAGTGGAAAACCTCCCCACTTCATCATCACAATATATATGTTGTTGTTGGGGATGGTACCGGTGTGGAGATGGCGCTCCTGTGCTCTCCCTTGGACCTCAGTGTCGATACTCTGGAGCGAAGCTTATTGAGTGACTCTAGGCAGAGCCAGTGCTAGGATTCGAACCCACCACCTCCCAGTCTTGAGCGCGACCTTGACTACGACCAACGAGCGGACGCTGGTTGGTCGTAACCATGCTCAGCCATAGCGCAGGTTCTCTAGTCGCCCAGTTTCTAAGCGTTTGCCATTCACTTTACAGTTCCTTTGAACCTTTTTTGGAATGGGGTAGGGTCCTAGCTGCACTCAACGCAGGGAAATATCCCACATCATCATCATCATCACCATCCATTAATCTACACTCTTAAAAATGAACTTCACCGCATAGCACGCTCCTAGCCAACCATTATCTCGAATGATATCGTTATCTGCCCTGATTTGTTGAAAACGGGGGGCGTACGCCATTTCTGTGACACTTATGCTGTTCATAATTGTCACAGAAAAGGCGTACGCCCCCTGTTTTCAACAAATCAGGGCAGATAACGATATCATTCGAGATAATGGTTGGCTAGGAGCGTGCTATGCGGTGAAGTTCATTTTTAAGAGTGTATGTTGTTGTTGTTACAGTCCCTTTAAGCCATGTGTCTCTCTATAGATGAAGTGCAGACCAAAGACTGACAGTGAGGGCATACCTGCAGACGAGTCGTTGGAGGAACTTTATATTGAAAAAAAAAAACAAAAAAAACACCGTATCTGATAACAGCGAAAAATGATACGAAAAGCTTTTCGTCACTTTCTCCTGTGTCTCACACTTTTTCGGTGTGCAGATGAAAGACCTTTCGCGCTACAGGTGAGTTAAGACTGTCGTTTTTTTCTCGAGAACGCATATCATTTGTTGCGCAACCAGGAGCAGCCAATAGCGAAAAGAAAAAGACGTCCTTCGCTGAACCCTTCGGTTGCTGGCACGGGGAGGAATCTTTCATTAGCCTAATGGTGTAGTTTCTTTGCGCGTCTGAAATTCGGTTCCCACTGGATGCCCTCAGCGAGCGTCGTATTTCCAATCTCATCAGACAGTGACCTCCTGGTACTTCCCTATTTCGCTAATTACTCGCGTATATTGAAAGGCCTGATGTTTCTAGAGAGTGATCAAACCCTTTTGACAAACTCGTAATTAAGCGTAGCTGATCTTATAATAGCATTGATCCCGCATAAGCTGCCGTTCATCCTATAAAAACTTAATATGCACATTGCGAGAAAATAGCTCCAGGGAAAATATCTTCATTGTTTCACCGTCGGCGCTATAAGACATGGAACGAAACAGGTACTTGACTTGCGGTCCGATGACGCTCGTAGCCTTTGACTCTACACGACTACTGCTCTGTTCTGTACGGCAACCATGTTCGAACACGTTACTTTAGTGATCACTTCCGAACGGTCGTGCGTCATAGTTGTAATAGTATCCCACGCACTTCAGCAACATTTTGTATTACTACGTCAACAGAAAGGACCTTTCAGAAAAGATATGTGTTATAATGTTACTTTTAGAGCCCGCAGAACCATGTTTTATCTGAACTCTCCCGAACTAGCGCAACAGTCAAAGGTGTACAAGGACGGGCTCATAGACGTATAAAAAGCGTAGGAACTGATTTCCAGTTATCGCCTGCAGGTTGCGCATTTTAAAACTGCAACAGTAAATGTCTCTTGTTCCGCTTGCTGCATAAGGAATCCTTGCTGGTTCGAGGTATGTCGGGAGACCATTCTAATGACCTCATTTAAGATTTGCATGGAGTGCACTTTGCGAGTAACTGTTGCAGCTTTACGGACTTCCATTTTTTTCTTTCTTAACGCCACACCTTTTCCTCTCACCTTCACCTTCATTCACCTTCCTGGACACCACAGGATCTCGATCCATATTGTGAAGGAGCATCATTATTTCATTCCTTGCATCAGCACCAGTAATGGGGTAGACTATCGCCCCTTGGCGATGATTCTCCCCAGACATCGTCCCGTAATAAAGTTGTTGTTTTAACGCCACAACCCAGGTGGCCAATTTCCCCCATTCATAAACATCGGTGTATTTGTTGTTGTTGTTGTTTATTTATTTATTTATTCAAACTACCCTACTTCTCCACTTACTGTGGAATTGCGTAGGGGAGAGGGAAATACAGCTGATACAAAAATGTCAATCACTATATCTAGCTAACAGAAACTCAGTGCTTTCTAAGTATCAGGAAGATTCAGACATAAATAAACAAAGCTTCATAGAGAACCTGTTTCTACTGTTGGTGGCAACTAGGTCCCGTGGAAGGCCATTCCATTCTGATATGGTTCGCACAAAAAATGAATCCTTAAAGACCGACGACCGGTGGCGATACGGCTCGACCTTGCATGCGTGATCCAGCCGTTCCGAGATAAAATGGGGACTTCGCAAATAATCGTATCGGCTAACACCCGTGTATCCATAGTATATGTCGAAAAAAAGTTTCAAACGAGACGCCTTGCGGCGATTTTCCAGTTGTTGTTGTTGTTGTTCACGCAACATGTGAGAAACACGCATTTCACAGAGACTGGGTGGGGTGGTGCGTGAATGCTTTTATCACCGAAGAGTACCACAACCGTGTGACGAGCATTTTGCCGTATTACAGACGCCCCGGTGTGCGTAGAAGGTCAACAACAAGTGTACGGTGCAGCCCGACACGAAGCCGTCCAGGTGAGCTGCGAAGTGAGCGCTGACCCAGCAACCGTCGCCTTCGAATGGCGGCTCAACAGCTCGGCGGCCGAAGTTCCACCACACTCGTCGGCCGGCGTCCGATCTTTTGCCACGGTGGTTGCACGCTCCGAAGCCGACTACGGTGCATTAGCCTGCTGGGCTCGCAACTCCGTGGGGATCCAGAAGCAGCCGTGCGTGTTCGTCCTGGTGCCCGCCGGACCACCGGAGTCGCCCTCCGACTGTGTCGTTTCTAACCAGACAGAGGACTCCTTCTTCATACTGTGCCGTGAAGGACATCACGGTGGATTAAGACAGCATTTTGTGTTGGAATTGCAAGACAGCGGAGGCGGTCGAAGTAGGGCCAACCTTAGTGGGTCTCTCCCTGCTTTTCAGGTGAGTAATTTTTTTTTTATCTTGAATATCAATGTATGAAGAGCAAAACTGTGGTCAAGGCAGCGGAAATACTGTGCCGGGATAAATACGCACTAAAAACTCCCGAAATATGCATGCAACTATGCACTGAAAATCTTCGAAATTATGCAGTAAAAATTCTCCGTACATGCAAGGTTTTTCATTGGTACGAAGGCGACGTACCAAGTGTCGTTTTAAAAAAGTGAGTATTTTGTTAGGGACAACACGGTAAAATAAATGCGCCTTCGTTCAGCAGCACACAACAAATAATACTTGTGCCACAGATATACAGTCTTCTTTTTTGGGCAATACAGATTTTTCATAAAAAAAACTATAAGGGCTATAGACACGCTGTTTTAACTTCTATATTCTCTGGGCCGGCGGACGTCCTTGGCCATATGTTGCTCGACCGTCAAACGATTAATTACCTAAAAATATTTCATTAACCTTTTAATTATACGCTACGAACTTGTCGCGATGTGAACGTCGTTTCCCTTCGGTGACCTGATATCGTAGCCGTTTTCAGAACAAAAATTCGTTCGGTGGATCGTCCGAAGAAAAGTTCGTGAAAAAACACAATTTTTTCCCCTTTATTTTGTTCATTGCGCATTTTCAGAGACCCGTCTTTCCTTTGCCCCCAATGTGAGAGGGTGAAAGAGTACGCTGTCGCCTCTTGTGTCATGGAAAAAGATTAACAAAAAATGCAACACAAGATAAGGGCAGTTCCGATAGCGTAACCCGATACATGTGTTTTTGTTTTTGTTTTTTCGCCAAGTTAAATATTATAATTGGGAGTAGACGTCGCGAGACAACTGAGATCATGAGCGACGCTACAGCCGCAAGTTAAAGCTCATCTTCAACGCATGAGCTCCTTCACCCTCTCACATTGGGGGTGAAGGAAAGACGCGTCTCCGAAGATGCGCAATGAACAAAATAAAGACGAAAAAAAAGGTGTTGTTTAACGAATTTATTGCGGACGATCTACCGAACGTGTTTTTGTTCTGAAAACAGCTACGATATCACGTCACCGAAAGGAACAGATGTTCTCATTGGGACATCTTTTTTGGACATCTGGGGGGCTTTTATAATGAAGAAGTTAATTACTGAAAGTTAATTAGGACATTACCTTAGGAGTTTGCTGGTGCCTTCTTAAAGAGCGCCCTTCAGCATATGCTATATTGCAACTGACTTCATCTCGAACAAAGTGATAGAGATATTTTTTTGAAAATCTGTTCGTATTTTGCTGGGGCACCCTGTATACACCATATATAACCCTTGTGAGCGACCCCAAACCAAGACCAAATGCTTTTTTTTTTCACCGTTCAAACAAGAAACCACATTTAAAAAAAACATGCTTGTGCCGGAACCGCATGAATTAGGGATGTTGTGTATAATCTTTAGCCTACACTTCATAAGAGCAACGACAAGAACGTGAAATGCTGCGCAAGGACTAAGCTGAGACATTCATACTCCTTGGGCGTCTACGGGCAACCGAAAAGGTGTCAGTTTTTAGCTCAGACGCCGCCCTGCCGTTTGAGTGGTGTGCCGCTTCCTGCGTGACTACAGCACTTAACACTATACTGGGAGCTCTGGGAATGTTACCGTTAGGGTTGTGAGGAGGGTTAGGAATGTCACGTAGGGCATGGTGGTCCTTCTCGTCGGCCGTGCAAGGTTGTAAGTGTACACGAATAAATACGTAAACAGATCAGATCTTGGGGACGCGCTAACAAGAAGAGACACCCACTATCTGCATTACTGTAAAAACTGAGGATTTTCAGTGTTAAACAATTACGATATATATACTGGACGTTACGCGTTTTTATGGCGTGCCCCTTGAGCTCTACGCGTGCACACATTTGTCGTTGTAGAGTCCGGCGCCAAAATATCTAACGTATTTTCAGGATGTTAGCAGGACACTTTTGAGTATAAGTTCACTGACAGGACACCATCATGGTTGCTCGCTGCAGGTAGTCGATCTTCCAGCTGGCACAGACTTCGTGCTGGTGGTCTACGCTGCAAATGCCAAGGGCAGGAGCCCACCTGTGCTCTTAACTGCTGGCACGTTACCAGCTGCCGCAGAGAGCATACTAAGGCAGGGCACAGGTAAGATACACGTGACCACATGATGCTGTCTACTGCGATTCTGGGTATAAATATTATGAATGTAAGTCCAACGAGGACCAGTATGTGTCCTTCTCTATAATTTAAGGCACATTAACTACCTCAAGGCTGGTATATGACAAGAGCAACACGTTATTCGCAGGAGCGTCCTTTAAACAGAGCCCGTCCAATTAATTTTTAACAGGAACAGGGGGGGGAGGGGATATGTATCAGACGAACAGGGGGAAAAAAGGGAAAGGTCAGCCAAATGGGACGCCGACTTGCTATTCCGGAAAGAAAGAAATGAGAAATAAATAAAGAAAGAAAATTAAGAAATAAATGAACAGAATTACAGAAAGAAAGAAAGAAATAAAATAAGAAGAAAAGAAAATGAATTGGGAAATAAAGGACTAACAAAGGATGAAAGAATGATAAGCTAGATTAAGGTTAAAGATGACAAAAAAAAGATGACTAATAAATGGTGAAAGAATGATGAGATACATCACAGAAGATGACTTTAGAAGTAAAGCATGAGGTTAATGCGTTGAGGGTGAGATTGGGGCACTGGAAGAATGAGATTGCACGACTGGAGTTCAGAGGCTGTTCGCGAGACCTGAATCGCTCGAGGAAGTCAAAACTGGTTGGGTCGCAGGAGCAGGCTCAATAATTAGTACAAGGAACAGCAGAAATAGTTTATAGGGATAGTAAAATGGACTGGTCAAAACGGAAAACGACTAACTTTCTAGGTCATACGTTGTGCACGCTATCTGTTTCTGCAGAAACAGGCTGGCAGTCGAACTTCAGTCCCGTGTTGGCTGTGCTCCTGACGGTCGTGTTAGGCTTCGCACTGCTCGCCTTCGTTGTCGTCGTCTCAGTGAGGCTCTGGACGCAGAAGGGCTTCCACAGCAACTCGCGTAAGTCGTGATACATTCAATCTCCTCTCATGAATTCCGTCTTCAATACACGGAAGCTTGCGCAGTCTTACTGTACCATGATTTTTTTTTTCTTCCCGTTGCAACAGAGAGCAAGAGACACGCAAGCGAAAGGTACGTCATGTTCCAGCGTAGGGCAAGGAACATTTCTTTCCAAATGATCCATAGACTAACAAAACTACACAAACGACTCGGAGCCAGAAAGGTTTATTATAGTACGTTCAAGGATTAAACTGTTGTAGGGGAAAGAGGCGATAAAGGGGGGAGAGTGAGAGAGAGATTATGTGTTTAATGGCACAAAGGCGGCAAAGACCAAAGAGCGCCAGAACTATGGTTAGTGTGTGGGAGATGATGATGAGAGAGGGAGGAGGAGGACGATAACAAGTGAGTGTGCTAGTTAAAAGCTATCTACAAATATGAGCGATGAGATGATCCAGGATGAGAGATTTACAGGATGAGTTAGGTGACAAAGGCTAAAAGAGGAGGAATGCTGACTGCATCTACATCTACATCTGACTAATTAACCGACACATGGTGATAAATGAAAGGGTGAAGATGGATTGAACGTTTTCTACCGCTCCACGAAATTCCTGCAATGACAGGAATCTGTACGGTCCCACCTACACACAATCTGTACGGTGGACTAACTAAACTACTACGGTGGACTACGGTGGACTAACTAAAGGACTGCGGTGACACAATCTGTACGGTGTGGAAGGTTCACTAACCTGACATCGGCGTTTTTTTTTTCTTTTTTTTTACCGCTGTTTCTTCAGATGTAGTTTCATCAATGAATTTCCTGCAATGCAGCCAACAATAACATAACTTTTCTGGGAACCCATCCACGCGCCTAATGCAGCAGTGGGCAAGCCGACATTGTTTTTCGTTAATTCCACGTTAATGCCGTAAAGCAACTAGGGCTATGAGCAGCGTACAGATGTGGACAGATGGAGAGAGGACAGTATAGGAAGGAGTGGGGTCAGGGGGTTAGCATGCGTCCTAGGCCGACTTCAGGGTGAACAGTGCCGACATTCGTCTGTAAATAAGCCGATTGTAAATCGAAGTTTTGAAAGGTTGGAGATGCTGGGTTGCCCTATAATGACAGGCGAACACAGTTTCAAGGAACTTGCTAAACACCACATCTCTTATTTTATATGTCTGTAGTGTGTTATGTATGTTATTGTAGTCACGTGAATCACTCTTCCTGTCAGATAGAGGGACTCAGAATTGGTAAAAGCAGCATGGATGTAGCAGTTCTATAACCAATCTTGCCCCCAGTCACGACCGCGTTGTTGACCTCCATGTGGAAACTTAATCCCTTCACGAATTAAGGTTAACAAAAATGCTTAGGATTCGTCCGTTGGTTCCCCCCAAATGCTCTTCACAAACTGTTCGAGCATTGAGGCTGTCACAAAACGAGGTTGAAATACAAGGAGGATGTCTCGTCCCAGCATGTACCAGGAGGTACATGCTGGGTACCGAGGGTACCCGTAAATCCTCGTTTACCCGTAATACCCGTAATACCCGTAAATACCCTCGTCGTAAACGAGGGTACCCGTAAATCGGAGATTCATAAGTGGGGTGTTGACTCTATATAATGAACGCTTCTTATTATGACCATGGTCGTTCCCGAAAATTTTGGTCATACTGCGGAATTATCATATTAATGGGGGCATTTCCAGAGGTTTCACTGCATTGTTCCCCAGGCGTATGGTCGTGAAGCGCGTATGCTAGATTATCGGGGGTCACATTAACGAGGGTTCCGTATACCAGTCGATTCAAGCAGCCTTCGTCGGATCGCCGGATTTTCCTGTTTTTGACTCGATTTATGTCTCGGTGCATTTACTCTCCCTCAAAGCTAATGAAACACTCCACACAAAAAACGTCCACACCCAAGCCCTTCGTTCGAATCATTCTTCTTGCTGCAACTTCCGATGCCGTGGCAATTTTTCTAAACTCATCCGTGATTTCTTGCAGGACGTGTGGTCCTGCGCCAGACGTTGTGGATAGAACAATCACTAAAGAAGACGCAACGGAACTTGAGAGTAAGTTTTGATTGATGGTGATTGATTGATTATTTAAAAGAAAACCAGGGAGAAATTGAACTTGTCTCCTGACTGGTTCTGCTACTCCCAAAACAAAACAACAAACAAACATTGGGGGCATTGGGGGCGTACGTACGGTGTCATAAACCAACATCAATTAAGAGCTAATCAATGACGCTCCGATCCTCGCAAATAAAACTACCGAACGCTGCTACCAGTTGAGTGTCGTATATTCGCAACATTTTTTTTTCACTGTGCCTAAATAATTGATTAATTATATCAGACTAATTAGGTGTCTCGTAAACTATTTGTGACTGCTTTACACCAATTACGAATCACAGTTCACTCTTCAATAAAAAAAAATATTTTCTCGCAGTATTTAATAGTGTCGTTGAGTTGAGCTGAGTCGATAAGAAAAGAAAAAAAATGGAGAAATGAGCACTCATTATCCGACTACTCCAGATCACTTAGGAAAACACAAATGGCTATCTGCAATAAAACCAATGAGTGACGAAGACTCTCAGCCAGTCACTCATTCACAGACACTGTCCCCACATGCTGTCAGTCACACTGTGTCCACCAACTTGGAGTCTGCGCAAAATCGCACAAACGCCTGCATGGCGTGAAACTGATGGTCGGGTGTCCAAGGGCACAGGACCTTAACGACATCAAATGGTCTGCCATCCAGCCGAGCTGAAGAAGCTTGTGGAGATTGTCTCTGCTGCTGATACCGTGGACAGGATAACAAGATATGTTCAGTGTCTTCAACAGTCCAACAGGTGCCACATTTGAGTGAATCCGCCTTTCCAAGCCAGTGGTGTCGTAGTTCCTCGTTTAGGATGCGTGGTTGTGGATAAATGTGGTGTATTTGTGTATGTTTTTTTTCTTTCAGAATACTCGCTTCGTTAACAACGAGCGAATACAGAGAAAACAGAAATGAAAAAGAACAAATAGCTGTCCTACCCACTACCTTTCTATTGTATATCTAACTTTGCCTGCGTTACAGCGTTTCCTGAGGGCAAAGGCCTCTGTCTGGCAACCTTGGACCCGGAACAATGTGTTGTCAGCAGTCTGATGCCACGGTGAGCAAGGTGGAACCCGCTGGACACAGAATTCTGTGTTGTCCAACGCTCCGGTACGTATCCTCGCGAAATCTACCAGAGTCTATGCGGTGATCAAAGTATCAACTTCAGGTACCACGTGATAACTGTGACCGCCGCATGTGTCCACGTTGCGGCAAAGAGGAGAACCTCTCTTTAGATTTATTGCCCACCAAAGAAAATTGCCTACTAGATTCTCAGCAGGATCGAGCACGGCCCACCCCCTCGACACCTCAAACACCGCCATGTTCGTTTTGCGAGTGTAACTGATTCGTAAACGACAACAACAAACCGAAACCGGACTGTGAGTGCCTGGCAGAGACGCACGGTTAAGCCCTCACTGCTTGTAGGTTGGTGGCTCAGCTAGAGCCCGACCCAAGCCGTAAAGGAAAGAAAACCACAAATCTTTCGTTGGTCGAGAGCCCGCTTCTGGTGGTTGTGGTGATGACAGCGACAGAGATCGCGGTTGCGCGCCACGTCACGACTGACGCCCTAAGGAATGTGCGTCTTCGGTCCGTTTCTTCTAATCACTTGAGAGCCTTATATGGCCTATGAGAGCGTTTGTGAAAACGTCACAGTTACAATATGTAGATATGTGGACATATCGGGTGGCCATCTGCAGTCTGCTCGTGCACTGTGTAACTGTGGTGTCCTCGTCGACGTCTGTAAGATGTTTTTTTTATGGTTGTGCTTTCAGCAGCGGCTCTTACTATTCGTCTGTCGAAGAACGCGACGAAGTTCCTACAAGACAAGGGTGAAGTGACAGTGGAAAACGCTTTCCGAATACACCAGATTGTTCTTGAGGCCCTGCTGCGCTTACTATCCTGCGGGTGGAGTAGCAGGTAGTGTAAGTTGTACGCAATGACATCGTAGGAAATTCGTACGAAATACTCTCCTTGATACCATTTTCAGGATCATCTGAAAGCAGGACAAGGAAGCGGGAGCTCTTGTGGCTAGGATCAAGGATCACCACTACCATTCCTCGCCAGTCCTTGAACGGTGTCATCAACATATGGCCAACCTAGGCTGCAAGATGGCGCACTGTCCATTATCCTGAAGAGGCAAGTCCTAGGGACAAGTGGTTCATAAAGAACATGGTAAGGACACCTTCATTAAATGTTCAACCAAATTAATCAAACTACCTTGGTAGTAGATTATGGTCACTGCGCGGAACTGTAACTTGTACAAGTTACGCAACAACAGTATTGGGCAAAAGGTAATTGAGTACAGTATTAAATACTTAACCTTTAGAAAGTATTTCAGCAGAATACTAAATACTCTTAAAAGTAACTTTATTAAATGATTAGTACACTATTAAAGGAACTACAACGTGAATGGCAAATCAATACAAAACCTATGTTTTTCTGAAAGCGTGTAACTTGGATGGCGCATGCACAAAAAAGTTCTACTGTTCATGGAGTATCTTTTTAGCAATCGAATATTAAAGACTGCCGCCACAAGCAAAAGTTGTGGACTCCAATACACGTCAACACTGAAGCAACTTCCGCGCCATCTTATGAGAACTCAGGGAAGTGCATTAGACCTACGGCCGGCAGCGGTTACCGAATCGTGTAAGATTCACAGTCGATGCATACCGGGACGCTACAACTTAAACCCGACATTTGTAAAAGAAATGAGCTGGTTGTGAGGTACTGCACGCAGCAACGATAGAAAAGGGGCTTTCAAACTTTCACTCTCTGGTCACGCCTAGATGGTGAGGGGATTTTGAAACAGTTTATTTTTAATCATTGATTATTAAATGGTGATCTTTAAGCGGGGATAGCAAGTGGTTCATTTTAGAAGATATATTTTTAACCGTGTATTTTTTAAGGGGATTATTCTTGAATGTTTTATTCTTAAACGTTTATTCTTAATGGTGGATTTCGGGGACCCCCCTAGAGGCCAACGGATAGCGCAACAGACGTGGTTGGAGGCCGTGGCAGATGCATGACGTTCGTACAGGTTACAACTGTTTAAACTTTGAACCGAACTAATCAGGAACTGCCGCCCCTTTTTTTTTTTCTTCAAAACATGTTTAACAGTAATTAGCAATCTGTCCCAAATACGTTACATACTGTTTCAATGTCACATGATACCTGTAAACCAATCCAGGGTGCATTTCACTAGTTTCGCGTGGCGGACACCTGTTGGTGCCGCGATCGCGGAAATATCAATTTTCGAAATTCACCAATATGAAAATATGAAGAATTGAAACATAATGGCTTGCCGATATTTCGAACAAGGACTGTTCTTCCTCTGGGCAGCTATCTGGGCATAAAAATATGGTAATTCCATTTCACTGTACAGTTCTATTAAGATAAAATTCGCGAAAATGTTTGCATCCCCCACATCGCTACCATCCGTTAGTAGAAAGCGTTCGCACGAGTGTCTGTCGTGTTGTGCCTCGATTCACACTATTGTTTTCATTATAGTTGTCTCGCGACGTATAGACACCCTACTACTTTATGTGACTGCTTCTCCGGACAAGATGCCCCCAGTAATTAAACCATTTAAATTTCAGGACACTTCTGGCTATACCTCACTGTGGGCGGACGACACCTATGAACTCTGTAATAAACAACTGAAATGCTTTTGTGTGGCGGCATATCCTCCTGAGCACAAGTGTCGTTCTCGTAACTACATTACTTAGTAAGTAAGAAGAGTAATGAGTAAGTAATGCATTAGATACCACCATAATATCACGACACACTCGTGTTTCCCCTGACTGTCATCTAGTAGTCAACCAAACACTAAGTAAACAGGCACTGTTATTTACTGCGTTAGCATTAGAGCGCTCGATACGCAAGAATCTCTGCGTGGTCGGTGTGCTGTCACGGTGCGGCGTGCATGCGTGGTGAGTGGAGAGGGAAGGAGAAGTGCGTGGAAAAACCAACACCACCTAGAAACACAAGGCCTTTTCATAGCTCTGTGACGTCACTCCATCCCGTCCAATAGGACACGACAGTAGTAAGCACCGACCACAAGTATAGGCAGGCTCGCATGGTGCGTGTTTCTGTGAATATCGCCCTGCGTAAAACCCTGCATGGCCACCAGCTCCGGTGGCGCAGCGGTAACGCGTGCGCTTGGAGACTGGGAGGTCCGCGGTTCGAATCCGCGGGCTGGGGTTTTTCCTGGGTTTCCCTCAGATGTGTAATAGGCGTATGCCGGCACAGTTCCCCTGAAGTCGGCCCATGGACGCAGCTATCCTCCCCCCGAGCGGATTCCGCTCGGTCTTCCACTTCACCCTTTCCTCTCCTCCTCTCCACCACCTTTCCCTTCCCGAGAAACATGCCGCCTAATCAGGCAGGCAGACCTCTCGGGTTCCTCCCAACGACACTCCTCCTCCTCCTCCTCCTCCTCCTGCATGGCCATGGACCGTGAAAAAATACGCCTGTCAAACCGCAATGGGCGCAAATCCCGCTGCAGCGTCCACAGCGGGTTTGGCGTTGCTTTACGAAGCGTTGGCAACATTCTCCTCTCCATGCTGTTCCGTCCTGAAAGGGTTGTTTTTCTGTGCGTTCCTTTCTATCTGATTTGCATTTGGTGAAATGGACCCTCACGAGTGAAAGTTGTTGTACCGTATTTTCACGCGTATTAGCCGCACCGCAGATAAGCCGCAAGACTCGTTTTTAGATACATTTTGAAATCTTTTTGCAGATAAGCCGCACTCACAGATAAGCCGCGGGTAATACGACGCGACTGCTTTGTGCGCTAAACCAGTGATGCACAAACAAAATCAATAGAGACTCTCAACGCTCGTCGACGGCGTACTCCCTGCCATCTGCCCTGTTCCCGTACTGGTCCGCGACGTCGACGACTTTTAGTTTGAAGCCGCTGTCGTAGCTGTGCCTCCACGTTGGAGCCATGCCTTACCTCTAACTGCCGTGCCTGTGTCCACGAATGCTGCTGCTCAGGTCAAATGAGAACTGACGCTTAGCTGACCACGTTTTATCCCGATGTCAGATGTATTGAACCCTTTCTGCCGACAAACGAGACTGTGGGGAAGGCCATAAACCCTGTGGTCCACATTCCGGTGTCAGCATGATGTATAACAAAGGAGGTCAGTTCTGGTGTTCTACTAAGATCAGATTGTGCCCTTGTTGCGTGTTGTTTGTGAATTGATGAATTACTGGTGTTCCAGGAGACATTAATCACTCTCACCCCTTTTGTTAAAGCTGCGTGGGGGAATGTATTCGGAAGGTCAGTCCACCCAAATGTGGACCCGCCCCTGTTCGGTATTGTTCGTGCACTGGCAGGGCGGTCCTGTTCCGAAAAAACATGAGGCACTGTCGGCCCTTTCGTTTAGTCCGGGGTATGGGGAAAATACCAGGGAAAAATAGCCATCAGATAATCCGCACCCGTGGATAAGCCGCAGAGCGTCTGCGAAAAAAAAAATTAGCGCATAAGCCGCGGCTAATACGCGTGAAAATACGGTACTTGGAGTTGTCCTTCCACAGCTTTTTCGTAAGAGCGGACACTGCTAAAAAGGAAGTAGGGTGCCGAACCGGAAACACAAGTGACTTGCTGCGTCGTGATTGGTTGCAATGTACACCCGTGAACTGACGTCTGCGTGAAATATCAAACCTTCTCTGATGCAGTGAATCATGCGCTACGAGCAGCTGCAATGTACAACACTTTGAAAACTCAGATTTGATGCAAGAAAAACGCACCATGCAGGTCGGCCTTATCAGAGAATACACGAGGAGCCTAGATACCATTAAATTAGCAATTGGGACCTTCATAGTAATTAGGATCATCCAGTGAGTCATCACACTAATTGGGGAGCAGACCACCCTACATGTGTCCAGATACTCGTGGTCATAAAATATAGTATAAATAGCCTATCTCCCCAGAACAACATACCATCAACGATAGATAATTCTTCGCGAATTTGATAGAAGTGCACCATTTCTTCTGCCATGCATCGCTTTGGAAGACATGACGTTGTGACATATCCTATGACCTCCTGCAGGATTCCATCTTTTTGTAGCACCTGCTATAGATCTTCCTTGCTCAGGCACGTCGTTAGCCAGGAGACCACTTCCTCGTGGACTTCAGTCTCTTCATTACTGGACAGTGGCACTCTACATAATGCGCTGGCAATGACGTTTTCGCTCCCTTTCTCATGTTCCACGGTGTAATTGTAGTTCAGGAGCCTTTCTGTCCATCGAACAATACGCCCCTCGTGTTGACAGCAGCGCCATGAGTAGCTGGTGGTCAGTCCTGAGCGTAAGCCACCTGCCCCCTAAGTAGACATGCCACTGCTCACAAGCCCAAAGACATGCCAGCGCTTCTCATCCTCCTGCAGACTACTTGAGTTCTGCCGTGGATAATGTTCTGGATGCAAATTCTACCGTACGTAGTCTGCAGTTTCCAACTTACTGAAGCACAGCTCAGATCCTGTAACTGGATGCTTCTGCAGTCATGGTGACCGGCAGCTGGGAGTCAAAGGGGAACAGTAATCCTGCCGCTCCAAAAAGTCACTTAATGTCGTTGAACGCATCTTGCTGTTCTCTGCTCCAGCAAAAGGAAGTACCTTTTCTAAGTAGCTTGCGCAAAGGTTCTATGACAGTCATGACATGAGGCACAGAACTGGCATAATATCCAGCGAAACCCAGTAATTATTTCAGATATTTCACATAGCATGGTACTGGCGCTTTGTTGATGGCATCGATCTTCGACTGTAGTGGTCGGATCCCTCCACCTGATAGTTCATGCCTCAGAAGGTTGATCTTCTGTGCATCAAATATGCATTTTGTGTTGAGCATTAACCTTGCTTTGACCATCCTCTTCAACACTGCACGCAAGTTCTGCCGATACTCCTCCCTTGTCGAACCAAAGACAACAATGTCGTCTAAGCTAGGCTAGTATACAACAACTCCTGGGCAGTCTTGAAGGAGGTGTCCTATCAATTTCTGAAAGACAGATGGTGCTAATGAAAGACCGAAGCATACCCTTTGGAACTGGAACAGTCTGTCATGAGTTATGAACGTTGTCAAGTGATGGCTTTCTTCATTCAGTTCAACTTGGTAGCAACCTCATGCCAGGGACAGCTTCGCATAGTACTTGGCCCTCGATGGTGAGTTCAACAGGTCCTCACCCAGTAAACCAGAAATATCCCAGGGACGTCCCAGAAAAGTCTCACACGTCACCTATGCCCAGGAAGTCCACCAGACGTTATTTGGACGTCCACAATGTGACAATGAAAATCGTCCGACATTGTATCTCCCAGGGACATCTGCAGGATGTAAAAAGAATTGCCCCACCGCGTTGCATTTTGCGCACATATCTGGGACACGTGACGCTTACTGGAGTGACGTAAGCAAAGCGAGAAACATTTTGGGTTTAGACCATTATTTGCAGAGCAATCACATCATGGAAGATAGTTTGAATTAAAAACACAATATTTGTGAGAAAGGGACGCCAGAAGTATCAACGGTTATGCTTCGGCGTTGTTGGCACACAAACTAATTAGTTCCCAAGACGTCTTCACCGTTACAATCGTAGTTCACCGCGCTGTACACTTACTGAACGTACTCCTACAAGTCTCATTTCAGTATATGCTCCATCCAGTACGCCAAAAGAGGCCACCACAGGCCTCCGTAGGTAGTGCTCACTCGATATCACATATGTGTGTATGTGCGAGTGCAAGCGGTCTCCCATAACAACAATGGGATACGCAAGGTCACGTGGCGTTGCCGATAGGTGCTGTATCTGTAGCTATATACAGCGGTTGCATACCGCTCTCAAATAAAAGATGTCGATTATTTATCCAAAACAATATCTAAAACGTGGACAGATAACAAAAACTGAATAATAATGCATAGTGCTCAGCATACAAGCTAATTTGATATGAAACGGTAAACGTCCCATTCACATCCAGATATCCAATGGAGACGTTCATAGGATGTCCCCCGGACTGCAAAATGACGAAGAAAGTCTGTTCCCAGGGACGTCGCACGGATGTAAACGGGACGTTCACGAACATCCCTGGGATATCCAAATGTCAAATTCAGTTCTTCCCCAGGATATCCTTTGGACATATTTGGTTTACTGGGCAGTGCTTGGCAAAGGGTAAGAGTCTGCGATGACTCTGTTGTTCGGCTCTCGTAAATCGACACAGAGCCGTATGCTGCCATCCTTCTTTTGCCAAGATAGGAGACATGCCAAGGCGACGCATCTGCTTGTTCAATGATGCCCAGACTTTCCAACTTCTTGAGCTTGTTGGACACGTCTTCTTTCAATGCGAGGGGCAGCCGTAACTTTGCCACTGCAGGTTGAACGTCCGACTTCACTTTGACTTTATGGGGAAGACCCTTCGCTAATCCTATGGGATCATAAAATAACGTTCCGAACTCTGCCCTGCGGTCAGGAGGCAATATACTTCATCCCGACACCGAATGTTCGAGCAACTCAGCAATTCTCCCTCGATGCAGATGTTGAGTTGTTTAACAGCATCTCTTCCCAACAGCGATGCGGCGTGTGACACGACGTAAAACAGTATCGTGGCATACCTTCCCTTGTAGATCACCTTTGCTTGGAAGCAACCTTGCACGCTGATCCTGCGGCTGCTGTAGTTCACCACCATTCGTGGCAGACGTGATAACGGGAACCTTCTCTTGAAGTTGCTGTTGCAGAAGTCCTGACTCATTAGAGAAGCCGCTGAACCAGTGTCCACAGCAAGAGTCATAGGAACTTCTTCCACACCTACGTCAGCGTAGACTTGGTTGCCATATCTCTCATTAACATTAAGCACTTCAATGTCTTCATCGCCGTAGCCAACAGTTCCCACACAGTCCTTACTTTGACATACTTTCATTAAGTGTCCGATCTTTCCACAATTCCGGCATTTCTTGTTCCATGCTCTGCAATGTCTGTCTCCTGCAAAATGTCCGATGTTACGACACTGGTAGCATGTGGGCTTCTTATCGGTATGCTGCCCAGTTGGCCTAGGACGCGTTCGCTGCCTGTCCAGTGTCTTCCGATACTGTGACTTCCGAAAAGGGATACCTTTACGCCTTGTCTTTATTTTTAATCATCAAAGAGCCCGAAGTTATGGCACTATCCGGCAGCATGCTATAAGAGTCAGCGTACATGAACAGCAGTCCCGTACTACACAGAGAAGGGGAATTACAGAGCGTGGCATCCACGCTTCGCCTGATATGCTGATAAGCCTGATAGTGCCCACCAGCATGCTTTATGCGGCGGCGAAACGTAATCGATGACGTAGGTGTTCAGATCGTGTATTGTCTAGCACATGCATCCAAGTAACAGAATGTTGAAGACCTCCATCTTTGCTTGCTTCTGCTTGTACGCAGAGCATCTGACAGGCGAACAGAAACTCAACATTGTGCTATCTGGATGGTGTGTGACTCGGCCAAAATGTGCAGGTTCAACCCGAGGTGGGAAAAGTAAAGATGTGCTAGCCAAGCTGAAATACTGTCCACTAGGAATGATACACGAGGTCACCAGATTGCACCCTCATGTACCTTACAGGAGCTGTGAAACCCTCACCGTAATTATTTATCTCGTGACATAAAACCACGAGTTATTATTATCCAACTTTTTCTATTTCGCCTTAGTATTTGTATTTAGTCGTCACGAGGAACAACAACTGGTTTTGCCAACTACATGGGAACTTCACTCATAGGACGTACCTCACGCTGACAAGTTAGTGCAGATGGCGCTGGCTATGGGCAGGAAAAGATGGCGACAGCTTTCAGCTTCCCTCTCGTCATTTGAAAACACTGTTCGGAGGGTCACACGGAGCCTCAAGGAAGCTCCTCCGGTCAAGAACCCAATGCCAGCTGTGTCCTTATCCCTATACAAGGCGAAAAAGGACGTCAACAGTGAATTTTTGTCGAGCCACAACGAAGAGCTCTGAAGCAGTGAAGAGTGAGAGGGTCCACAAACATGTCATGCAGATGCGGCAGGCCATTATCTTGGTTACTCCCATGCAGGTCCCCCAAGGTCGCCATTTTCCCATGTATTTGTTCCTATCCCGATGTGTGCAATGCCGGAGGCCGCCCTTAGATACCCCATTGTTACCAGACGTTGGCTTGCGTGGATTGTAGCGCGCTAAAGATCCAGTTGAAGCACAATCCAAGCCAGGCCAAGTCACCGAAGGAGAAATTGACGACTGCAGCGCCTGGTACGGCAGGTACGCTATGTGATGCACGCAGCCGTGCACTAGATCCTTCCGATCGCTCAACACGTTTAAAAACGGGACCAAAAAGTGAAACACGACAGAGAAAGTTGTTATACGCGTTTTATTTGGACATATAAAAACTAGATTCATTCGCAGAAACAACAAAAACATTTTGCCGCTAAACTTAGCGCGCTGAAGTGATCCGGAACGGCAACAGTGGGGTATCTAGTGGCGGCCTTCTTCGTTGCACGCTTTTCCGAGGTGAGTTTGGGGGACCTGCTCCCACGACCGACCCGACATCGACAGATTGCACGCTAGATAAGCTCAAGACTGGTATTGCTCTTTCTCGAGAGATGCCGTATCCTAGCCTGGACATGCTTACTTATATGACCATTCAAAACCTCGTGACGCTGTATCCAGACTCTATGCTACAGGCATACAGCATTTCATGGGGGATGGTCGGGTTCCTGTTTACGGAAAGAGTCGCGTTGGTTGGTCTCATTTTATGGCCAGGAAAGCACTGCTCTGATTTTTCATATTTCCGATCTGTTGGTCCTACCACCTGCGTGTGCAAAACCCTTGAGCGAAGGGTGCCACAGAAACTGGAGTAGCTACTCGAGGGAAGGACTGTCTTTACTCACGAAACGGTGGACTTTCGTCACCACCACGGTTTCGTAAGCCCCACGCTCGATTAGGTACCTGCTGTCGAGACCGGAAAACCCAAGAGGGATAACGATGGTTGTTTTTGTAAACGTCAAAACAGCATGTGATACTATGAGTCACACTTGCGCACTGAATACATACGTATATGTTTCAGTCCCGGGCACCTCAAAGGCACCAGCATGGAGCGCTGGTTCCTTCACACAGAAAAAAAAAACACTTTTGTGCAAACAGGCGAAGGCAGTCGACACAGAGATGATTACAGTGCTGCTAGGGGTACCCCAAGAAAGCACCCGTTAAGTCCGTTCCTATTTACAACGCCATTATAGCTCTCAAAGGCTTATTCGAGAGGAGGCCAGACGCTCGAAATGTGAAAAATGAACTAACGAGAAACGCACAATACGGTGACCTTGAGACCGCTTCGTTCCGGTCATTCTTAACAGCAGCAGCACAGTGTGACCTGGTCTCGTGGTCACTGCTGTTCTAAGCAATACAGTGCTTTGGCAGTCCGAAAAGCGCCATGGGTAATTCCGAGGTCAACGACGCCAGGAGTCATCCCAAACCTCCTGTGTCACCCTCTGTCTGAGGTATGTGTGTAGCCTCTCCCTGGGGCTACTTTGCGGGCCATGTGACCTGGTCATAATAACGAGAAGATAATACCTGTGTTTCACCCTACTTGTGACAGAAATCTCAGACATAGTCGGATAAGCCGACTGAGATACTGACGTTGCTTATTTAGTGACTCTAATTGAGGTGAGGTGAGGTGAGGAAAATGTTTCATGAGGGAGGCTGAGGTGAGGAATACTTTTGACAAGGACGTTGAGGTGAGGTGAGTGAGGATAATTTTCCGAAATTGAGATTGAGGTGAGGTGAAGTGACGCACACATTTTTGGAGGGAGGTTGAGGAGATGTGGAGCGGCTATTTTCAATTGCGCGATCTCTTAAAAGGGCACCGACAGCCAGCTTTTTCTATTCCCAAGGTAGCAGAACTGTTTTTGTACTGTGAGCATAGGCTCGCTATACTAAAATGTGTTCGCTGTAAGCCCGATAGGTTCCGATTTTCAGTTGAGTCAGATACATGATAGCCGTGTCAGGTTCGATACACGTACAAGTAAATATAGTTTATGTGCTCTACGTATTTAGCTCACATTCCAATACAATCAAACTGGTCAGTTGTGATGATGTGGGACACATGAACAAGTCAATATAGCTCCGTGCGCGTTGAGTGTTTCGATTTCAAGAGAGCCAAATTAGCCAGTCTATAAGCAGATGTCTTTCACGTAATATTTGGGACGTGGGACAACCAATGACCTTAGCAGAGACTCATGTAAGAAATGGAGGCAACAACACGCGCTTTAAGTGCAGTAAGCGCAAATACTGGCGTATATTCCGTATTGCCGCAAGTTGAACCATTGACCTTTTAGTACGGCAATGAAGTTACGTGAAAAGGCACAAGAAGCTTGTGTCTACATAAAGTAATTTAAAGAGTGATATTAAACGGTAGGAACAACTTATTTATTTACATATGGTAAACAAGACTTTCGTGCACGAGACTGCACTTTTTCAGGTGCTATATTTTTGTAACCTGAAGAAGTGCAGTCTCGTGCACTAAAGTCTTGTTTACCATGCGTAAATAAATAAGTTGTTCCTACCGTTTAATATCACTCTTTGATTTACTCACCACCGGCAACCTGACATCGCCTATTTTTTCTGCCTTCGTATCTTAAAGTAATTTAATTAGTAAGTCAACACATAAGTCCCTAGTAATCCGTACAGCACGTCTACCAGATTGCTTCAAAACGAGGGTCTTGAGGAAAAGGTCCCCGAATTCCGAGCTGCAAATGAATACGTCTGCTATTTAAATAATAGTAATCGATAATACGCAAAATGTACATGTAATTCGAAGTGCAGCTGCATACCATCCCGAAAACGACTTCCGCAGCTCCATTATCATCCCCGCTTAAGAGATACTCGATGAAGGCCATTCCTGCTTTGCCAGTATGAAAAACAAACAACTCAAAATGGCTCGGTTTGTGCAACTTCTCTATACCCATGTGCTCTACGTCCAATTTTTACTGATTGTACATGTAGTGGATACTTGTTGCAAGAAGGACGAACCGAGCAAGGTAAGGAATCTTAGTTGTGCGTACTTGTAACTTGTTGTCAGGAATCAACCAACGAAGCAGTAAAAAAAACCAACTACAATATATACACCTACCCGTTCCAAATACGTTTTTTAAATCCGTTTTAGCGCCGCGAAGCAACTGTGGCTATGAGCGACGTCACTCCTAATTGAAAGTGCAGTTTTGAAGTAAAAACATTTTCCAGAAACAGGTTCAGGTGAGACGAGGCAAAATATTATCACGAGTAGGTGAATACCTTTTAGTAAGAAGGTTGAAGTGAGGTGAGGTGAGTAAGATGCTTTAGAATGATGCTTGGGGTGAGGTGAGGTGAGGAAAATACTTCAGAAAGAAGGTTGAAGTGACGTGTGGAACATTTTTCAGAAAAAATTGAGGTGAGGTGAGGAGAAAGTTTTCTGGAAAATGTTGAGGTGAGGTGAGGTGATGGACATTTCAAAAACAAATTCAGGTGAGGTGAGGTGAGGAAAATAATTTGAAAAGGATGTTGGGGTGAGGTGAGGTGAGGAACGAAGTTCCCCAAAAATTAGGTGAGGTGAGGGGAGGAAAAACATCTGGGACGAAAACTGAGATGAGGGCAAAGATCGTGAGGGCATTTGCCCACCTCTGGTGGCGACATGCCTAGTGTGGCGACATGCTGCACGTGCCACAGGGTAGGACTGCGGATAATTTCAACCACCTGGGATTCTTTTGAGGTGCGCCCGAAATCTCCGACACACGGTGTTGGAAGCAATGTTTGCTTCCCCTATCTGCATGCCGTCCTCGGCGGGGATCGAACCCGCGAACGTGATCTCAGCAAGCCAACACCTGGCCGATTGAGCTGCCGAGGAGGGCCAACAGCTCAATCATGACTATAGTAGCTAAGCCTTGAGCAATCTCCCCTGGTGGATAATGGCCAGCGTCTGAGGTAGAAGGAGAAGAAACTCACGATGGGGCCTCCCGCACGTATGAGGAGGAGGAAGTAGAGGCCACTGCCCTCCTGGCTGAAGAAGAAGTAGAAGTAGTTCGAACCATCTGGTTCCTTCGCGAAAGTCGCTCACGGAAATAGCCGACGAAATATTCTTTCCCGATGGCTGGAAACTTGCGCAAGCAAGTGTGCGCCGTTATCACCTGCATCTGGTTGAGCTTCGTCATGGGCATCGTCTGCACTTTGCTCGGGTTAAAGCTCAAGGTACAGACCGAGTCTTCGCTCAAGGCCGTGGCACAGTTCATCCGCCAGCAACAGGAACTCGAGACCCAGATCGCTTTCCCGGACGACTCAAAGAACAGCGGCTGCACCGACGCGCTCTGCGGGTTTGTTTTTTTCAGGAACCGGTTATCACTCGTCCGGGTTAACGAAAAAATATCTGCTATGTTAAGCAGGTGGCACACCGATCACCTGTGGAGACGTCTCAACCTTTCCGTTGACCCCTGCGAGGATTTCTACTCGTTCGTCTGTTCCACCTCGTGGTTCCAAGGCGCAAAACTCGAGGATCAGCCATATGCGCAGTTTTCGTCGGCGCAGCTCATGGCGGACGTGGACAGCGTCCTATCACGGTACTTGGCAGTAGCAGGCGAGGAGTCGACCACCTGGAGCTTCATACACCAGGCTGCCAAGTTTTTGGAAGTTTGCACCAATTCCGTGAGGTTTGGGTTCTCCTGGGAAGACGTGAAAGAGGTGTTGAGCGACTTCGGCATTGCAGGTACGGGTGACGTTAAAATAAGCTTCCCTTTTCATAATTTATTATTTCACCGCGCTAAAATACGAGGGTTGTTAAAAGCACTTTTAAAAATTACCTGCGTTACGGTTAAAAGGCTTATGACAAGTTGCGAGAAAGTACTCGGTACTCTCGCAGTTACTTTCCTGCATCATCAAAATTTAACTTAGCTAGTGTGTTGTGTAATACGTTTCTTACTTGCGCATGAATGTTTGAAAGTTTTCTAAATATTCTACACGTATCTCACTGATAGAAAACAACGAAATTGCACACCGGCTTGACGCAACAAATAACAATTTTAATGCAGACGTTTCGTCTCCCATGCGGGGGACATCATCAGTGAAAGCAAAATGAGAGGCGACCGCAACCAGCGGATTACTTAACCAGGTCGGCGAACACTTCGGGGAGGGGGCCGCGATTGGTATTACACACAGAAGGTTCTCCTCGCAGGTGCCATGACTCAAGCAGTTTCCTGGGGCCCCACCTTTGTTCCCTAGCTAAGGTCACAGCATTCGCGTAGTCAAAAGAGTGATCTGTGTTCCAACAATGTTCGGTGAGCTCTGTCTTAGATCGCGTTGCGTTTGTTGAGTTGCGGACATCTCGTTCATGCTCTTTTAGTCTTGTACTGCGCTTGCGGCCCGTCTCTCCAATGTAGGACACCTCGCAACCGAGACACTGTACTTTATACACAACACCCGTCTGGGACTCAGGGGGAATATGGTCTTTTGGCTTAGAAATCAGTGAACGAAGTTTCAGGCAGGGCTTGAATGCAGTCTTGATTTTTAACGGGAGGAGGGCTCGCCGAATGGATTCTGATACACCTTTGACGTATGGGATGGTGACGATGCCGTGTCGGAAATCGTCTTTCCTTCGGGTCCTGGGTTCGTGCATGCGTTTTCGTGTGTTCTCAAAGAAACGTAGCGGGTATCCTCGTTTCATGAGTGACTCCTTGATTATCATCTCCTCGGACGTACGTTGTTCCGGGCAAGAGGCGAAATCTTCACAGCGTTGAAGCAGGGTTCTCACTACACTGCGTTTGTGTTCAATCGGATGGTAGGATTCGAAATTTAGGAAATTACCGGTATCACAGGGCTTGCGGTAGACGGAAGTTTGAATCAGGCCGGTGGTGAGCCTGCATACGGACACGTCCAGGAAGGGGAGCCGGTTCTCCTGTTCAAGTTCGCAAGTGAACTGAATGGACGGTTCAATGCTGTTCAGGGTCGTATGGAATTCGTCTAGGAGGTTGCGATTTAGGATCACGAAAGTGTCGTCGACATACCGTCGGTAGAACTTGATGTTGTGGGCAAATCGTTGGAAGGCAGATTCTTCAACATATTCCATGACGAGATTAGCCATTGTCACGGACACCGGGCTGCCCATCGGACAACCTTCAATCTGATGGTAGATCTGCCCCCGAAACGAAAAATGGGATTGGTTCAGACAGAAGCGTAGCAGGATGATAATGTCCTCCACTGTGAGAGACGTACGTGTGGGAAGGGTGCTGTCGTCACGTAGTCGTGCTTCAGCCACTTTCACTGCTAACGCTGTGGGGACGTTAGTGAAAAGGGAGACAACATCAAAAGAGACCATGATGTCGTTGTCTTCGACGACTTGATCTTGAATCAAACGAACGAACTCGTTGGAGTTAGACAGTGTCAGACCATTCCGTCCGGTGACTGGGGTGATTAAATTCACAAGGTGTTTTGACAGGTTATATGTTGGGGATCCAATAAAAGAAACGATGGGTCGTAAGGGGCAATCAGGCTTGTGAATTTTGGGGAGGCCATAGAGTCTGGGTGTTAAGCCATCCGACGAGAACAGGCGTCGATACGTCACGTCATCGAGGCGTTCCTTTTTCTTGAGGTCACGGAGGTGATCGACAAGACGGCGTTCAGATTTCTGGGTAGGATCATTCGGCAGCGTGATGAAATGGGAAGCATCATCGAGAATCTTCTGCATTTTAGCGTAGTAATGGTCTTTATCCAGTACAACGGTGCCTTTCCCCTTATCCGCCGGAAGGATTATGATAGAGTCGTCTGACCGGAGATCGCGTAGTGCTGCATGTTCCTTCCGCGTGAGGTTCGTTGGAATCGTCGTAGAGTTAGTCAACGTAGTAGCGATGCGACTACGAGCCAGGTTGACCCCGGTCGTGTCCTTTAGGTGCCGTAGTTTATCCTCAATTTCTACGACGATGTCTCGCTTGGGTACTGCGCGGGGGGCCAGGGCAAAGTCAAGGCCTCTAGAAAGAAGGCTGAGGTGACCATCGGAGAGTTGCTTCGACGACAGATTGAAAACGTTGTCGGAGGTGTACACGGTCGGTTTTTTGGGCAGGATCCGAGAAAGTTTCTGGTCATGGGCGTCCGCACACTTGGTTTTCTCCTTGGTCTCCGCTTGCTTGCGTGCTTGGAAGACTTGCCGCATGTCACAAGGCTGCAGGATTCGTTGAAGCGTGCGTTCGGCTTGAGATAAGCGACGTCGTGCATCACGCAGTTTGTCTTTGTTCTCCTGGATACGGGCCTTCAGGCAGCTACGGCTGAAATCCACGGCTAGCTTTCGGCCATAGGGTGTGTTGACAAAAGGTCGACATTGGAGGGCTTTAGGGATGACGTGGTGGTTGAGGCACTCACGGTTGAAATCCTGGTGGCACTCCAGGCGGACGATCCTTGTTGACTGGTCGAGGTAGGCTCTCATGCTGCTAAGTGCAACCGAACCATACGTAAAGCGTATCGATGCAAAAATATTCCAGAAGCCAGGAGAAGTCATGATAGAAAACAACGAAATTGCACACCGGCTTGACGCAACAAATAACAATTTTAATGCAGACGTTTCGTCTCCCATGCGGGGGACATCATCAGTGAAAGCAAAATGAGAGGCGACCGCAACCAGCGGATTACTTAACCAGGTCGGCGAACACTTCGGGGAGGGGGCCGCGATTGGTATTACACACAGAAGGTTCTCCTCGCAGGTGCCATGACTCAAGCAGTTTCCTGGGGCCCCACCTTTGTTCCCTAGCTAAGGTCACAGCATTCGCGTAGTCAAAAGAGTGATCTGTGTTCCAACAATGTTCGGTGCCTCCTCCCGTTAAAAATCAAGACTGCATTCAAGCCCTGCCTGAAACTTCGTTCACTGATTTCTAAGCCAAAAGACCATATTCCCCCTGAGTCCCAGACGGGTGTTGTGTATAAAGTACAGTGTCTCGGTTGCGAGGTGTCCTACATTGGAGAGACGGGCCGCAAGCGCAGTACAAGACTAAAAGAGCATGAACGAGATGTCCGCAACTCAACAAACGCAACGCGATCTAAGACAGAGCTCACCGAACATTGTTGGAACACAGATCACTCTTTTGACTACGCGAATGCTGTGACCTTAGCTAGGGAACAAAGGTGGGGCCCCAGGAAACTGCTTGAGTCATGGCACCTGCGAGGAGAACCTTCTGTGTGTAATACCAATCGCGGCCCCCTCCCCGAAGTGTTCGCCGACCTGGTTAAGTAATCCGCTGGTTGCGGTCGCCTCTCATTTTGCTTTCACTGATGATGTCCCCCGCATGGGAGACGAAACGTCTGCATTAAAATTGTTATTTGTTGCGTCAAGCCGGTGTGCAATTTCGTTGTTTTCTATCATGACTTCTCCTGGCTTCTGGAATATTTTTGCATCGATACGCTTTACGTATGGTTCGGTTGCACTTAGCAGCATGAGAGCCTACCTCGACCAGTCAACAAGGATCGTCCGCCTGGAGTGCCACCAGGATTTCAACCGTGAGTGCCTCAACCACCACGTCATCCCTAAAGCCCTCCAATGTCGACCTTTTGTCAACACACCCTATGGCCGAAAGCTAGCCGTGGATTTCAGCCGTAGCTGCCTGAAGGCCCGTATCCAGGAGAACAAAGACAAACTGCGTGATGCACGACGTCGCTTATCTCAAGCCGAACGCACGCTTCAACGAATCCTGCAGCCTTGTGACATGCGGCAAGTCTTCCAAGCACGCAAGCAAGCGGAGACCAAGGAGAAAACCAAGTGTGCGGACGCCCATGACCAGAAACTTTCTCGGATCCTGCCCAAAAAACCGACCGTGTACACCTCCGACAACGTTTTCAATCTGTCGTCGAAGCAACTCTCCGATGGTCACCTCAGCCTTCTTTCTAGAGGCCTTGACTTTGCCCTGGCCCCCCGCGCAGTACCCAAGCGAGACATCGTCGTAGAAATTGAGGATAAACTACGGCACCTAAAGGACACGACCGGGGTCAACCTGGCTCGTAGTCGCATCGCTACTACGTTGACTAACTCTACGACGATTCCAACGAACCTCACGCGGAAGGAACATGCAGCACTACGCGATCTCCGGTCAGACGACTCTATCATAATCCTTCCGGCGGATAAGGGGAAAGGCACCGTTGTACTGGATAAAGACCATTACTACGCTAAAATGCAGAAGATTCTCGATGATGCTTCCCATTTCATCACGCTGCCGAATGATCCTACCCAGAAATCTGAACGCCGTCTTGTCGATCACCTCCGTGACCTCAAGAAAAAGGAACGCCTCGATGACGTGACGTATCGACGCCTGTTCTCGTCGGATGGCTTAACACCCAGACTCTATGGCCTCCCCAAAATTCACAAGCCTGATTGCCCCTTACGACCCATCGTTTCTTTTATTGGATCCCCAACATATAACCTGTCAAAACACCTTGTGAATTTAATCACCCCAGTCACCGGACGGAATGGTCTGACACTGTCTAACTCCAACGAGTTCGTTCGTTTGATTCAAGATCAAGTCGTCGAAGACAACGACATCATGGTCTCTTTTGATGTTGTCTCCCTTTTCACTAACGTCCCCACAGCGTTAGCAGTGAAAGTGGCTGAAGCACGACTACGTGACGACAGCACCCTTCCCACACGTACGTCTCTCACAGTGGAGGACATTATCATCCTGCTACGCTTCTGTCTGAACCAATCCCATTTTTCGTTTCGGGGGCAGATCTACCATCAGATTGAAGGTTGTCCGATGGGCAGCCCGGTGTCCGTGACAATGGCTAATCTCGTCATGGAATATGTTGAAGAATCTGCCTTCCAACGATTTGCCCACAACATCAAGTTCTACCGACGGTATGTCGACGACACTTTCGTGATCCTAAATCGCAACCTCCTAGACGAATTCCATACGACCCTGAACAGCATTGAACCGTCCATTCAGTTCACTTGCGAACTTGAACAGGAGAACCGGCTCCCCTTCCTGGACGTGTCCGTATGCAGGCTCACCACCGGCCTGATTCAAACTTCCGTCTACCGCAAGCCCTGTGATACCGGTAATTTCCTAAATTTCGAATCCTACCATCCGATTGAACACAAACGCAGTGTAGTGAGAACCCTGCTTCAACGCTGTGAAGATTTCGCCTCTTGCCCGGAACAACGTACGTCCGAGGAGATGATAATCAAGGAGTCACTCATGAAACGAGGATACCCGCTACGTTTCTTTGAGAACACACGAAAACGCATGCACGAACCCAGGACCCGAAGGAAAGACGATTTCCGACACGGCATCGTCACCATCCCATACGTCAAAGGTGTATCAGAATCCATTCGGCGAGCCCTCCTCCCGTTAAAAATCAAGACTGCATTCAAGCCCTGCCTGAAACTTCGTTCACTGATTTCTAAGCCAAAAGACCATATTCCCCCTGAGTCCCAGACGGGTGTTGTGTATAAAGTACAGTGTCTCGGTTGCGAGGTGTCCTACATTGGAGAGACGGGCCGCAAGCGCAGTACAAGACTAAAAGAGCATGAACGAGATGTCCGCAACTCAACAAACGCAACGCGATCTAAGACAGAGCTCACCGAACATTGTTGGAACACAGATCACTCTTTTGACTACGCGAATGCTGTGACCTTAGCTAGGGAACAAAGGTGGGGCCCCAGGAAACTGCTTGAGTCATGGCACCTGCGAGGAGAACCTTCTGTGTGTAATACCAATCGCGGCCCCCTCCCCGAAGTGTTCGCCGACCTGGTTAAGTAATCCGCTGGTTGCGGTCGCCTCTCATTTTGCTTTCACTGATGATGTCCCCCGCATGGGAGACGAAACGTCTGCATTAAAATTGTTATTTGTTGCGTCAAGCCGGTGTGCAATTTCGTTGTTTTCTATCATGACTTCTCCTGGCTTCTGGAATATTTTTGTATCTCACTGAGGAATCATGACACTACTTTTATCGACAAAGGAACTGTCCTTAACACTCTTCATGACCTGAACTTCAGCTGCCACACTACCGGCCCCAATTCCAGTTGGGTTGCAGTACTCTATGCAAGCAGGTCGGCTGTCTGCGCAACTCCCCAGTGTCACTCTCTCACATATGGGGGACGACCTCATTAGCCACTCTATGAAATAAGGGGTGACATTTCAAGGTTGAGGAGCGCGTTGTTTCTTCTATGAACTCATGCCTGTCTACGAATAAGCCGACACTTCGACAAGTTGTTTCTCCAAACTTTGCCCTCCCCTTGCGTAGAGACACGCTGGCGCATAGTGTAGTGGATGGGCTCGCGCGCCCGCCTCATACGAAACTGTGCCCACAGTTGCCCTACAAGTCTGGAAAAATCACTGGAGAATACCCAGACAGTAAAGCAGGTGCAACGTTGTATTTATAACATCCCTTGTTGGCTTGCCTGATGTTGCCATGTCTTATCGTTGATATCCATAATGTTGTTGTCCTGCGTAAAGGTACAAAGCACGAACCACGACGTGTGCACAACCCGTTCTACCCAGAACCATCAAACAATGACGCGCAAATTTGAATGGTGCAAGTGAGCTGGTGTACTGTAGAAAGAAGTAACGCTTCCTTGAATATGAGGAACACACAATACGAAGAGGACAATACAAGACTCAAGACAGTATTCGTCCTCTTGTCTTGTCCTCTTCGCATTGTGTGTTCCTCAAGCTCTCTCATCAAACAATATCCGCTCCATCTTGCTGCTGATGTACATTGGTAAAGTTGGTGAGCGCCATTTCGTCGTGCAAGTCGCCTACACCCGTAGCGGCTAATACGAAGTCAGTCAGAGCCGGGTGGACGCGTACGGTTCACGAGCTGCTCGCTGAACTCTGCTCGGTCACTCTTGTCTGGACTCTAAATGGCGTTGTTGCACGTGTTGTCGTGCGCGTTGATATACAATGATCTTATGATCAGAAAAGCCTGTATGCCTCAATTTCAGGTTGGCCGTACACAACTAACCCCAAAGACGTCGACCTCGTCTCCCTCGCCGGCAAGATGGAAAGGGATATGGGATTCAGTCCGTTCGCTGACGTCACCCTATACAACTATTCCGTCATATCTGGCTACCACGTCCAAATCTCACCTCCCACCACCCTCGTACGGAGATTCATCTTGCATCGGAACTCAACTGCGCTTCCCGTTGCGGTTTACGAGGCTGAATTACGGAAAGTATTCGACCAGTTTTTATATGATAAGAACGACGGCGCTCGACTTGCGAACGACATCTTTGCATTCGAAAAACACATGGAAGCGATTTGCACAGTGGTAGCTGTTCCGGTGAACGAGAGGTTCGTCCACGTACGTCAACTGGGCAAAGTCTCCAAGTGGGACTGGAAGAAATTTCTCGCCGTCGTGTTCGACGGTGTCCGAAACCAGACGGACGATATCGTTATATGCGTCCGGTGTTCTTTCTTCAAGAGGTTAACCGTAGTAATCGAACAAACTCCACCCGACACACTGATAAACTACATCGGCCTTCGTATATTAGTGACCCTGGCACCTTTACTACCGGAAGAGCACCCGTTTCTGATAATGCTGAGCCAGAAGATAGCGGGACTCGGCGGTGTTACTGAGCGCGTACATTCTTGCATGAACCTCCTGGAAAGGGCCTACCATTACGGAACTGCCATGATAGCTCGCATGTCGTTGTCGAGGAACTTCTTAAACATTTACAAGACCCACTATGACAGAGAAGTGACCCGGCTGATCCAGTCGCTCACGCGCGCAGTGATCCGAAGGACGAGTAAGATAGGCTGGATGTCTGGAGACCACGAGCGAACGATCGCTGCCGCCAAGTTCCAGACTGTCGTTCACGAGGTCTTCGGGACTGCCCCCAGTCTCTACTGGCCGGCCTTGTATTACGGCGTCTCTTCGCCGCGATTCAACGACAGCGACGCCCTACGGAGTTACGTGAAGCTCCTACGACACACTAGGCGAACTTACCTGGCTTCGAGTTCCCCCAACTTGGACTTTGACGCCAAGTACGCCGGGAGCGTATTTGTACCGGAGACTGCCTACTTCCACTCCAGAAGCGTCCTCTTCGTACCCCAAGCTGTAGTTGGCTTTTTGAACCACGTCTCTAATACGATCGATAGCAGTCTTATTCCCGTCGTTGGGAGAACAATCCTGGAGGGACTGATGAGGGTCCTGGACGGTGTTGGAGCCCATATTGACGACAAGCACGTCTTGAGGGTCTGGTGGACTGCCAATACGTCGTCCAATATCAACGCCTTGAAGAACTGTCTCATTGGTCAGTATGCGACGATGTACTGGCCTAACGCTGACATGAAGCAGTGGGAGAGCTACGTTGACATCAACAGATTACTCCGCGAGACCGCGCTTCTGCCTCCACTGTACGATGCATTCGTGGCCAGTGGTCCGTCGCCGATGAATGTAAAGGTTGCTGACAACAGCGTGTTGGATTCGAGCAAACTGTTTTTCGTCAACTACGCGTTGTCCTTATGCGATCATTACCGACGCAATGACATAGTGCGCTTGCAGAGGAAGTTGAGGATTGTACCCGGTGACGTTTTGGTTAACCTGGCGCTCATGAACTCGAATGCGTTCTCGCAAGTATATAAGTGCGATGCAGGTTCCGCCATGAATCCCGTGAGACGGTGCGTGTTCTGGTGAGCTGTGCTGCTGGATAATAGCGTAGCCCCTGAGTATGTTGTGGCCTATGGAAGCATCCGTGTCTACTATATATAAGGCTTATAAAATATTTCCATGCTCTCTCGCTTTCTGCTGTGTGAATGGGGCCGGGAAAACTTTGCGGTTTTGTCATACCACGAAAATAGTACGTAAGAAATTCTATAAAATCTATGGTAACGAAATCGTCATCTCGAAATAAGGTGGTTGCTGCCGTAGCAAAATGTTCTTCGGGTCATGGGCGCCGAACGCAGGGGTACTTGGGGGGGGGGGGGGGGGGGGGGGGCTTGACGTTATTCGAGGGAGAAATGTGTAAGCTATAGGGGAACGGGAGAGCAAGCGCCTCCCCTACAGAACTCCGTCTGCTAGGAGCGGTCACAGTGAAACGAGTTGTGCTCGGAATAGTACGGCGGCGGCATTGGGCCCATTTTCGGCCAAACGCAGCGGCATGAATCGAGTGAAACGACGTGGCGAGGGTGTCGGCGGCGGCGTCATCACTACAGTCTCACTTTTCAAAAATGACATTTTCGCAAAGTACGCGAAATTTCTGTGGAGCTCATAGCGGTTTCCGTTTCTGTTTGTTTCTTTTCTCTGTAGGTGATAAACTACTTATAAGTGATTGAATGCTTAGAAAGGCAGCCATGGTATCATCATACATCCTAGAAAACAAGGACATTCCGAAAGTAGGAACGCGAAAGAAGCACTCGGACAAGACCTCTTCTTTGTAACTTCAACGTGAACGCTGTAGATGGTGAACTAGCACGTTTGAACGCTCTTTGCTACAGCTATCCAAATTACGACTGCTATGCAAACACGACAGTTGGACACTTCCTACGTTTGCGAGCTCACATGCCCCGTCACCCGCTCCTCAGGAAAATTCCATACCGCCCTGAAAGCGACCTCTATCAAGTAGCGCAGAGGACACGCCAGACTCTCACTGGCTTCATAGCTAAGGACATTATACCGCTGCAAGCCCCCTGGGACGTTGCAAGGTGGTTTACTAAAACTTACTTTTACTCAGTTTTGTAAACCACCTCGCCGCGTTCCGGTACGGTACGCGATACAACCATCCGAAACGATATCACGATAGGTTAGACCAGAGAGTTTTCGTAGACCGTTTTCGCATCTCGGATAGGATACCCACTTCGACATTTGTCTCTAGGCGCATGCGGGACGAAATCGGACCTTCGGTAGCGTATCGCCGGCACGGATCGCATAGACTGCAATAGCAGAACTCCTGAACAGCGTAACGTCGAAAGGATTCACGGTTGAGGGTTCGAAATTTCCCATGCGGGAGAGCTGCGACGGTAACTAACCGCACCCTCCCCTTCCACGGTGTACTAAAACGTCAAGAGCGTCACTCTCGCCTATACGTAATGTTTCGGATTATCGTACTGTGTACTGTACTGGGACGTTGCAAGGTGGTTTACTAAAACTCACTTTTGCTCAGTTTTGTAAACCACTTCGCAGCGTTCTGGTACGGTATACGCGATACAATCATCCTAGCTGCTGAACGTTTCGTAACAAAAGAGTCTGGCATATAAAGTACACAGGGTGTCTTAGAAATCATGGGAAAATATTCGACAGAAAAAAGCTGGGGAAAATATATACAATTACACGGTCACACTCTACAATTAGTTTTACCAAACTTTAATAGAAATTAATTTAATCGCGTCAATTGAACCCCAAGTTTGCCATGGCAACGTAACTTTCTTAACTTTTTCTTCTTTTTTTTCGTCAGAACCAGCGCGTTCTACCCCATTCTATTAGTAAATACATTCCCATACCCAAGTACAATATCGCCGAACAAACGCAAAAATAAAGTTGTTCTGAGGTGTACTAGCCTTGGCGGAACGAGAATTTTTAGGTAGGAAAATATTTCACGTTTTGATAATAACTTCAATAATTCGGGGCTTTACGTCGCGAGACAACTGCGATAATGAGCGACGCCACAGTGATCGTCAGGGTCGAGCAACTTGTACCTTATCCAGAGTGTAACCGTCCTCGGCCAGATTTGAACCCGCGATCTTATGGGATCAGCTGGTGGACACGCTACCGGCTGAGCTACCGAGGGCGGCATCAACCTTTCAACGGTAGCGTACCTACAGACCACTGAGTAGAAAAATTTATTGTACTGAACCCGCACCTGCTGCCAAGCTGCCTTATTTTATTAATATAATTCTTTGAAGGTACCGCTGCTTTATTCATTTCTGAAACCTTCCATGAAAGTGTATCCTCACAACACGGGACTATGCGCAGGTGATGCCATATTAACATGATTTGCCTTCGCCCATTTTCCTTCGTGTTTGCGAAAGCACTTCATGGTCGCTGATCTTCCATCTTTGTTCGGAATATTTGCGATTTCACGACTGATCACATAGTTGCCGCAGACTACGCACATGAGAGATGATGCATAACGTAAGAACCCCGAGACTAGGGAGCACGAAGGGACAGACACAAACACCAAGTCTCAAACGCAGCTGAAAATCTTACTTCACATAGAAGAAATATATACACACAGAGGGAAGAGAAACAACCAGTTGAGGACTTAAAATAGGAGGCAATTTCGGGGGAACGAGCAGTCTGTTCAAGGCCGGACCGAGGATTAAGGATGGTTTGCTGACACAGTTCCCACAAGAAGTTATGAAAAAGGTCTCTCTCAAAAGCCTTCTGTGATGGCCCACTTCGGATGCCTTTACAATGAACCTTTTCCATATTCGCGTCGCCCCTGGCGGCGGAATGTCGAACGTCGTGTCTTTCTCATTACCAGACCAGCTCCGGTGGCGCAGCGGTAACGCGTGCGCTTGGAGGTCCGCGGTTCGAATCCGCGGGCCGGCTGTGCCGTCTGGGGTTTTTCCTGGGTTTCCCTCAGATGTGTAATAGGCGTATGCCGGCACAGTTCCCCTGAAGTCGGCCCATGGACGCAGCTATCCTCCCCCCGAGCGGACTCCGCTCGGTCTTCCACTTCACCCTTTCCTCTCCTGCTCTCCACCACCTTTCCCTTCCCGAGAAACATGCCGCCTAATCGGGCAGGCAGACCTCTCGGGTTCCTCCCAACGACACTCCTCCTCCTCCTCCTCATTACCAGACCTCAAACGTCCGCGTAACCTTGAAACCGATTATCTCCCCACAATGAACATGACAGTCGCCCGCAGGTGGGACCATAGCGATGTTTTCCGCTCAAATATGGCGGACACAGGGGCTGGGCATGCGCATACGCGTTGTCGGAAATGGTCCATTGTTTCATCCCACAGAGGGAAGCAATTTGAGAACTCTTCCAAAGGTTTGGCAATTTCAGAGTTTGAAGCTTTATTTTTTTACTTTTAATGCATGTTCTCTCAAACGATCCATTAAGCAACGTTATGTCTGGCCAATATAACAGAAACCACAAGCTAGGGGGGATCTGATAAACACAGTTTGAAGAACGGGTGTCAAATTTATTCCGGTGATTCTTGCAAGTAACTTCAGCTTTGGCGAAAGGCGTGAGGTGGTCAAGACGGAAGTTGTTCTTCAAAACGAGGTTGACTTGAAATTTCTTCTCAACGGCCAACAAGTTGCGAGTCACTTTGTGAAAGTAAGGTAATACCACGCGTTTGGGGACAGAGGGCTTATAGTTTCAGGCGAACCAGGAAGCGAGACTTCGTGTTTGTTTGTGTCTGTCCCTTCCTGTTGCCTAGTCTCGGGGTTTTTACATTACGCATCGTGGTCATGTTTGCTACACACGACGAATGGCCGGATTATTATTGCCACAGAAATAAGAAAAGAATCACACGATGATGGCAGACATATATTTTTAAATAATTCGTCATGATGGCAGATTTGTGCCTTCACCCGGTTGTTTTCTAAAATTTGAACGGAAAAGTTAGAACTTTGTTTCCCGACAGCGGCGCGCCGATCGGCAGAATCGGCGGCGGCGCGTCTACTTACTACGAGCGCGACCTACTAGATTACAGCGACCATGTCAGACACCCCTTCCCAGCGCCGCCTTGGGGCCTAGCAGTGGCGCTACCCATCGGCCCCGGTATTACTTTCTTACTTCCTCCATTACTACAATAAGTTTTACTTCAGCTTACCTTAGCGTTTTTCTACAAGCGGTGGTACCCCACGGGAGATGCTTCTTTCTAAAGTAGATTATCATCATCATTCTACGTGTTTGCATAGAAGCCCTTGCTGTCGTCTGCTACGGTCACAGGGGTGGCATCCAATGTAATGCTCCGTAGACGAAAGCGTGCTGGGCGAACGCAATGCATCCTGGACAGGTCCTGGTCGCACGTCACAGCGAACGTCAAGGCACACGCGACCTTAAAGATGGCGGCGCCCGCGATCGGCGGCCAAACCGTTTGTAAACAATGCGGTTGTCGTTTCTGGACGACGTTTTGGATGTTTTTCGATCACGGTAATTATTTTTATCCGATAATCTCGCAATAAAACGCGCAATTTTACACATAAAGCCTCGTATTGTTGACAACTTCCAAAGATGTGATGATGATCGCGCGTTAAGACTTACCGAGCCGATGCGATGTACTTAAACTAAGGTGAAATGGGCTACCATGTTGCGGAAGAAGCACCACATAGTTTACGCTGGCAAAATACGGTCATCTCTTGGTGTTATGACGGCGAAAATATGTCGGTAAGCGGCAAAACGACATGTAAATAAAGTCACATGACCTCAAAATGACGTTTTCTATGACGTGCGACCAGGACAAGATGACAGTTTTGCCAAAAGCACCCGCTTGAGGGTAGTTACAACAATGGCGGGTTTGTGTCACCCCTGTGGCTACGGTGGTGGTGGTGGTGGTGATAACAGTAAAGGGGCTCGCCGTCGTCGTGCGTCCGCTTCTGCGCGTTCAACATTCAAATTTCCATAGAGTTACCCATAGGAAGTACCCATAGAGTTACCCATAGTTCAATAGGAAGACTGTAAAGAACGTACTTGGCGCGCCGTGAATGGGATTCTCCCATCCCCGAGGCCGCCCAGGCGTGCCATCCGTTGTTCATGGACAGTATTAGTGGACGAATTTCAGCCCCCTAACTACAGCGGAGCTGCTCCGTTTGTTGCCAACCCTGTGCAGTCACGTGGGATGGCAAACGGGGGGAACGAGGACGAGCCGATGGAGGCAACGGCGTCTACCGTAGGAAGCGAGGCCAGCCGTGTAATTGCGTTGAGTACGCACGAATCTTCGGGATACGTGCAGAATTGAGTAGTGCTATCGGAGTCACAAGGTAAACGTTGCCATATCAAACGTGAACTGTATCTTATCTGTGAGATTACCTGCGACACCGCCAACCCTTTGGTTTCCACCGACACGGATGAAGATGTTTACCGCCTATGACGTGACGTGTTGAAGTGGCGTCTGTATGCGTTGCTGGCGAAATCAATAAATTGTTACCCATCGTAACAAATGCAGGCATGTATTTCGGAAGGCAACATAATTCCGAAGATGAATACACACAGTAAACCGCCATTTTCATGATGCTCTGCAAACCAACGGGAACCGGAAATCGCAAAAACGAAACCACCCGCCATTCCATGCTCTGGTCTGTCGAGTTTCCTGATAATAAAGTGACCAACGAACGGCAGCACACAAGCGAGTGATGTAGTGGGAAAATATTCACGAATACGTGTGAGATACGCATATAGTAAGCTGAATGTAGATAGCAAGTGATGGATTTAGGAAATCGGGCAAGTCAAGTTTAGCGGAATGAAGCAGCCAACGGAAGGCAACATCTTCCATGACCAACGGATGGCAGCTCCCGCGTGGTCACGCTTTTTTGAGCGAGTCCGACGCCCCCTGCAAATTTCCATTGTCCAATCATGATGCAGATCTCGCGGATCGATGTGTAGCGCACCTAGCGGATCGTGCGGTCAGGCTCCCCATAGAGGTTGACGATTATGATATGGTCGTTGTAATCTAATAGGCCGTGATCGCGACGTGGGCCTTCGCGAGCGCAGCAAGAAGGTGGAGGAAGAGGACCAGCGATTAAGGTAGGAGAAGACGCCCCTTTTGTCCTGGCCAATCTCCCTTAGTGGCTCACGGCCATTATCTCATTGGTAGAAGAAGACGAAGAAGAGCCACGTCGAAGGTCGACAAGGTGGCCGATCCGTGGCCAATTGCCCCGTGCTATGCGCCACTGCGGAGAAAGACGAAGAAGAAGTAGAAGGTGGCCACTATTCCTAGTGGTAGAAGAAGAAGAAGAAGAAGAAGGTCGACAAGGAGGAAGCTAGAACTTTTCATTCATCCACTGGATTAGGGAAATTTGCATAAGGCCTTTGTCGGAACAAAAACGATAAATGGATTCTTATCCCTCTCCGACCTCTGTGGTGAGCTGCAAGCCATCGGTGAGTCGAGTCTTCTTAGACTAGTACATGCCACGGAGTACTAATACTACAACTATTTGTACCAGTAGTGCAGGATAACATTCAGCGCTCAAAACCTTCTTCCGGTTACTTGGAGATGTGGAATTGCATACCATATAACAGCAGCGTATGCGGATGTATAGCTCCGTGTCGGGACCACTACCTTTTTTTAAAGTAGAAAAAGATTATAAACAAAAATTAAACGCTTTTTCGCGAAACAGAAATTATTGTAACGAAATTAAACAGGGATGACCCTCGTATATTGCGTGAAACGTATAAAAATTAAATTATATCGCCCGTTTCTTGAAGGCGATCCACCACCTTTACTGTGGACCTCCTGATCTAACCCGCGGCATAGTCTCGACGCCCCCACCGCCTAGTGCGTGCCTGGGGGGTGTGAGAGGAAGCCCCCCTCCCCCCCCCCCCCCCAAGTCTGCAGAACCTCATCTAGACTAACCTCACTAAAGTGAGGTGATTCTACCTCTTGCAAGATGGCAAGTTTCGTGTCTGCTTAGCATTCCCGTGCTTCTCCTGCGCTAAAAGTGAATCAGATGGGGGTTGTTGAAATGCACATAAAGAACTTATAGTCCACAAAATTTTACAATTCTCACATTTTTCGATGCAGTATATGACGTACTTCCACTGCTATGCAATATTTACTTTCCTAACGTTTTCACTAATTTCTGAAAACGAGTGGTCCCGATACAGAACTACAACTGCGCATGCGTCCCCGTCCCGTCCCTTCTCCAACGAAGTACACTCGCTATATGCAATCGTATCCATTCCGCTTAGCTTTCATGGAACCTACGCTCGTCTCTGAAAGGAGGGACATTTCGATTAGCTGTGTTCGGCGGTTTTATCCGTCTTGGAAGAAGGTGGATTCTGTTCTGATCTGTGGATGTGTTCTGGTGGTTCTGATGTGTTCTTGGTATTGCCAACATCATGTGACCCGATGATGTATTTATTTATTTATTTTTTCGAAACGCCTCATAGTGGTGCATCACGTGCGCTTATATATCACCGGCCGTTCAAAAGTTTTATTTTTTTACATGCGTGCACATTAGATCCCTTGCCGATGGTTGCGATATATGGGGGTATTTCACGAAAATCCTCTTGGTGGCTAATCCGCAAGCGGCTTAGGCTATTGGAGAACTTCCTGTTTAGCAAACACTCTTTGAGACGTCGCCTACGTCCTGTCTGGTGATATCGGACGGTATCGGTATCTCCGATATACCAACAGCGACACCTTACCAAGAAAACGTTCACATTTAGTGATTTTTTTAGTAATTAATTCGTTTCGCTTTATTATTGCGCGAAGCAGCAGAACAATGGGACCTCTGGCTCAGCTATCCCACGTAGAAAAGGATGTCTTGCGGCTCTCATCTCCTGTCAACCCAGTGTTTAAAAAAAAGCCAAATGAACGTGCAGTTGAGAGCCCCGTAGTTGACTGCATTGCCCCAATCAAGGCCTATGTACATCGAAAGCAATTAAGTACTTCAAGATAAAAATTACTAAGTCTTCAACCTGTTTTACCCCCGAAACTTTCTCACTGAACTACGGCGAAGAGAGCGAAGGCCTCCGAAGTATAATTCAAAAATTATGGAACAACTGATGTTCTGAGGCTGGAACAACGTAGAAGGGACAAATACAAACAAAGCCTCAAAATGCCTGAGAAATTAACGATGAAACATGAAAGTCACTGAAAGGATTAGCCAGCTGTAGGACTCGAACCCACATCTTCTAGATTACCGTTACATGTTTCCTCACTCATACACACATTCAATGTGTGTGTCAGTGAGCAAACATGTAAGAGTGAAAGGAGGTTGAGTGAGAGAGAGTGGTTGGTTTGTCCCTTCAGAAGACGCACCCTGGAAGTCGCTGTGGAGGCGTGTTAGGTTAGCTCAGTTGATATAGAGCCCTGATCCTGCAATTCAGAAGATCTGGGTTCGAGCCCTACAACTGGCTAACCTTTTCAGTGACTTTCATCTTTTATTAATTATGTTAAGAAATCCCGCTACGGGCTGCGCTGTCTGAGATCTTCCTGCGGTTCACCCCGTATACTTTGCAGGCGTCTCCCATTCTGTCCACGCCTTCTGGCAGTCGCTGATAGCCACAGTTTCTTCCCGGCGATGACATGCAGTCGAAGCGAAAATTCTTGACAGACGGTACTATTCCCTCTTTCCTCTAGGAATTCGAGGAGGCGCAAGAAAGAGTCAAACGCTTCCAGAAGCTCGTGAAGACAGCGACGTTCATCGTTGCCGCCTCTGTTGTGGTACTAACCACGTGGTACCTCATTGACCAATCACAAACATCAGTCACAACAACCCACGCCAACGCGACAACGCTGCACGCTGCAAAAGACAGGAAGACGTGGCGCACGACGCCGATCAATAATCACGAATCTACGGGCGAGAATAACGGCCATACGAGGTCTGAAAATGTGTGTGACACTGAGGACTGTCATTTCATGCGTCGCTTGATTGACCTGTCCGTCGACAAAAGGCTTAATCCTTGTGACAACTTTTTCACATACGTTTGCAACGGTGCCGTTCGCAGTATCCAAGATCTGGCTAACGGATTTAGCATATACGTACACGAGAATCTACATAAGAGTGCGGAACAATGGATGATCAACGGAATAATAGGACCAGGGAAACAAAGTGGATACCAGAAAGTGCTCGCTTTTTATGCCTCCTGCGTCGATACTAGACATGTGACATCAGAGAAAAATTACGTGGACACGTTTCTTAGGAAACGAAAGTTGGCGTTGATCGAACGCTTAGATTTTGACCCATTGAAGAAGCAAATAGAATTCATGTTGATTGGGTTACCGGTATTGTTTGAATATAATATGGTGTCTTACAGTGCCGCCGATCAAGCCTATATTTCATTGCTGTATAAAGGGCGCTCGGCTAAGACTGTGGCAGGCGAGCCACGTATAGTGGATGAACGAAAATCCATTGTGGAAAAAATTTTAAAATTTGTATTTTCCATTGACACTATAGACGAACACACTGTAAATTCCATTCTGGAGGCCGAAGACAAAATATCGCACCTGACGGAAGAGGAAGCAGAGTCAGCGTTTATCACGTTTCCAATGTCTCAAGTAGGATTCACAGAAGGCAGTGATGAACGCATGTCATCACGGTGGATCCAAGCACTGGAAGAACACAGACCTTTGCTAGGTGATATTGATACGATTACCCTTCAGATGCGAAGGTCTCACGTTGCCCTTCTTCACAGCATCTTCGGGAGCACTCCTCTTATCAATAAGCATCTTCTGCAAACGTTATTTGCCTGGATAATAACTTACGACCTGTATGAGCTGTCTGGATTCCTGGACTCAGCAAGACAACCTCAAACTGTCCGGGTGTGGTGCTACGAATCCGCTAAGAGGACCTTCCCGTCGGTGGCGACTCTCAAAGTGTTGCATGAAATCGTCAATCAATAGAGAGTGGACGCTGTCAGAGAAATGGCTGATTACATTTTCAAAGAAATTGCTGCGTCATTTAAGACGTCCAAGTGGATAGACAATCCTACGAGGAAAGCAGCACTAAAAAAACTATCACTGACGTCAAGGATAATTGGCTACCCGTTTAATTTGTCGTCAGGAGAAGCGGTCGATAGGTATCTGGAGCCAATGCAGGACTTGACGACGGATAATTACGCAAAAAACATTGTGCTGACAAGTCAAGGCAGAGCTCGAATATTCTGGAAACGTTTTCGACAGCAGGATGGTTACATTAATGCGATAAACACTGTATTGGACTTGATAGGCGTTAATCAAGTTGTGAATGCCTTCAATCTCGCTCAATACAACGCAATTGTCATACCTCCACCCTTTATGTACGCACCATTCTTCATATTCCATGGGCCTCCAGAAGTGAACTACGCGGGTCTTGGAGCAACTATTACCCACGAAATTATGCACAGCTATGACAACGAACATATGTTTTCCGACAACAGCACCGAGGGAGCCACAAAGAATAGCTTGGCTGCGTACAAGAAATTAGTCGGATGTCTCCAGTCTGTTATCCACAAAGCACCCAGGGCGAGAACGTTCGAGGAACGCGAGAAGGAATACCTCGCCGATGCGTTGGGAATACAATCACTTGAGAGAGCATGGAGAAAAGCAGCGGAAAGCACAAGCGTTACACATGGATATGTTAGAGGCTTCACGAGAGACCAATTGTTCTATGTGTCCTATGGCATTACATGGTGTGGTATTCCAAGCTTACAGGTTTCGGAAACCCACCCCGACCTTGACGAAAGGTGCAACGTCCAACTCATGAACTCTGACCACTTCAGTCGAGTCTTCAACTGCCCACCTGGGTCACCCATGAATCCCTCAGAGAAATGTCGCTTTTGGTAGAGAATGTTTTATGGCAAATGGTAGTTCCTCACTTCATTTCCCGCAGTGTGGCTTGGCTTGGTTTTCCTCAGACCACATCTGGCACGCAACATAAATTCCTTATATGAACAATGATCACGCTCTCTAAGCATTATTCCTATAGTCGTAAACTGCAAAAAGTTTTGTATGAGCATGTTGTATAGTACCTCGCTGGACATGGAACTCGGAGCCCAGCACCAAGATTATATACGTACAAGGTCGTCTTGGAGTGTATCACAGTCTATAGGGTGGAAGATACTTTATGGTAGGTGACGCAATCGTCCGCGAAGAGATGTCATTAATGAAAATGACAACTAAAAGAGGGCGTATTACCGAACCCTGAGAGATTCCTGAGGTTACAGGAGTCAGGATTCAATTCAGCTCAATTAAATTCAATACTTTGTTTTCTTTTCGGTTGGAAAGTGAAGCAAAAAGCTGCGGTTCTATGTTCCTGTTGGATTCTAGCACGTTCAGATTCATGCAGACTGATCCAACGGTTAGTAACGCTCGGAGGTTGAGAGGCGAGATTGGAATGAACACGTACAGAGAAAGGATAAGCAGAAAGGGACACGAGATCTAAGTAAAATTTCGAACCATGTAGACTGTGCCACAAGGTAGGCGATTGTCGTCAGTGCTTCGTCCTATCATCAGTAGTATGCGCTGTGGGCGGCTTGGTTCCCCTTCGCCACCACTTCTATTTTATCATGTAGAGTGCTGCACGCACTTAGGCCTTGGCTGTTAGTGGGTACTCGTTAAATAAACATATAAACAGCGAGATATGTGTTGTCATCGACGATAACAGTTTCGTTTTCATTTCGTTAGTGCAGTGGTTCCCTGCGTTGTCGAATGCTGGGGATGCAATGTACTCCAACGTACAAAATTTCATTTTTCTGTTCAACCACCGAGCAGAAAAGTCTGAAAACTCATTCAAGCAAGACGGAGTTATCCACGCCCATCCCTAGGCGGGGATGGGGACCCCTCCGTCCACGTGACGTCACCGCGGACTTATCAGGAAGATGGGTCCCTCGTGTCAACCCACCCTTACAGTGAATAGTGTGGTAGCCAGCTAGAAAGGATTTGTCTGTCCCCTCTCACAACTGAGAAAAGGTTTCTTGCATGCAGTCAGAATACTTGAGAGAACTCATGGGTTCTGTACGAATATTTCCTGTCCAGTGCGTTCTTGTAGGTCAACGAAAAATGCATGTTTGTTGCTTAGATATGCATATGGTTTGTGATTACAACCTCAGAAAATCAGTTCCTGATGTAATATTGTTATGACTGTCTAATTATACAAAAACGAGCTCCCATCACTAAATGGCCATTTTCGTTGCTCCCATTTTGCCTGTTTTTCGTTGCATTTGTATCGTGTGATGTAAATTTGCTACAGTGATTCTTACATTATATATTGACAGGTATAGAAGTCATAATGATTCTTTCAATTAGGCATTGGACTAGTTTGCGGTTGTCTTAAGACAGTCTACGAAGCCATGAAACTTTTTCAAACTGGCTTGAGGAGTGAGCTTATAGATGTATTACCATATCTTCTTTCATTTTCAAATTCGTGCTCGTGATTTACGAAATAATAATGTTTCGATACATGTGCAGGAGTTGTTTCTCTATAACCTTAAAAACGATATGAATATATCTAAAATTTGTAGTGATAATGAATGCTAAAGGGAGAAAAAGTAAAGAAAAGAGAATACGTTTTCTTTGTGTTACAACTTCTTCACTTGGTGATTCTACGCTCAATTAAAGCATGTCGTTTGCGTTTCCCCATTGCATTGTTGAAAAATCTACTATGTTAATTGTGTGTTGATATCATCCTTCCGTCCCCTGATATTGCCATGCAACGTGGATTTCAGCCTTGGGGAAACTGTGGGGTGCGGTGGGGGACCACCCGTCGCACGTTTCCAGAAAAGTGTGGAAAGGGAAAGACGGGGAAAACCCGGTTCTGGAGGGTCTGGGGGGCAGTGAACATGTCTCTGTGTGCCTGTGTGTTATTGTGTTCTTCTCATGGAAATATTCGACAAAATCCGAGAATATGAGTTAAAATTGCGTTCAATGTGTGCATGTGTAATGATCCCCAAATGCAAAAGAATGTAAGCTTTTTTAGCCTCTTTCAGATTGACAAAAACTGTCCTACTCTTGAAATTCGTGCTCCTTGGTGTTTACCCTAGTTCAGGTCGCAATCACAGCATGCTTAGAAGTTAACTCTTCAATTAAAAGTTGTGTTAATGATATCATTTTGACATTTTTTTTTGCACTGACTATTGATTATTTTAACTACTTCTATGACTGGTCGCCATGATTCTACCCCGTTAATGATTCTTTGATGTTCTTCTGTTAGTATGGTATTTCTAACATTGACAATTGATAGTCGTTGCTATGATTTTATGTTTGATTTTAGAGTCCATACTCTCTCCATCCATTTACATGTTCCTGTGTTTTCCTCATCACTTGGTAGATTCGTATTTGATAGCCTTCGATTATCATAAGTACAGAATTATCATTTCTTTAAGCATTGACTACTGATAATTGTTGCTACGATTCTGCGTGTCTGATTATACACCTCCATACTTTCTACATGTATCTACATGTTCTTCAATTCTGCTTGTTCCTCTTTAAGATAAATATTGCTAGTGCTCACTGATGGTAATTGTTGCTATGATTGTGTGCATGTGTCTTATTCTACTTCTCCATCTATCTACGTGTTGCTCTGTTTTGCTCTTCACTTGGTAGATTTATATTTGGTAGCCATCGATTAACATAAGTAGAGAATTATCATTTCTTTAAGCATTGACTACTGATAATTGTTGCTACGATTCTGCGTGTGTCATTATACACCTCCATACTTTTTTCATCTATCTACATGTTCCAAAATTCTGCTTGTTCCTCTTTAAGGTAAATATTGCCAGTGCTGACTGATGATAATTGTTGCTATGATTGTGTGCTTGTGTCTGATTCTACTTCCCCATCTCTCTACATGTTCCTCTTTTTCCTCTTCATGATGCATAGTCACTGCGAGGCGAGTCATTATCTTTTCTGCGATGTACTAGTACTGCACTGCAATGAAATGCCCTGTATGTACATGATGAAGAAGTCCGGGTCCATCACTCGACCTGTTTGCACAGAAGCCATGTTTTTTGCAGCAGCAGTCGCCATGACATGGAAGCATACAAGACATTCGAGTCTTTTATTTCTTGAAACTGAATTCACAGCATTTCAATTGAGTGTTCGAGCACTTGAAGCAATACATGTTGATCGCTCGAGTAAAGCAGTTACTGGTCATTTTAATACTTGTATAGATCAGCCACAGCGTTAAAGTCGTACACATAATTAGTTTAGGGCCGCCTGTCGCGTATCGTTCGCGTATCGTTCGCGTATCGTTCGCGTATCGTTCGCCTTTGGACGAATAACGCAGAATCACACCTTGTTTTCTACTTCCTCACCAACAGTGTGATTTACACGCTCTGTAACAACTGGGAGGATCATAGGCAAGACCGCAGACAATTCTGCACATGAAACACATTTCACGTTTGTTAACGTGGCGTGTCACTGCAGCAACAACGTTCTTGGGGTCTTCCTTTATCCGATCCTCCGAACTGCCAGTGTCAGTTTGTGCCTTCAAATAGTTGGGCCAGTTCTTGCTTTGTGGATGGCGCTGCAATAGAAACCCGCTCATTAAATGACAGTATTTTCGTGAAGCCAAGTATTACTATTTCCTTTTCTTTTTCTTTGACAGCATGCTTAATTACAGTGCTGAAACCACATTGCCGTTTTACACTTCATAGATCTCCGAGAATAGCACCAATAATACGAAGCGGATAATGATGTTTTTCACTTTTTTTTTTTTTTTTTTTGCGCAATTTCATGTGCAGAGGAGGAGCTGGTGTCTCTCTACCTGAACCCCGACCGGCGGTGATGGTACCAGGGTGTCGAAGTGAAACGTTTTTCGTTCCAGTTCTATCATAAACGGTCCAGTACCGGTTCTGCTACGGAGCAAAAAAAAATAACGGTTCATACCGGTTTTAAACCGGTTCCGCTTCTGGTGTGTATGTTCATTCCCAGAAAAAAAAAAAGCAATGTTAGTAAACGTAAGCCCGTCTATTCCGCCTACGTGGTATTTAATATTAATGGGCAGCTGCGAAATTGGTAGCTTCTGGTTCCTGTACGTGAGTGTCTGTTCAAATAGGCTTTCTCCTTTGTTGAAGCGCATCATACAGACGGACTTGTTTGTCGTAGTGTCATACGTAAAGTGCTTTCTTTGCGTCCCATCCGAGTGTCTGTCGCTGCTGCCTAGCCAACAAGCACCACCGCACGAGTACGACACCAATCGAGGAACAACTCCACTCATAAAACGCGCTCGACAGCTCCGTTTTCTTTTTCTTCGTGTCCTGTCCACAAAAGAGGCGCCACTTCGCAAGCGCTTGCCCTCGCGGATACTTCGCTGCTCTCGGACAAGGGACGCGTTGCGCGACATTACCGATATAGAAGCCGTTTCGCAGCCCCCTTTTAGTCTTTGTTTAGTTGATGAGAGTTTGGGCGGATGAAATTAAAACGAACACTACGGCACACTGGTAGATTGGTAGAGAGTCCAACCGGTCACATGTACCTCTAAGTCTACGTGCGCGAACGATAAAACGTTACAAAGGGAGCCTATAAACGCCATAGTATACCGACATTCATTCCACGGTAACCTTAACCCTCGTAAAGTATCCACGACATGACTTTACAACACTCGACGTCAGTTTCACTGGCCTTCAATAATTTTTTTTTTGCTTTCCGCCCTGAGCGAAAAAAAAAACGGTTTATCGATCCCGTGCCGGTTCGCACCAAAATAGCGGTTTCTTTCGGTTTTCGGTTCTGGTTTTCGGTTCGCTCCGACACCATGGATGGTATAGGGAGTGTGCGACAAACTGGTGGCGCCGCGATGCGGCCTCCGGAGAAAGTACCTTGCGTGATAGCCGCCGGGTAGCTAGCTTTGTTTACATGTGAAGTGCGGGTGTCTTTTTTGCTGTTTAAAAAAAACGTACGCTGCGTATTCATCTACAGTACATGCGTTTGTCTGTGTTCCTCTTCGTGTTCGGCTAGTATAGTTCAACCGAAATTTTCTTTAGTTTTCTGTCTACTGTACGATCTGAGCGTGCATCGGCGCTGACCTTGGCCAATTCCTGGACCGTGCGTTGCTGCTCGGCCAAAGCGTCCAGTGTGAAACTAGCACTAAATGGCAGGTGTACGACCTGAGAGAGAGTGCTGACACGGCTACGGGTGTCGGCTACCGTGTTGTGTCTGCCGCAAAGGTACCCGATGTCAGTCGAAAACTCTAAGATGTACGAGAGCTGACGAACTTCTCGAGGGGCGTAGATGTCGCCGGAGGATACGAAAGCGTATAGGTGAACGGCTTGTGGTCCGTGCAGATGGTGAACGTGCGGCCTTCGAGAGTCGAAAATGCTTCACCGCGAGATAGACTGCAAGGAGCTCGCGGGAAAATGTGCTGCAACGCACTTCCCTGGCTTTCAGCTTGCTGGAGAAGTATGTTAGCAGTTGCCATTGGCTGGCGACTTGCGACGACGGCAGGCTCCAGAGCGTCGACCAGCAGAATGGTCGGAGCGACGTGGTCTGAGTGCGCCAGAAGGGTAGCAGTAGCCAAGTCAGGCTTAATTTTCTCAAAGGCATCGATGGCGGCTTGCGTCAAGGTGAGTAAGGCGGTATGGCCTTTGGTGGTAGCAAGCAGCGATTCCAGAGGAAGAGGTTGTTGCACAGTCAGGAACTAAACTCTTGTAAGAGTTAACGAGCCTGAGGAATGCCCGTAGCTTGTATGCGAACTAGGGTTGTGGGGAGTCCTCGAGGTACTGAAGGGTTGGCCATGGTTGCAGTTCGATTGGATCACGTTCGGGTCACCAATATGAAGGTGACAGGACAACCTTCACGGTGCGAGAATTAGCGAGAACCGATTTAATGAAATCTGATCGGGTCGAAGGCTCTGCAGCTCGCGTCAAGTGAAGATGATCGATGGAATTCCTGAATCACTATCATCAAAATAAAATTACTCTGTGTGTCTCAGAACGACTGTTTTTGCATTTTTTCAGCGATATTCTACCAGGGTAGGGGAATGTATTTACTAATAGAATGGGTTAGAACGTGCTGTTTCTGACGCAAAAAAAAAAAAGTTACGTTGCCACGGCAAACTTGGGGTTCAACTGACGCGATTAAGTTAATTTCAATTAAAGTTTGACAAAACTAATTGTAGTCCGTGACCGTGTAATTGTATCACTGATCACATATTTTCCCCAGCTTGTTTGTGTTGAATATTTTTCCACGATATCTAAGACACCCTGTATAGTTGCTTTTGCACACTATTTTGTTGCGAAATGTTCAGCAGCTACATCCGACTGTCGTGTTTGCATAGCAAATCCGTAATGTTGATAGCTGAAGCAAAGAGTGTTCAAACGTGCTAGTTCACCATGTACAGTGTTCACGTTGAAGTTACAAAGAAGAGGTTTTATCCGAGTGCTTCTTTCGCGTTCCTAGTTTCGGAACTTCCCTTTTTCCAGGTTGTAAGATGATATACCACATGGCTGCCTTTCTAAGCATTCAATCACTTATAAGTAATGTATCACCTACAGAGAAAAGAAATAGAAATGCATACCGTTATGAGGTCCACAGATATTTCGGGTATTTAGAGTCACGACGACGACGACACCCTCGCCACGTCGTTTCACTCGATTCATCCCGCCGCCGCTGACAGAAAATGGGCCCAACGCCGCCGCCAACAAAAACAGCATCGGCACACACCTCTAGTCGATTCTGGGGAAAGGTTCGTCCTATTCCGAGCGCTACTTGTTTCAGTGCGTCTAGAGCCACTAAATAGGGAGCAGAGTAGCAACACTGAGCCACGCCGGTGAGCGAGATCGCCATCTTGGGTCCGGCGCGGCTGCGTCGCCTAGCAACGGGACGGCAACCGCGCCCCCTTCTCCGCCAGTGAACAGCGCGCATAGGCGAGCCAGCTCGCAACAGAGGAAACCGGTTTTGGATGGAGGGGACTCAACATGACGACGGGTTCTTGGAAAGAGAAACCACGTGACACGATCGGCCCAATCGCGGACATCGAACGGCGGCTTCCGCGCGGAAAAGGAATGCCATACTCTGTCCCCTATTTAGTGACTCTATATGTGCGACCGCTCCTAGCAGACGGAGTTCCATAGGGGAGGCGCTTGCTCGCCTGTTCCCCTAGCTTACACATATTTATCCCTCGAATAACGTCCACTAATTGGCGTTCAAGCCCCACAAGTACCCCTGAATTCGGCTCCAATGACCTGAAGAAAATTTTGCTACGGCAGCAACTACTACTATGTACTACTATTCGTGGTATGAGAAAATCGCAAAGTTTTCCCGGCCCCATTCAGACAGCAGAAAGCAAGAGAGCCTAGAAATATTTTTATAAGCCTTATATATAGTGGGATGCTTCCATAGGCCACAACATACTCAGGGGCTACACTATTATTATTCAGCAGCACGGTTCACCAGAACACGCACCGTTTCACGGGATTCATGGCGGAACCTGCATCGCACTTATATGCTTGCGAGAACGCATTCGAGTTCATCACCGCCAGGTTAACCAAAACGTCTCCGGGTACAATCCTCAACTTCCTCTGCAAGCGCACTATGTCATTGCGTCGGTAATGATCGCATAAGGACAACGCGTAGTTGACGAAAAACAGCTTGCTCGAATCCAACACGCTGTTGTCGGCGATCTTTACACTCATCGGCGACGGACCACTGGCCACGAACGCATCGTACAGGGGAGGCAGTAGCGCCGTCTCGCGGAGTAATCTGTTGATGTCAACGTAGCTCTCCCACTGCTTCATGTCAGCGTTAGGCCAATACGTCGTCGCATACTGACCAATGAGACAGTTCTTCAAGGCGTTGATACTGGACGATGTATTGGCAGTCCACCAGACCCTCAAGACGTGCTTGTCGTCAATATGGGCTCCAACACCGTCCAGGACCCTCATCAGTCCCTCCAGGATTGTTCGCCCAACGACGGGAATAACACTGCTATCGATCGTATTAGAGACGTGGTTCAAAAACCCAACTACAGCTTGAGGTACGAAGAGGACGCTTCTGGAGTGGAAGTAGGCAGTCTCCGGTACAAATACGCTCCCGGCGTACTTGGCGTCAAAGTCCAAGTTGGGGGAGCTCGAAGCCAGGTAAGTTCGCCTAGTGTGTCGCAGTAGCTTCACGTAACTCCGTAGGGCGTCGCTGTCGTTGAATCGCGGCGAAGAGACGCCGTAATACAAGGCCGGCCAGTAGAGACTGGGGGCAGTGCCGAAGACCTCGTGAACGACAGTCTGGAACTTGGCGGCAGCGATCGTTCGCTCGTGGTCTCCAGACATCCAGCCTATCTTACTCGTCCTTCGGATCACTGCGCGCGTGAGCGACTGGATCAGCCGGGTCACTTCTCTGTCATAGTGGGTCTTGTAAATGTTTAAGAAGTTCCTCGACAACGACATGCGAGCTATCATGGCAGTTCCGTAATGGTAGGCCCTTTCCAGGAGGTTCATGCAAGAATGTAGGCGCTCAGTAACACCGCCGAGTCCCGCTATCTTCTGGCTCAGCATTATCAGAAACGGGTGCCCTTCCGGTAGTAAAGGTGCCAGGGTCACTAATATACGAAGGCCGATGTAGTTTATCAGTGTGTCGGGTGGAGTTTGTTCGATTACTACGGTTAACTTCTTGAAGAAGGAACATCGGACGCATATAACGATATCGTCCGTCTGGTTTCGGACACCGTCGAACACGACGGCGAGAAATTTCTTCCAGTCCCACTTGGAGACTTTGCCCAGTTCGCGTACGTGGACGAACCTCTCGTTCACCGGAACAGCTACCACTGTGCAAATCGCTTCCATGTGTTTTTCGAATGCAAAGATGTCGTTCGCAAGTCGAGCGCCGTCGTTCTTATCAGATAAAAACTGGTCGAATACTTTCCGTAATTCAGCCTCGTAAACCGCAACGGGAAGCCCAGTTGAGTTCCGATGCAAGATGAATCTCCGTAAGAGGGTGGTGGGAGGTGAGATTTGGACGTGGTAGCCAGATATGACGGAATAGTTGTATAGGGTGACGTCAGCGAACGGACTGAATCCCATATCCCTTTCCATCTTGCCGGCGAGGGAGACGAGGTCGACGTCTTTGGGGTTAGTTGTGTACGGCCAACCTGAAATTGAGGCATACAGGCTTTTCTGATCATAAGATCATTGTATATCAACGCGCACGACAACACGTGCAACAACGCCATTTAGAGTCCAGACAGAGTGACCGAGCAGAGTTCAGCGAGCAGCTCGTGAACTGTACGCGTCCACCCGGCTCTGACTGACTTCGTATTAGCCGCTACGGGTGTAGGCGACAAAATGGCGCTCACCACTTCACCAGTGTACATCGGCAGCAAGATGGAGCGGATATTGTTTGATGAAACATGTAACATTTCCTTGAGTTTGAGGAACACACAATACGAAGAGGACAACAAGACAACAGAACGAATAGTCTTGTATTGTCCTCTTCGTATTGTGTGTAACTCAAACTCAAGGAAATGTTACTTCTTTCTAGAGACCACCAACTCGCTTGCACCATTCAAATTTGCGCATTATTGTTTGATGGTTCTGGATAGAACGGGCTATGCTCAAGTCGTGGCTAGTGTTTATCTATGTAGGACAGCAACATAATGGATATCAACGACAAGACATGGCAACATCAGGTAAGCCAACAAGAGACGTTATAGATTAAGTCATTCCGTTTGAATAACGATGCCAGCTAGTTTTCAAACATTTGCTGTGGTTGTACACCTGCTTCAAAAGTACATCTTAGTAGTGCTACAAAAGTAACTGAATAAAAGTATCCGAGTATGTGTATCTACACACTTTTTGGGTGTATATTTCACACTTCCGTACGTATACTTTGTATCCTTTTGAAGTTCCTTTTCTCAGTATCTCGTATCCTCTTTTTCACCAACAACCCACATCGGCAGAGCGGCAAGTTATGTGAAATCCTTATCGAATGCAATGCAATACGCGGGCATCCAGCGCAGACTGCCTTTAGGGAGGTAACTTGGGTTCAGATCTTCGCACCTGCTCAACTGTCTGGGTATTCTCCAGGGATTTTTTTCCAGACTTTGTCGGCACAGTTTCATATGAAGCGGGCCCGCGAGCCGATCTACTACACCATGCGGCAGCCTGTCTCTACGCGAGGGGAGGGAAAATGTTGGAGAAACCACGTGACGAAGTGTCTGTCCAATCGCAAGGCAGCAATATAGGGCCGGCTTATTCGTCGACCTGCTTGAGTTCATCAGAAGAAACAACGCGCGCCTCAACCTTGAAATGTCACCCCTTATTTTGTAGGGGACCTAATGAGGTCGACCCACGTGTGTGAGAGTGTGACACTGAGGAGTTGCGCAGACAGCTGACCTGCTTGCATAGAGTACTGCAACCCAACTGGAATTGGGGCCGGTAGTTTGGCAGCTGAAGTTCAGGACAGGAAGACTGTTAAGGACAGTTCCTTTGTCGAAGTTGTAAAAATAGTGTCATTATTCTTCACGGAGATGAGTGTAGAATATTTAGAGAGAGATTATGCGTTTAAGAATATTTAGAAAATTTTCATGCGCAAGTAAGAAACTTATTACTCAACACACTAGCTGAGTAAAATTTTGAAGTTGGAGGAAAGTAAGTACGAGAGTGCCGACTACTTTTTCATAACTTGCCGTAACCTTCGTAGCCTTAACTCAGGTAATTTTTAAAAGTGCTTTTAACAGCCCTCGTATTTTAGCGCGGTGAAATAATAAATTCTGAAAATGGAAGCTTATTTTAGCGTCACCCGTACCTGCAATGCCGAAGTCGCTCAACACCTCTTTCACGTCTTCCCAGGAGAACCCAAACCTCACGGAATTGGTGCAGACTTCCAAGAACTTGGCAGCCTGGTGTATGAAGCTCCAGGTGGTCGACTCCTCGCCTGCTACTGCCAAGTACCGTGATAGGGCGCTTTCGACGTCCGCCATGAGCTGCGCCGACGAAAACTGCGCGTATGGCTGATCTTCGAGTTTTGAGCCTTGGAACCACGAAGTGGAACAGACGAATGAGTAGAAATCCTCGCAGGGGTCAACGGAAAGGTTGAGACGTCTCCACAGGTGATCGGTGTGCCACCTGCGTAACATAGCCGACATTTTTTCGTTAACCCGGATGGCTGATGACCGGTTCCTGAAAAAAACAAACCCGCAGAGCGCGTCGGTGCAGCCGCTGTTCTTTGAGTCGTCCGGGAAAGCGATCTGGGTCTCGAGTTCCTGTTGCTGGCGGATGAACTGTGCCACGGCCCTGAGCGAAGACTCGGTCTGTACCTTGAGCTTTAACCCGAGCAAAGTGCAGATGATGCCCATGACGAAGCTCAACCAGATGCAGGTGATAACGGCGCACACTTGCTTGCGCAAGTTTCCAGCCATGGGGAAAGAATATTTCGTCGGCTATTTCCGTGGGCGACTTTCGCGAGGAACCAGATGGTTCGAACTACTTCTACTTCTTCTTCAGCCAGGAGGGCAGTGGCCTCTACTTCCTCCTCCTTCTTCTTCTTCTTCTACCAATGAGATAATGGCCGTGAGCCACTAAGGGAGATTGGCCAGGACAAAAGGGGCGTGAGGTGTTTGTTTATGTCTGTGCAGTAATGATGGGGACTAAGGCCAAGTCGAATCCAAGTAACTTATGACATATATGACATGTGATGACTAATGCAGGAACTGGATATGCACGTATGTAGGAATATGCGTATGGCGACTATACAGGGCCAAAAAGATGGCTGTATGAATGTGTGTGTACGTGAAAGTGTATGAGAGTCATACGTGAGGGAGGCCCCATCGTGAGCTTCTTCTCCTTCTACCTCAGACGCTGGCCGTTATCCACCAGGGGAGATTGCTCAAGGCTAAGCTATTATAGCTACGAGGCATGATTGAGCTGTTGGCCCTCCTCGGAAGCTCAATCAGCCACGTGTTGCCTTGCTGAGACCAAGTTCGCGGGTTCCATCCCTGCCCAGGGCGGCATCCGTATAGGAGAAGCAAACATTGCTTCCAGCACCCTGTGTCGAAGATTTTCGGCGTACGTAAAAAAAAAATATCCAGGTGGTTTTGAAATTATCCGCAGTCCTACCCTACGGCACATGCAGCATGTCACCCCCACTAGACATGTCGCCACAAGAGATGGGCAAATGCCCTAACGGCCTTTGCCCTCACCTCAAGTTTTGTCCCACACGTTTTTCCTCACCTCACCTCATTTGTGGGGGACTTCTTCTTTTTCTTCTTCTTCTTCGTCCCACGGAGAATGGCCATTGGCCCCAAGGGAGATCGGCCAGGGCTATGAGGATGTCCAACTGTACTATGACTTGACGGTGACAATTTGGGTGGACAATGTGAAGGTTGGTGGATAATGTAATGGTTGAAGTGGTGGAGGTGCTGAAGTTCGCTTGTTTTGGCTCCATGGCACAAGGGAAAGCATCGTGCATGTGACTTCGTTCCTCACCTCACCTCACCTCAACCTCCTTTTGAAATTATATTCCTCGCCTCACCACAATGATTTTCCACAACAATTTCTCCTTCTTTCTGAAGTATTTTCCTCACCTCACCCCAAGCATCATTCTAAAGTATCTTACACCCCTGTCACACGGGCAGTCTTCAATGATCATTGAAACCAATGACCATTGAAAATGCGTGTAGTGACACCAAGCGTGTGACGTGTCAACTTCCCAAAGAGTACTGGATTCAATGTTCCCCGACAGGTTGACACGTTACACGCAAGGTGGCGCTACACGCATTTTCAATGGCGATTGGTTTCGATGATCATTGAAGACTGCCCGTGTGACAGGGGTATTACTCACCTCACCTCAACTTTCTTACTAAAATATGTTCACCTACTTGTTATAATATTTTGCCTCGTCTCACCTGAACCTGTTTCTGCAAAACGTTTTTACTTCACAACTGCACTTTCAATTAGGAGTGACGTCGCTCATAGCTACAGTTGCTTCGCGGCGCTAAAACGGAAAAATATTAGGAGCGGGTAGGTGTATACATTGTAGTTGGTTTTTTTACTGCTTCGTTGGTTGATTCCTGACAACAAGTTACAAGTACGCACAACTATTCATTACCTTGCTCGGTTCGTCCTTCTTGCAACAAGTATCCACTACATGTACGATCAGTAAAAATTGGACGTAAGGTACATGGGGAGAGAAGTTACACAAGCCGAGCCATTTTGTGTTCTTTGTTTTTCATACTGGGCAAAGCAGGAATGGCCTTTATCGTGTACCTCTCAAGCGTAGAATGATAATGCAGTTCCGGAAGTTGTTTTCGGGATGATATACAGCTCCATTTCGAAATACTTGTACATTTTGCATTTTGGTCTGGTATGACTTTATACACTCATGCTCGGAAATTAAGGACAATGGCAGTTTGGACTGTTCCACCACAGGAATTTCCAGCTGAAGTGTTAAATATGTGAATTGTGGTGATATACGGTGTTCCAGAAAGAAAAAAAAGAATATAATGACGGATTTGTGATGGTGAAAAGATATACAATCAGTAGCTCCATGGAGAAAACATATCCATGGGCATCCCGATAGAAGATATTTCAATATGCTGTATATTTACCCGTTAGTGACACCCACGCAGTACAGTGTGTGCAGTACTCAGAACAAGATTATCAAGAAGTGGTTGAGGTATATAGCATCCTGCTTTTGCACCAGAGCTGTTCGGAAGTCCAGGATTGCTCTGGGGGGCTGATGACGCTGTGCAGTGCGTTTTCCGAGAGCGTCTCATGCATGCTCAATGGGGTTTAAGTCCGGAGAGCGAGCTGGCCATTGTAAACTGTTGATTCCCCGACGTAATAGGTACTCCACCACAAGAGCTGCTCGATGAGGATGGCCGTTGTCAAGGTCCCATGGCACTCTGAATAGTAGGACATACCGTTGAAGACTGATGGTATCTCCGACCGTTCACAGTTCCTCGTTCAAGCGTATAGAGAGAAGTGCGTGAACCCAACATTATCCCTCCCAGAGTTGTACGTAACGCGTTACTAGTAATTGCGTTACTAGTAATCAATTACTTTTTCAATAATTTTAACGTAATCAATTCATTTTGTGAGCAAGTAATTTTCCAAGTAATCTGATTACAATTTTCGGTAATCAATTACTGAGTAATCGATTACTTTTTTAACCTTCTTTCAACAATGGCAACCCTTTTCACCAAACAAATCTGTAATAAACGCGTGTATGTGTTTTGTATGTTGCTTTCAAATGTATTTGTGAATTTCACTTACCATATATGTTGGTGTCTCATTTTAGAATTTGCAACAAGAGCTGCATAGTTGCATTCACTGCAGGCTTGTTGGCTTTTGCTGTGGCCCACAATTTAAAAGTAACGGAAAAAGTAACTCGTTACATTTTGAATCAGTAACGTATTACATTTTTGATGAAGCAATTTGTAACGGTAAAGAATTACTTTTCGCGCAGTAGTGACAGTAATTGTAATCAATTACTTTTTCCGAGTAACGTGTACATCTCTGATCCCTCCCCACACTAGAACTCCATCTCCACCAAAGTGATGGTGCTCAAGGATGTTGGAGGCATCAAAGCGAGTTCCAGGAGCTCTTGAGATGAACACACGTCGTGTATCAGTCTGCAGACCAAACCTGGATCCACGTGCGCATTGTTGAGTTGTCCAATGAATGCGTTCTCTGCGCCTCGCTGCCCGGGCTGTACGATGGACAGGGGTTAACGAAGCACGTCTGGCAGGCTTGCGGGCTGTAAAGGCTGTGCTCACTCAATCGTCCGTATCAGAGTTGTACGTAACGCGTTACTAGTAATTGCGTTCTAGTAATCAGTTACTTTTTTCAGTAAATTTTAACGTAATCAATTAATTTTGTGAGCAAGTAATTTTCCAAGTAATCTGATTACAATTTTCGGTAATCAATTACTGAGTAATCGATTACTTTTTTAACCTTCCGTCAACAATGGCAACACTTTTCAGCAAGCCCGATCTTCGACTGAAGCAATGACGCAGAGGTCACTGTGAAGGCCGTCTCCAGTCCTCACGTGTTCCATGCAGACCACAGAAATACGATAATTCCTTACAACCGCGACCTACTGGAGCAACGGTAACAATAGTAACAAAACGAAGCGGATGTTTCAACGCCTGTACGGTCGTCCTCATCTGGGACAGGAGGCGAGACAATGTAAAAGTAACGGGAAATGTAACGCGTTACATTTCTAGTCGGTAACGTATTACATTTTTGATGAAGTAATTTGAAACGGTAAATAATTACTTTTCGCGCAGTAGTAACAGTAATTGTAATCAATTACATTTTTCGAGTAACGTGTACAACTCTGGTCCGTATACAGTATGCCTGGAAATTGTAGTCCCTGTAGCAGCTGAAAGGAAACTCTGGCTAATTCTCCTGCTGTGCTCCTTCTGCGCCGTCCTGCATTCAGTGACAGAAGTGGTCTCGCGCGGAGTCGAAATCCGCAGACGTCCTCAACTTTGAAATGCCAGGACACATTTCCAGCATGTTGGAAACGTTGGCAAACTCTAGAAATGACCTTCGAGGGATGTGCGGCTCCTGGGACACCGCCATCTGTGTTTTGGCCTGCCTCGAGTCTCTGCCCATGACTCTGCCCTTGCGTAAAGTCATCGGCACGAGTTCACCGAATGTCCATTTAAAGGGACAGTCCGGGAAAACCGGAAGTTGATTTTTTGACAACTGTCACGGAAGCTTACATGCTGGGTGGAAAGTTTCAGCTCACAAAACGGCGTGGTTTTCGAGATATCGAATAAAAAAGA